>NW_006797755.1:2788469-2836358 GCF_000442215.2 Lipotes vexillifer
GGGAAAGAGGGTTAAAGTAGCTTAAGGCTCCCCAGAGCTCTGCCTGGTGGTCTGACATTGGGAAATTTTACCTACTGTATTCTTTAGAGCCTCTTTTGTTTTGTTTTCCTAAACTTTCCCTTTAGAGTTGCTGTTGGAGCTGACACAGAATTCATTACATTCCTGGGGGAGCTCTAAGAACTGGCCACTCTGAAGTGAAATACTGGTGTTGGATTTCCGGGGCTTGCACCAAGAGCGCAGGAGGTTGTAATGATGGATAGCTGTTGGAATAGTCTTTTTCTCCCTGGCCACTGCAGAGGGAGTCGTCGCTCTGCAGTAGGAAGAGAGATGGTTGCTTTGATCCCCACATCTGCAGTGTGACTCAAGAAAGAACCTACTGCAGCAGTCCCCTTACGGAAAGATGTGACACAGTCTCCAACAGGCCATCAGGGGTTCCTGCAAGATTCATTCCCCCTTAGGAGAGGCAGGAAAGGCCGACTGTGCAATGCGTAACTACCATTTACTGAGCCACAGTGGTAAGCCATCTTTGTGCTGGGTGCTTTATGACTGTTACCGCCTTTACCTTCACAGCAACTCTACGCAGATGCTACAGCCCCATTTTACACAGGAGAAAACTGAGACACAAAGAGACTGGGTATTTTATCCAAGGTTTCTCAGTATGGAAATTGCTGAGTTGGAATCAAATCCAATCATCTGACTCCATGCTCTTTCCACTATATCTGAATGCAGATGGTCTCCTGTCCTAGGACTTGGACACAGTTGCCGCTGGAGAAGCTTCTCCTTCACTGTAGACCGTGAGGGGTTAGAGAAATGAGAGCACAATAGACTATTACAGTTGAAGTCACTCAGAACACCCTCAGGAAAACTTCTTTGTTTTACAAACTGGAAAATGAAATTTAAGGAGTTAAGATTCTTTTTTAAAACAATATTTGTACAGTGCTTTAAACACAACTTTTATGGGCTGAATTATCTCCCCAAAATTTGTATCTTGAAGCCATAATACCCAATATCTCAGAATGTGACTACATTTGGACAGAGGGTCTTTAAAAAGGTAATTCTGTTACAATGAGGTTTTTAGGGTGGACCCTAATCCAATACGACGGATGTCCTTTTAAGAAGAGGAAATCTGAACACAGACAGATACAGAGGGAAGGTCACATGAAGACACAGAGCGAAGCAGCCACCTAAAAGTCAAGGAGAGAGGCCTCAGAAGAAATCAACCCTGCCAATACGTTGATCTCAGACTTCTAGCCTCCAGGACTATGAGGAAATAAATTTCTGCTGTTTAAACCACCCAGTCTGTGGTACTTTGTTATGGCAGCCCTAGCAAACTAATACAACTGTTTCCACTTCTGTTATGTCCTTAAAATAATTCTGTAAGGGAAATTGATAGCATTATTATTATTATTTTTACTGATACAGAAAACGTGGCCTGGAAAGAAAAAGCAAAGGCACTTGGGAGTTCCAAAAACATTTAGGTTAGTTTTTATCAAGCAGGAAGGTTATATGATGTCAGAGAACATACCTTTATTCTAAAGGTGGTTCTTTCTCCTTTCTGAGGCTACAGTGAGCAAAATATCTTTAGAGTAGAATCACAGAATATTACAGAGTGCTTTTTGAGATTATCCTCTCATTTTATAGATGAATAAATAGAGGCCCAAAGAGAGTTTTTTGTGTGTCTCTTGTACCAGGATTTACTCCTTCCTGAAATGCAATTGAGGGGACTAGAAATCAACAAGTAATTGGCAGCAGTACAGCTGATTAGTTGTAGTACAGCTCTTAGGCACTTAGCTGTAAACAGAATGGCCTTAATGTTTTCTTTACTTAAAAAAGAAACACGAAAATCAAAATGTTATTCTTGTGTCATGATAAAAATTCTTTGTCTATTCCCTCCGATTCACAAATAGCACAAGGGTTTATAAGATCTTGACAGAACCCACAGGATCATTTTTTAAAATGCTTTAATCTTCTATTGTGATTTTTTTCTGTTACGTCCAGTACCTGGCACCACTTTAACCACACAAAGCAAGAGAGCTGTTAAAAGGCTAGAACGCTTGTCGTACAGATCAGTGGTTCTCAAATCTTGGTCTCTAGACCAGCAGTATCAGCAACACCTGGGAACTTGTCAAAAATGCAGATTTTCCTGTGTCCCACCCAATTTAATTATGATCTTTGGGGGTGAGGGTGCTGTTTTAACAAGTCATCTAGGAGATTCTGTTGCATACTAAACTGTGAAAGCCACTGATAAAGATTATTCACAGAAAACCAGGTTTGCACGAAAATCAGGCAATAGTTTTCCACATTGAGGCAACATGAAAATATGCAACATTAAAAATGTTATTTCCTAATAGATCCAATGCTCTCTTTTCAAATTTGATAGGATGAGCAAACCTCATCAATGTCTCTGCTATTAGCCCTATGATTAATTGCCTACTATGGGCCTAGCCCTTCACATGCATCAACTCATTTAATCTTCACAGCAACTCCACATGAGAAGTGTTCTTATCTCTCTTTTTATAGATGAGGAAACAGAGGTTCTCGGGTCATAAAACTGCCTCGTTTACACAGCTAGTAAATGACAAGCCAGGACTTAAAGTCAGCTCAATTTTAATGCCAAAGCCCAGACTTTTTTTCTTTATGCCCATTTAGGGTCATCAGATTTAGCAAATATAAATACAGGATGCCCAGTTAAATTCAAATTTCAGCTAAACAACACATTTTTTTTTAGTATAAGGATGTGCCATGCAATATTTGGGACATATCAACAAAGTATCTATTGTTTGTCTGAAATTCAATTTACCTAGGTATCTTGTATTTAATCGGGCAACCCTATCCCATTGTTTCCTTCAGTCTGCTTTCCAACCAGTTGAAGAAAAAGAATCTTCCCTGAGGGTCATTAAGACTAAACTGGAGCCTGGTTCTCACTCCAGAAGCTGCATTTTAACACAATGCCCAAGTGATTTATATGAACACTACTGTTCAAGAAGCAATGAACTAGAATGTTACAGTCCAAAATGATTTTGATCTAGAGCTAGGGACCACATTCAGAACCCCCTCTAGACCTGAGATTCTATGATTCTATCAGAAAAGATGATGTGAGGTAAGTTAGCAGTTTACTTTTTTTTTTTTTGCTTTTATTTGAAATACTGATATAAATCTATACAAGGCAATGAGAAATGTTGAAAAGTCAATAAATGTTTCATTTACAGAATTATCATTATTGATTAAGTTTTTGAGGGTAGGGGTAACATTGAGAAGAATTTCATAATTATTAAAGTATCACCAAAAATGCCTTTAATATTGGATTTCAAATCTCTCATTCAAGTAACTAATAGGGGGGTCACAGCAGAAGCAAGGCTACTCATTTACAAATAAGAATACATTCTTTAGCCATCAAATATGAGACACAAAGGGAGAAAAATAATTTCCCAAATGATACTTTTACACACTCAATCATAGCTTATTAAACACCTGGGGGAAGTAAAAGTCCTTCTCCCATTGTGACAGACATACACAATTTGTGTAAGATGCCATAACATTCTTTCATGCAACACTGTAAATGAGTTTTTGGAGGAATCAGCCTCAAGCTCCCTAAGACAAGAATGGCATCCAACAGCTCCTACTACTGTGCCTATAGAAATCATTATAGCTCAAATAAATGTATGAATTAAACACATATTAATTTCCTATGTGCTGGGTTTGTGCTGGGTTTGGAGGATGGGCTTACATGTAAGAAAAAGGGGACAGGAAAATCCAGGTATGTGCAACGATTCAGAGGAATTCAAGCAATGACACTGTCTAGGCCAGGACCTTGAAATGGAGAGAGACCTGGTAGTATGTGTGCATAGGAGGTGGTGAAAAGGGGTTGGATATAAGGCCAGGAAAGCAGGCTGGGGGGGGTCTTATCAGAAAATCTGTGCAGTCTCCAATCTTGAGCTGGTTGTCATTGACCCATATCTATCTTCAATTAAGCAAAAGTAATATATTTCCATCTGTTTGGTTTTATGTAACAGAGTTTTTCGGCTTTAATAAATATTTATCTGATATATTATTTTGCTCTTTGACATTAATTCACACCTGGCTTAGAAGAAAGTACTTTATTAAATATTAACTATGGCACTTAAGAAGTTTTGGATCTAAATTATTAGAATATCAAGCAAATATATACCAACCTCTCTTTATGTTTGGCCCACAGAGGTTCCCATTATGAAAAGAGTTTTAGTGATTTATTGTTTCTCAGATCCTCCGGTGCTATTTTTCACAAATTCCTATAAGCAGTCTACAAATTAGATACTGAACAAATGTATGTTGCCCTATTCCACTGAGTCTACAAGGTTATTAAAATGTCTACTTATTCCTAAAACACTAATCCAGGCTCAAGCACTTGAATAAGAATCTCTCGGGGACCTGTCTCTCCTTTGTGCCGGGGGAAGCGCCTACAAGTGGAGTATGAGTCTGCATGCGTGCCTGTCTGGAAGGAATAGACAGTAGCTTATGCTAAGTCATGGGGGAGTTCTTCAGTTGTTTTGTGCTGTGCTGCCAGAACTTTTCAACACCAGTGGAGTCTTCTGTGTCTTAATCACTGTCTGAAGGAGTTCAAGACTATCTTAAGAGACATGGGGGGTTGGGGGGAGCTAGAGACAAATCATACCATCTGACTCTCCTTCCTCTACCAGGTTATTGACCATAATAGTGCCCCACTCTGGGCTGAGGCCTCGACTAGATACTTAACATTTTGTCATTTTTTTTCCCTTACAAACCTACATAATATGTGAATATTATGAATATGTGAAATTCACATATTTTGAATATGTGAAGCATGTGATTTCAATATGTGAAATCTCCACTTGACAGAGGAAAACATAAACCCAAGGTCAGTGAATGGCAAGGGGTGTCTAACCCAGATATGTCTAAGTCGAAAAGTATGTTCTGTGTTCACCAAGATGCACTACTTCCCTACCCCGTGTAAAATGTGGTTTAAAAAAGTCAATAGCCAAAGAGGGAAGAGATATGGGAACATATATATATGTATAACTGACTCACTCTGTTATAAAGCAGAAACTAACACACCATTGTAAAGCAATTATACCCCAATAAAGATGTTAAAAAAAAAAAAAAAAAACAACTAGGAAAAAATAGGAATCCAAGAGTTTATATCAATAATATCAATAGATAAATATATAACTGTGGGAGAAAGAGGATTCTTGCTTAAGGTAGAATGCCAAAGGTTGACTGGTAAACATGAAGGGAATGTTAGAGCTGAAAAATTATCATTTTGCAACTATCATTATAAAGATTTGTTTAGGCAAGAATCATCCATGGATGCTAAATCTAGGGAAAGTTTTCGATGAGGAGCAAGATAATTGCATAGTTTTAAACCGTCTCCTCACAGATTGCTTATTAATTGCAAGGGCAAAAATAATAGCTATGTAGTGGAGAAATCACACAACATCTCAAGCAATAAAATTTACCATCACCAATGAAGATGAAATGAACATTATTGGACTCCAGATTTGATGCCCTAAGAAAAAAACAACATCACATATGTAGAATTCTTATCAGGAATGCATAACCTGAATCTAATCATGAGCAAATATCAGAAAAACTCAAAATGAGGAACACTCTAATTAAAAAAAAAAAAAAAAGGTTATTCAACTTACCAACATCATAAAAGACAAAGGAAGAATATGGAAAAATTCCAGATTAAAAAAGACTAAAAAAACACAACAAGTAAATTCAATACCTGACCCTAGACTGGAACCTGATAGAAAGGGAGGAAAAAAGTGTAAGATATTATCGAGTCAACTGACAAAAATGAAGTATGGATAGTCTATTAAAAACATTTTATCAGGGA
This sequence comes from Lipotes vexillifer, assembly GCF_000442215.2. Classification (NCBI taxonomy): domain Eukaryota; kingdom Metazoa; phylum Chordata; class Mammalia; order Artiodactyla; family Lipotidae; genus Lipotes; species Lipotes vexillifer. Next base: position 2,794,324 of record NW_006797755.1, read on the forward strand.
CTTCCCCGGTGGCACAGTGGATAAGACTCTGTGCTCCTAATGCAGGGGGCCAGAGTTTGATCCCTGGTCAGGGAACTAGATCCCACATGCATGCCACAACTAAGGAACCCGCCTGCCATAACTAAGGAGCTGGCAAGCTGCAACTAAGGAGCCCGCAAGCCGCAACTAAGGAGCCCTTGAGCCGCAACTAAGCAGCCTGCCTGCCACACCTAAGACCCAGCACAACCAAATAAATAAATACATATTTAAAAGACTGTGTTAAAATATATATAACATAAAATTTACCATCTTAACCATTTTTAAAGCATACAGTTCAGGGGTATTAAGTACATTCATATTGTTGTACACAAGCATCATCACCACCCATCTGCAGAACTCTTTTTGTCCTGCAAAACTGAATCTTTTTTTTCCTTTTTTTTTCGGCCGTACCACTCGGCATGTGGAACTTCCTTAACCAGGGATCCATCCCATGCCCCCTGCAGTGGAAGCGCAGAGTCTTAACCACTGGACCACCAGGGAAGTCCCCAAACTGAATCTCTTTACCAATTAAATAACAACTCCACATTTTCCCCTTACACCTAGCCCCAGGCAACCATCATTCTACTTTGTCTCTATGAATCATTTTCTTTTAATCAAGCAATTATTTTTTAATAATAATGAAAACACAAAGTGGAAAAATACATTTTCATGATACTGCAGATTTCAGTTTTTGACATTTTAGAGAAGAATTTAGAGGAAATGTAATAATGCTGGACCAGCTTATGGTGAATGATTTATGACTTACTTGAAGGTACCATTTGTGACAGTGTTATTTCAGTTCAGTTTCTACATTTGACAGTTCAACATAAAAGCATTAAAAAAATAAAAAGGATGTTTATTGAATTCACAATTGATAGCTATAAGTTGGAATAGAAAAATTTTAAGTGGAAAAATCATCAGACTGGATAATTCCTAGGAAATTATTTAGTACACAGTTTTTTCCTCCCACTTCTCAGTTCTGCACCTGTCATTTGTATAAATACACAGGTCACAGTGTGGGTTTTCAGATTGTTTTCCCAGCTCAGTGAATTGCCTACATTTCTAACATTACATTCATAGTCTCCTGATTCACTTGGTTATACTGATAAGCATTGCCCTACATTCTGTGGCTTTTTTGTTCACTATCTGTCCTCTGTAGCCATTTATTTGACCCATCTTAGTGATCTTTCTTTAGCTCCTTCCAGAAGTAGAAATGCAGTGGTAAAAATCATGTGAATTACAAAAGTAACCTGTATTTTTAACTCTGTGGGCTTTTCTTTTTGGCAAATACAGTGTAGCATGCAGATGTAAGCAAAAATCTCTGGTAATCCTAGCATTTATCTCTTTATTATGGGTTTTTTTTTTCTGACAGCTGAATTATGTTTTTACCACTTACTATATTTGAATCCTAGATGTACTGTAATCTTATATTTTTTCCCTTGTTTTTAGTTTGTCCTTTATTAACATTTAATTTTGGGTGGTCACCTATTAATTAACCAATCTCAGAGTTTTCAGTAACCTCTAAGCCTAGCTTTCAAGGGGCATTTTATTTTTTGATCATTTAGAACCTATTTAAAACATACTACATATTTTAAAAAGCTATACATTGATTTCCTCACAATATATGTAGGTACTTTTACAATTGTAAGTAAGCACACATATTAAAGAATAAAGCTTAAATAATGAAATTGCTTGAAGACCAGATTGACAACACTAAGTCTCTTGTACCTCAAGTAGTCTTAATTTAGTGTATGTGGTGGGTCTTCTGTCTTTTTTCCCTAAGAGCTTGTTAGTTGGATAAAGAAAACTTACTGAGGTTTTGTTTTTTTCTTTGCCTATCCACTTACTATTTTTTATTGACTCTAAGATGCTATTAATTGTAAGATGCATCATTATTTCATGTATCATCAGGAAAGAAAAAACATTATTTATTAAACTATGAAACAATGCTTTCTTATCACTGACTTTTAAAACAATTTTTATTTGTTAATAATTGCAAACTTAAAAGTTGCAAGAACATCTTCATATCCTTTTTCTAGATTCATTTATTATCAATAATCCATCTCATTTGCTTGCTCATTGCTTGCTTCTCTCTATATATGCGTATACACAGTTTCTTTCAGACATTTGAAAGTAAGTTGAGTATGCTGGCAGTTTAGCCCTTAATGCCATAACCAAAATACAATTATCAACTTCAATTATTCAACAAATTTAACTTTGATAAAAAAATTTTTTAATATTTATTCATTTATTTGGTTGGTTGCACCAGGTCTTAGCTGTAGCAGATGAGCGCCTTAGTTGCAGCACACAGGCTCCTTAGTTGTGGCTCTCCAGCTCAGTTGCAGCACATGGGCTCCTTAGCTGTGGCATTTGAACTCTTAATTGTGGCACACAAGTGGGTTCTAGTTCCCTGACCAGGGCTCGAACTCAGGCCCCCCGCATTGGAAGCACAGAGTCTTAACCACTTCGCCCCAGGGAAGTCCCAACACAATTTTTAAAATTAGGGAAAAAAAGAAAATAATAGTTGATAATCCAACATCAGTAAGTAAAAAAAAAAAATCCTATAAAAATCAGACTAACGATCTCAAAATCTAATAATCTCCATATATTCAGCAAAAGGGTAAATTATACTACTTAACTCAACAGCTCTCAAGAGCATCATTATGTTATCAAAACTGTATAACAAGGGGCTTCCCTGGTGGCGCAGTGGTTGAGAGTCCGCCTGCCGATGCAGGGGACACTGGTTCGTGCCCTGGTCCAGGAGGATCCCGCATGCCGCGGAGCAGCTGGGCCCGTGAGCCATGGCCGTTGAGCCTGCGCGTCCGGAGCCTGTGCTCTGCAACGGGAGAGGCCACAACAGTGAGAGGCCCGCATATGGCAAAAAAAAACACTGTATAACAATTATTCAAGCTAATAAGTGAATTCTTTCCAATAAGGTTAAATTATTTGTAAATGAGGAGGTAAGGAGTGATTAAGTGATTAGGATGAGGTCATATCTAGCTTGGAAGTGGAAGAATTAGGTTTAAAACCAGTTCTCTCTCCGTGGCACAAAGTTTGTTTAAAATAAAGTGTATTAGTATATCAACTATACTTCAATTAAAAATATAATAAATACAATGTATTAAAGTCAAGTATTTGAAATTCTCTTATCTGGGTGATATATAAATATTCCATAAAGCAAAAGTTCCTGATTATTTTGTGCTGAAATACTGCCATAAGCAAACTGCAGGCATGTAGGAATTTTTTCCCCAGGACCCTCACCCAGATGATGGTTCTTTGTATTCTCAAATCTGTAGCTAGGATTCTCAAAAGGCTACAAATGGCTGATGGGTAAGAATTACAGACTAGTCATCTGAATACTCAAGCTACTCACTAGAAAAAGAAACGATGGATGGCCATGTCCATCTCTCTACTCCCGAAAAGTTTTCATTTATGCATGCATTATTTATTCATTTATTTTACAAATATTTATTTAGTCCTATTATGTCATGCTCTTTCCAGCCTCTGGAGAAGACATCTTAACGCAAGTCATAAGCCTCACTTCCTATATTGTTGCCTTACATAGCTCAAAGGCAGCTCAAACTTTCCTGAATCATAAGATGACAAAAGTGAACCACAAAGGAACTGTCAATAAAACTAGCTCATTACATACAACCTGTTAACATTCAGTAAGAGAGAAATATATGCCATATATAAGAAAATTTTTGCAATCTAAATGACTTAATAGTTAGGATTTGCTATTTTATCTAATATTCCAAAATAAATACACAATTTCTTAACTGACATGCCATCTTCCACTAAAAACTTAAAATGATAATCTGCTATAAATCTTCACCCTAAACACTAACCTTCCTTCATATGCTAACAAACATTTTCTTCTTTATTGTGCTTTGATTTCATAAAGAAATTTCAAATTGTGTGTGTCTGTGTGTCTGTGTGTGTAACAGGGAGACAGGCAAACAAAAAGAGAGGCTTTGGCTTTTATTTTAATATACTCACATTTTAACATGGAAGAAAGAAGTAGAGAAGAAGTAAATGAAATCAAAAAAGTGGTAGCATAACTACAATGTACAAATTACAAAACCATTCTTGCTAGCAGCATCAAATTCTCTAACATTCATTTGTGTACCTAGCTACCTTACTCATCAGAGAGTAATCTTATGTTTAATAAGTCTAAAGATTAAGTTTTAAACTAAAGGTTTTTTTGTTTTGTTTTGTTTTGCAGTACGCGGGCCTCTCACTGTTGTGGCCTCTCCCATTGCGGAGCACAGGCTCCAGACACGCAGGCTCAGCAGCCATGGCTCACGGGCCCAGCCGCTCCGCAGCACGTGGGACCTTCCCGGACCGGGGCACGAACCAGTGGCCCCTGCATCGGCAGGCGGACTCTCAACCACTGCGCCACCAGGGAAGCCCTAAAGGGTTTTTTTAAACAAACTTATTTACTTCCAAAATAAATCCTGTGAGATAAGCTCCACTATGGAACTAATAAAATCAAAGTAACTACTTTATGTTAGTTGGGTCAGTGTAAATCATACTTTAAAGTGTTTTTATTTAGCATTTTAGCCAAAACAAAAATTTAATCTATACAGGTTGAAATCCAGAATTCACATAATTTTCAGGGACATATTTTTACATCCTCTTGTTGGGGAAGAAAATGATACTCAAGAGTGACATCTAAAAGTCATGAAAATGACTCTTCACTAATCCAATTACTAAACCAACACCAAATTTTCTCCAGTACACTGTATAAATGTATAAAAGCATACTCTTTACAGTCATACAGGCATATTTACCTATATGCAATGTGGAACTGAGTAGTCCATTAATAGTGCTTTCAGGTAGCCAGATTCTAAAAGTTGTATTTTAAAAAGAACTAAACTGGGTTAAATTTAATATAAGATAAAAGATATCAAAGGAAATGTTCCACTATTTCAAATTTACTTCAAAAGTAATTATAAACACAATGAGGAGAAACACAATTCGTTTTGTGTTTTGGGTTTGTTTTTTGTGGCCTTTTTTTTTTCTATAGAAAATAAGATGGAGCCCCTAAAATCATGTATGAGGAGGTTAATGGTAAAAAACACCAAATAACACTTCATACTTAGGAAATACCACCTCCAACTAGGTTTGACTCAAACTCTAAGGAATACAAGTTTCCAATTTGAAAACAGCAGAATACAGGTTTCAAGGAGAACAAGAGGCAGCCCAAGGAGAGAAAGGGGAATGACGGTTCTACTTGCCATAGGTAGAGGAAAAGAAAAGAATCTCTGTGGAAATTTCCACCTTCCTCTAAAGGAAGAAAAAATAATAGGATGTACCAGTCAACTAACAATATACCCTGTAGGGCTAGAGAGCAGAGAAGCTAGCTGAAAACATTATTATTAAGAGTCAAAATTTGACTTGCCTTAGGCAAAAATATTCTTAAAATTTTGTTCTACAGCAAGTTTTCATGTCTTCAGATTTATATGGGATGGGTTTGCCTCATCCATATCAGCAAATTGGCAGAAAGAACTTAAAATTATACAACAGTCCCAATGATTAGAGGCTCTTGGGACTGCAGTGGACAATAATCTGCAATAAGAATATTTTACCCCCGCTCCAGTAATGACAAGAGCTAAAACAAAATACACCAATACAGATATTAGAGAAACTGTGCTAATACATTCAAGCTTACTAATGATAAGGTACTTAGGAGAGTATGCATATAAATCTCTACCAGATAGGACAAACGCCAATTCAACAAGTTCACTCACCTTACTGAAAACTGTCCCTATAATACCAAACCCAAGGCAGTATCTGTTATCTTAAATTAGATTATTAGACTTCTATCTCAAATACAGAAGAAAAAAAAAATACAGAAGAAAAAAATAAAGTCAAGCCCCATGTATAGACACGTGGTGACCCTAGACAATTTTAAACATATAATCATTTGAAGAGACAAAGAAGCAAAATACCACTGCTCTCAAAACACAAGAGTACAGCACACACTGGATCCTGTTACTGAACACAGTACTACCACATTCAACATACCATGGATACTATCTCATCAATTTTTTATAAACTTTGGCAGCAGATTTTAAGTTCCTAGAAAATTGCTCCCCAAAGATTAGAAATCGTGGACTTCCCTGGTGGCACAGTGGTTAAGAATCCTCCTGCCATTGCAGGGGACACGGGTTCAATCCCTGGTCTGGGAAGATACCACATGCCGGGGAGCAACTAAGCCTGTGAGCCACAACTACAGAAGCCCGCACACTCTAGGGCCCGTGTGCCACAACTACTGAGCCGCATGCTGCAACTGCTGAAGTCTGCACACCTAGAGCCCGTGCTCTGCAACAAGAGAAGCCACCGCAATGAGAAGCCCGCTCACTGCAACAAAGAGTAGCCCTTGCTCTCGGCAACTAGAGAAAGCCCACGTGCAGCAACAAAGACCCAACACAGCCATAGATAGATAGACAGATAGACAGATAGACAGATAGATAAAATTTTTAAAAAGGTTAGTAATCATAATTAAAGCCAGGGAACAAATTATAGAGAGCTAAAGAAAACAAAAATATAGAAGCCATATATCATTAGTTAAGATAACATATGAATAAATGAAACAATGTTGATAATAATTGAAGCTGCCTGATGGGTGCATAGCAGTTCTCTCATGCTTTTATATATGTTTGAAATTTTCCATGGCAAATTTGTTTTATTTTTATTGATTGCCAGTAGGTAAAATTTTAAACCCCAAAAAGTGAGTTTTTGTTCAATGTTTTTAAACTGTGGGCAGGAAAAAAATGGGGTAACTAGCATTAAGTGCCTAGTAGGGATTTTAATACATAACAACCCCTATGAGATAGACAGAATCAGCCCTATTTTACATATGAGAAAATTAAGAATTAGAGGAGTAAATTTTCTTGCCCAGGATCATAAATAAGCTTAACTGAGACCAAAAAAGGGGAGGGAAAAAGAGAGAACAGGGGAGAAAAAAAGAAAGCAGACAATAGGATGGTTAAAGGGAAAAGAAAAACACCACTGCAGTAATACACAAAAGACAAAATCAGAATTTAGAGAAAATCAGAATTTAGAGAAAACTCCACAAGTTAAGATTCTTATATTATTCAATGACACGTATTTAAGGAAAAAAAGACAAAAATGAATTTTAAAACCTTGGGGCTTCCCTGGTGGCACAGTGGTTGAGAATCCGCCAGCCAATGCAGGGGACACGGTTCAATCCCTGGTCTGGGAAGATCCCACATGCCGCGGAGCAACTAAGTCCATGCACCACAACTACTAAGCCTGAGCTCTAGAGCCCATGTGCCACAACTACAGAGCCTTCATGCCACAACTACTGAAGCCCGCGTGCGTAGAGCCCATGCTCCGCGACAAGAGAAGCCACCGCAATGAGAAGCCCTCGCACTGCAACGAAGGGTAGCCTCCACTCACTGCAACTAAAGAAAGCCTACGCGCAGCAAAGAAGACCCAAAGCAGACAAAAATTAAATGAATTTTTAAAAATAAAAATAAAATACCTGTAATTATGCTGTTTATGTAAATATTTGTGTATTTTACTCTAGCTCCAATATTCTAGATCCTGAAGAAATTCCATTTCTGCCATGCTAGTAACCATAAAAAAATACACACACGTATATGCCAAAATTACCCTAAACCTTGTTTAATTACCTAACCACAAGTCAGAATAAATTAAGAAAAGACTCTCAAGAAGTGTCATAACATATTTAAAGTGGTACTGTGTAATCCAGAAAACTTTGGTATATACTAATAAATATATTTTAAGATCACTGCGCAGATACATTATTCCAGCCCTCCAGGGTTAAGGCAAGCATCTAAAAGTAATAACTCTAAGTATAAAAATCCATTCTAAAGTACATGGACCTCAAAAAAATGCTAGTTTCCTTTCTCACATCTTAATTGACAAAATCCTAGTTCCTCAATTTGTCTCTAAGGTCATAGTAGAAAAATACTAATTCTATTATGGACCACTGGTCTCCAGAAACATAATCAATTAGAAACTACATATAAACAACTATAATCAGATTGAGCTTTTTATTTGAGTGTCAGTAAATTTGAATAAAGAGAAAGGCAAGAGAAAAATTCAAAACTTTTGCCTCAGGACTTCCTTGGCGGTCCAGTGGTTAAGACTCTGTGCCTCCACTGCAGGGTTTGATCCCTGGTCAAAGAAAATCCCACATGACACGCGGCCAAAAAAAAAAAAAATTTGCCTCAAATGAAAAAAGGAATTATAACACTTGATTCACTAAATTGAAAGCCATTAATATCTAAGTAAAAAGAGAAATGTATGAGAATTTAGGAAACTTGGGTTCCAGAACCAGTTCTGGCCCTAACCAGCTGGCCTACCTTGGACATATCTCTGATCCTCACTTTCCTCACCTAAAAACTGAGAGGATTAGAGTGTTATTTCTAAGGTTCCTTCCATGCTCTGACAGGCTATAACAGGTTCTGTAACATGCTAAGATATGCAAATACAGGCATATTTCATTTTATTGTATGCACTTTATTGCGCTTTGCAGATACTGCATTTTTTACAAATTGAAGGTCTGTGGCAGCCCTGCACCAAGCAAGTCAATCAGTGCCATTTTTCTAACAGCATCTGCTCAGTTCATGTCTCTGTGTCACATTTTGGTAATTCTCACAATACTGCAAACTTTCTCATTATTATTTTATATATGTGTGTGTGTGTGTGTGTGTGTGTGTGTGTGTATTTTTTTTAATTATTATTTTTTTTTGCAATGGCCTAATGAACAAAAAAGTTTATTTCTCTTGCCTCTAATAGTGTAAAAGGTATAGGTCAGCAGTGCAACTCTGCTCCTCACGGTCACTCAGGGACTTAGATTCCTTCTAAATCACTGCTCCTCCATCGTTGCTCCTGGGTGTCATTTTCAAAAATGGAGCTGTCCCGTTTGAGGCTTCTGCCATTGCTGGTGCCTGGCAGGGATCACAGCAGCAAAGTCCTCAGGCCATTCACCCCAGTCAAGGTTCAGAAAACTCTTCTAGGGCCAGAAACTCTTCTAGGTATCTCATTATTATCACATTTATTACAGTGATCTATGATCAGTGATCTTTGATGTTACTATTGTAATTGTTTTGGCATGTTTTATCAATAAAGTATTTTTAAATTAAGGTAGGTACATTTTATTTTTCGATATAATAGTACTGCACACCTAATAGACTACAGTGTAAATATAACTTTTATATGTACTGGGAAACCAAAAAATTTGTGTGACTCACTTTATTGTGATATTCACTTTACTGTGATAGTCTGGAATTGAATATGCAATATCTCCTAAGTATGCCTCTAGCTCGAAACAAAACAATACATTAAGGCTAATTAAGAAGGAGAGAAATTGTCAAGAACCAGAAATGAAAAATCAAAGGACAATCATCTGAAGAATAGAACCTAGAAGGGAAAAATTAGAGACTATTTTAAGTAACTGACTGACTAAATTCACATCCCACAAGAGGATTAAACAATGTTACCAACAAATTTCGGTGGGTTTTAATTCTTTCTGAATACGTATGTTAGAGCTTGCAGAGAACATCACTTCAACCACAGAAAGAACTGAGTATGATTCTTATTCTCACGTCTTAATTCAAGCCATTGTAGCTTAAAGATGATTTCGCTTAAAGTGATGCAGCTTAAGATGAACAGCAGCATAAAATACTGTAAGACACCTGCCTGGTCAAAGACAGTAAATATTTTGTTATTCCATCTTGAATATGCCAGAAACTATGTTAAATATTACAGGTTTAAAAATGAAGAACCACAACAAAACACCTCTACAAACTTACTAGAATGTCTAAAATTAAAAACAATGACAATACCAAGTGTTGTCAAGAATGGAGAACTAGAACTCAACATTACTGGTGGGAAGGCAAAACAGCACAGCTACTTTGGAAAACAGTTTGGCAATTTCTTATAAATTTAAAATGCATTTACTATACGAGCCAGCAAGCGTACTCTTAGCTATTTATCCAGGAAAAATGAAAATATGTCCCCACAGAGACTAGTACACAAATGTCTGGAGGCAGCTTTAGCCATAATAGCCAGGTGGAAACCACACGGTCACTGGATAAACAAATTGTGGCACATCCATAAAATAGAATACAGCTCAGCAATAAAAAGAAACAAACTATTAAATATATGCAAAAACATGAAAGACTCTCAAACGCAATATGCTAGCTATGAGAAGCTAGTCACAAAAGGCTACCCATTGCATGATTTCATTTTTATTTGACATTCTGGAAAAGACAAAATGAAAGGGACAGAAATCAGATGAGTGTTTGTCAGGGTTTGGGAATGAGGCAGAGAGGCCTGATGTAGTCAGGGGCAGAAGAGACCTTTGTGGGGTAATAAAAATACCCTACATCTCAACTATGATGATGGTTACAGGACAACGTACATCAAACTCTACACCCAAAAGCAATGAATTTATTCTATGTATATTATACCTTAATAAACCTGACTTTAAAAAAGAAGATAATAAAGGTATAATCTCTGGCTTCAAGCTCATGGTCTAGTGGGAGAAATATATAAACATATAATTATAATGGAGCTAAGTAAACGCTATAAGTTATGAAAAAAGTTCTGTCATGGCATGGACAGAGAACAACATCTGTCTCAGAGTTGGGCAAAGAGTTGGGATTCTTAGAGAAGATGATATCTAAGCTGTCTTAAAGTATGAGCATGACTATGACAGGGAGAAAAGGAAAAGAAGCATCCAAGTAGAGAGAAGAGTTGAAAGAAAAGCACAGAGGTTGTAAAGGCAAGACCTATTAAAAGAATAAGGAAAAGTTCAGTATGGCTTGAATGTGGTATATAGAGCAAACATGATGAGAGAGGAAAGAAAGTTCAGGAGGAGCTGGGGCTTCATAGACCGTGCTGTGGAATGGCATGGCAGAGGAAAAGAACAGTTTGAAAGGCCTTAAAATAATACTAGCAAGAGATACCTGGGGTTGAAATTAAGAGTAGACTATTTGGTGTCACACTGATTGTGGGAATGAGGAAGGAAGGCAAGTCAAAGTCAAGTTTCTGGTAAAGGGAAAGTGATAGCATTGAAATGAGGACTTCAAAAGGAAATACAGGTTTGTTTGATAACCTTAGGAGGGAATCATCAGCTTCTGTTTTCCTATCTACTAATTAGGTTACTTGCCTGTAACTAAAATTGATTATTATAAATTATATATTTGAACTACTGTATAAAATAACTGTAGGAAATAGAGGCAACACAGCATAATCTCACCAGAATCTTTACAATGTCTTAAGAGACAGCAGCCTAATAGCTATTTTAAAAATAAATTTTTTTTTAAAAATTGCAAGAATGAAAGAAATGAAATTAGAAGAGGAAAAAGTTATCAGATTTAAATACAGTAGTTCCCCCTTTATCCATGGTTTCACTTTCCACAGTTTCAGTTACCCTAGGTCAACCATGGTCCAAAAATATTAAATGGAAAATTCTAGAAATAAACAATTCATAAGTTTTAAGTTACATGCCATTCTAAGTAGAGTGATGAAATCTCGAGCCATCCTGCTCCATTCCACCCAGGACACGAATCACTCCTTTGTCCAGCATATCCCACTATTTTAGTCACTTAATAGCCATCTAGGTTATCAGATCGACAGTTGAGGTATCAGTGCTTGTGTTCAAGTAACCCTTATTTTACTTAATAATGGCCCCAAAGTGCAAGAGTAGTGATGCTGGCAATTTGGATATTCCAAAGAGAAGCTGTAAAATGCTTACTTTAAGCAAAAAGGTGCAAGCCCTTGACTTAATAATGAAAGAAAAAAATCACATGCTGAAGGTTGCTAAGATCTATGGTAAGAACAAATCTTCTATCCACGAAATTGAAAAGAAGGGAAAAAAAAAAGAGCCATGCTTGTTTTGCAGTCACACCTCAAACTGCAAAAGTTAGGACCACAGTACATGTTAAGTGCTTAGTTAAGATGGAAAAAGCATTAAATTTGTACAGGCATAACTAGGAGATGCTGTAGATTCGGTTCCAGACCACCAAAATAAATACTGCAATAAAGTGAGTCGCAAGAATTTTTTGTTTTTCCAGTGCATATAAAAGTTATGTTTACACCATACTACAGTTTGTTAAGCACGCAATAATAGCATTATGTCTAAAAAAAAGTACATACCTTAATTTAAAAATACTTTATTGCTAAAACATGCCAAAACAACTACAGAAGTAACATCAAAGATCACTGATCACAGATCACCATAATAAATACAATAAAAAAGTTTGCAATACTGTGCAAATTACCAAAATGTGACACAGAAACATGAACTGAGCAAATGCTTTTGGAAAAATGGCACCGATAGACTTGCTCAATGCAAGGTTGACACAAACCTTCAATTTCTAAAAAATGCAGTATCTGTGAAGTATAATAAAACAAGGTCTGTCTGTACAAGATATTTTGAGAGTGAGAGACCACATTCACAAAACTTTTATTACAGTATACTGTTATAATTGTTCTATTTTATTATAAGTTATTGTTGTTAATCTCTTACTGTGCCTAATTTATAAATTAAAGTACATCACAGGTACGTATGTATAGGAAAAAACAGTGTAAATAAGGTTTGGTACTACCCACGGTTTCAGGTATCCAGTGCAGTCTTGGAACGTAACCCTGAAAATAAGGGGGGACCGCTGTACTGCGTAAGCTTTCCAAGTTACATATTAGGGTCCAAGTTTTTATTTGAAAATCAATTATGTGAAATCTAGAAAATATTTTCCCAAAGAAAAAACAGAATACAAAGTATAGCTGAATTCTAGAATTACACCAGTGTTATACAAACCTGCTAAAGAACCAACTTCACTACCACCACCGAAGCACACTGGTTAGAACAGGTTGCTCTGAAGCTGAACTACCTGGGGTTCACCTTCTATCTCCTCTGCCATTTACTGTGTGACCTTGGGCAACTTAATTAACTCTGCAAGCCTAAGACTCCTCACACCTTTAAAATGGAGATGATAATATCACCTACCTCACAGAGTTACCATGAGGATTAAAAGAAATAAATAATCATTTAAAGCATTAAGCACATTCATTCATCCAAGAAATATTTACTGAGCACCAACTATGTGTCAGGCATTATTCTAAGTACTGGCAATAAAGTGGTAAACAAGCCAAAAAATGGAACTTATATTCTAATATGAGGAAAAACAAAATAAAATATCTGATGGAGATAAATACTATAAAAATAAAGCAGGATACAGGAGATAAAGAGTGACAATGAGGGTACCCGTTTGGTAATAGGTAAAGGTTCTCTAATAAGGTAACATCTGAATAGAGACCTTAAGGGAATGAAGGAGAGTCATATAGATAACTAGAAGAAGAAATCAGATTCATTTCTGGCAATACAGAAGACTTAGGTGCCCAGAAAAACACTCGTTCAGAATTCCTTAAAATGCTGACTGTTAAACAAACAAAAAAATTTTCATGAACGGCTGAACTAGAGAGAAACCAAGGAAAATCTTTGGAGGTAAAAAACAACCGAGTTTCAGCGAGCGCTGAGGCCAGTATCTGCCCTGGGAGCATCCACCAATCTCTAGTGGTTTACAAATTGAGTTTTAAGGGACTGCTAAGGGGGAGAAGGACAAAAGCTTGGGGCCTAAAGAATGTGGAGAATCTGAAGGGCAACATTGTCGGTGGGTGAATGGGTGTGGTAACAGGGACAGGACACGCTCATCATAAGCAAGTGGACATATGTGCCGGTCTCAACCTGAGTAGAAGAGAAAAAAAAGAAGTCTCCCTCCTCTCACTCCAATTTGGGACCAGAACTCATACTACCTGTGAGGTCTAACAAAACTCAAACTAAAAATTTAGTTTCAAGAGCTTCAGAATTTGAAGACACTGGAGCATGACAGAAGCAAACACCAAACCACCAGGAGGAGTACACTTTAAACCACACCTCAAACTATACTCAAAAATAATAATCCATAGAACAGGGACTTCCCTGGTGGTGCAGTGGATAAGACTCCGCGCTCCCAATGCAGGAGGCCCAGGTTCAATCCCTGGTCAGGGAACTAGATCCCACATGCATACCACAACTGAGTTTGCATGCCACAACTAAGGAGCCTTGGAGCTGCAACTAAGGAGGCTACCTGCTGCAACTAAGACCTGGCATAAATAAATAAATATTTTAAAAGGCCTCATCTCCAAGTACAGCCGCATTTTAAAATAATAATAATAATCTATAGAACAAAAGCTCATATTTTTTTAAATATCACAAAATAATGAAGAAACAAAGAACCAGCAGAACAAGCTTTACAGAAAGACTCCAAACACTGAAAAAAATAAAAATGATCACATACACAATATTAAAATGTTAATGTTTAAGGAAATAAAAGAGATATTAGAAGTATGACTAAAGAAAAGAAACTATAAAAATATGAATATGAAAAAATCAAACAGAAGTTCAAGGTATAAAAATTATAATTTATATTTATATTATAGTATATTGTTTACTGATATATATTATTAGATAACTGAGAGGAGATCATTCTAGGCAGAGAGAAAAACAAGAGTAAAGGGGCCCCTGCATCCAGAATGGTCTAAACCAGAGTAGAATAAGGACAAAGAAGTACTACTTAATAGGTCACAAAAACACTCAATAAATACTAGCTATTATCTCACAGATTCTATGGGGAAAATTTAGATAATGGAAGTAGTCATTTTTTTTCTTTCCCATTTCAGCATCACGTATAGCAGCCAGAGCAGAGCTCTAGAAGACCCCAATTAGGTTCAGAAGAGAGTAAGAAAACACTGGTTTTCTATGAAGTGGGAAGAGTCTTAAGCAGTAGTCTCAGTGTCAAAAAGGAAATCTGGGTCTTGTGTGAGCAAGGTAGAGAAGAAGGAAGATGGAAAAGTATCCCCATGTGATTCAGAAGATAAATATCCAGAGGAAACAATGATCAACAAAAAAAAAGGATCCATTAAAACTGTCATTTCAAACTTAAGTATCAATTATAACTAATTAATCCTCTCAGTATTCAAAAATTTCACAAGTGAAGTCAACATTCCATTTCATTCCTTAAAAAACTAAAAACAGAACTACTATATGACCCAGCAATCCCACTAAAGGCCATATAACCAGAGAAAACCATAATTCAAAAAACACATGTACCCTAATGTTCACTGCAGCACTATTTACAACAACCTGGACACAGAAGCAACCTAAATGTCCATCAACAGACGAATGGATAAAGAAGATGTGGTACATATATACAATGGAATATTATTCAGCCATAAAAAGGAACAAAATTGGGTCACTTGTAGAGACACAGATGGACCTAGAGACTGTCATACAGAGAGAAATAAGCCAGAAAGGGAAAAACAAATATCTTATATTAACGCATACATGTGGAATCTAGAAAAATGGTATAGATGATCTTATTTGCAAAGCAGAAATAGAGACACAGACATAGAGAACAAATGTATGGACACCATGGGGGAGAAGGGGGGTGGGTGGGATGAACTGGGAGATTGGGATTGACATATACACACTACTGATACCATGTATAAAATAGGTAACTAATGAGAACCTCTGTATAGCTCAGGGAACTCTACTCAATGCTCTGTGGTGACCTAAATGGGAAGGAAGTCCAAAAAAGAGGGGATATATGGATATCTATAGCTGATTCACTTTGCTGTACAGTAGAAACTAACACAACATTGTAAAGCAACTGTACTCCAATAAAAATTAATTAACAAAAAAAGTACCAGTTAAAAAAAGAAAAAAATTCCATTCCATAGCAATGAGAATTTAGAATAAATGAAACTCCCAAACATATGCCAAAATTTTTCATTTTAACTATTTGATTTAATGTTAAACTTTTTCCAAATCTTTTCAAGAGGTACTATAATGACAAGTAGAAAATTACTAATTTAATTTTTCTTTTCTTCCATACTTCTGCCCTCAGGCTACGGTACTATATAACAAAACCAAGAACAAACCACAAGTAATACAGATTAAGAATAATATTTATCAATCACAAATAAGATGTATGATTAGTCCCTAAATATTAAAGAGTCGGTCATTTCATTTTTTTCCTGATTATCAGAATAGAAGAAAATTGATTGGTGGATATCTTAAACATATACGAGTAACCATGTACCATTTGAAACACAGGGAAATTGATGTAAAAATATCAAAGTATGCACTGTTAAATCAATGATAAAATTTTAAGATAATTCATTTTCTCAAAGTTTATCATTCTTTACTATGTTTCTAATTATCATGAACTAGTTTTTCAATAAATACAATTCTTGAGAAATTTAGTTAAGTGGCCATTTTCTACAATTCTAATATGAGCACTCACTTAAATTAATAGTCACACAGTATAATATAGTGTACAGGATTCAGGCTCAAACAACCTGGGTCCAAATCCCATCTTACTAACTATGGGACTTGAGCATCTTTAACCTCTCCAATCCTACTTCCTTATTATAAAACAAGTTTAATAAAGTACTACCTCAAAGAGTTGTGTAGATCAAATGAGATAATACTTGTAAAAAACACTTATGTTGCCTACATGTAATCAACAGACTCAGTCACACAGCCTGATTTAGATCCAGTTTCACCCCTATTATATATGGATCATAGGACAAAGCATTAATTTCAATTTTTCCTTCTGGAGCACCACTTGCATAATTTGATATAACTGTTCATGCACAGCATATTTAGCACCACAAAAGTCAATGTCTAATAATATAAACTAGAAAAATATTTGAACTATATGATATGCTGAATTTTAAACTTGACTAAACCGAGGAATTTTCTTTATTTCAAACAGTTAAGTTAAATAAATCAGCAAAATAGTCCCGACAAATAGAAATGGCTCCAAAAATTTTTATGTCAAAAGCCATCTTGTCAATTTAAGTGTAGCTCCTAAGAGATTAACAAATGGTTCCACAAATAACAAACGCTGGTGAGGATGTGGAGATAAGGGAACTCTATACACTGTTGGTAGGAATGCAGATTGGTGCAGCCATACTGGAAAACAGTATGGAGGTTTCTCAAAAAGCTAAAAATAGAAACACCATATGATCCAGCAATTCTACTCCTGGGTATATATGCAAAGAAAACGAAAACACTAGCCTGAAAAGATATATGAAGGCCAATATTCATGGCAGCATTATTTACAATAGCCAAGATATGGAAGCAACCTAAGTGTCCAACAACAGATGAATGGATAAAGAGGATGTGATACATACACACACACACACAATGGAATACTACTCCACCATAAAAAAATAATGAAATTTTGCCATTTGCAACAACATGGATGGACTTAGAGGGTAATACGCTTAGTGAAAAACATTAAAGAAAGACAAATATTGTATGATATCACTTATATCTGGAAACTAAAAAAATACAACAGGGGACTTCCCTGGTGGTCCAGTGGTTAAGAATCCACCTTCCAATGCAGGGGATGTGGGTTCGATCCCTGGTTGGGGAACTAAGATTCCACATGTCAAGGGGCAACTAGGCCTGCAAGCCGCAACTACTGAGCCCATGCACCACAACTAGAGAGCCCATGTGCCACAACTACTGAGCCGGCGCACCACAACTAGAGAGAGAAGCCTGTACCGCAACTAGAGAAGCCCTTGCCCTGCAACGAAGAGCCTGCACACTGCAACGAAAGCCTGCGCACTACAATGAAAGATCCAGCATGCCTCAGTGAAGATCCCACATGCTGCAACTAAGACCCAATGCAGCCAAAAACAAAAACAACAAACAAGTGAATATAACAAAAAAAGAAGCAGACTCACAGATACAGAGAACAAACTAGTGGTTACCAGTGGAGAGAGGGAAGGGAAGAGGGGCAATATAGGGGTAAAAAATTAAGAGGTACAAACTATTAGGTATAAAATAAGCTACAAGGATATACTGCACAACACAGGGAATACAGCCAATATTTTACAACTTTAAACGTAATATGATCTTTAAAAATTGTGAATCACTATGTTGTACACCTGAAACTTACATAATATTATAAATCAACTATACCTCATTAAAAAATAATAACAAATAAACAAACAAACAAACAGTCATCATTTGCCTTGCTTACTGCTGTTTTATTTCAAAAGTTCATCCCTGGGCAGATGAAAATATTAAAAATAGTAAAATTATAAAGTTCCCTGTTAATACAAATAAGATTTCTATGCAGGTTATTAGCCTTCCAGCTAAATGATTAAGAACTTACAAAGAATTAAGATTCAAAGAATGGTAGTGTATTGTTCTAAGTTGTTTGTTTTAAGTGGTTATGGGTTGGAAGAAAAAAACTGAATTCCTTTCACCATCCCACAACATTCTATAATTCTAAAATCTCAGAAAACTCATATAAATACCAAAATTTAAAACACTACATCCATATACAAAATTTCCCAAGAATCTATATTTGGTTTTGGAAACACAGGGTTGCTTTCTAAGATAAAAACTGCTCATCTGCCTGCATATAAAGGTAAGAATTTGAAGAAGATGAAAAGTGACAAATCTTCTTTACCTACAATTTCTTCATTGATCTACAATAGAACTCCATTATCTGGACTTATCTAAGGTAATAATCTTCCAAATTATTGCCAGATAGGTAAAACCATGGCCTAATGTAGCCTAAATTGGTACTATAATTTATTCATTGACTATTATATACCAATTGCTTTGTTATACCTTATAGTTATACCTTATAGTTCCAGCAAGACAGTGAGTAGACTAAGATAACCTAAAAACTATCACTTCACAAATACCTACAAATATTAAATATAACAAAAAATACTTTTCAGTGTAAAGCTGAACTTGCAAGAAAGAAAAGGCAACCCCAAGAGATCAAAATGAATAAGAAACAGGAAAACAATAAGTATTTGAACTGATATTACAATTGCTGAAGGGGTTCAGAAGGGAAAGCTAGTAAGCTAGAGACTTAAATTTTAATGCCTATGTAGAAACACAAAATATAGTGTGGTGCTCACTCAAGGAATGAAATCTCCATATAAACATGGGACTCTCAAAAGGTAAAAAAGCAGATCCTCCCCACAACCTGCCCCGCCACCCCCCCAAAAAAAAAACCCATCCACTGGCACAGGGAAATTACAAATTACTAGTCTTTGGCTGGGCTACTGAGGAAGGAAAGAAGGAAGGAAGGAAGGAAGGAAGGAAGGGAGGGAGGGAGGGAGGGAGGGAGGGAGGGAAGAAGGAAAGATGGAGATAAAGAAATGAACAATAAACTAGAAGAAAAGACATTAACCGCAGGAAAGATTGAAAATATGAAAGATTAAGAGACATGAAGGAGGGATTTCCCTGGCAGTCCCAATGCAGGGGGTGTGGGTTCAATCCCTGATTGGGGAGCTAAGATCCCATATGCCCTGTGGCCAAAAAACCAAAACATATAACAGAAGCAATATTGTAACAAATTCAATAAAGACTTAAAAAAAAAAAAATAGGTCCCCATTAAAAAAATCTTTAAAAAAAAAAGAGACATGAAGGATAGAAAGAAAAAAAAAACCAACATGTCATGTATTACGAGTTCCAAAATGCAAGTAGGTAAAATAAAGAAAAGGCATTAGTCATGAGAATTCTCCAGAACTAATGAAAAACATGAATCTTCAGATTCAGGAAGCACAGCCACCCCTAGACAAGTTATGGTGAAACTAAAGAACCCCAAAGTCAAAGAAAAAATTTTAAAGCAACAACAGAGACAGATTATCTGTAAAGTTAAATCAGAATGATAACCGTGACAATTTTAACAACAACAAAAGAGACTAGAGGAAAACAGAATAGTATCTTCAAAATAGTAAGCGAGGGCTTCCCTGGTGGCGCAGTGGTTGAGTCCGCCTGCTGATGCAGCGGACGCGGGTTCGTGCCCTGGTGCAGGAAGATCCCACATGCCACGGAGCGGCTGGGCCCGTGAGCCATGGCCGCTGAGCCTGCACGTATGCTCCGCAACGGGAGAGGCCCCAACAGTGAGAGAGGCCCGCGTACCGCAAAAAAAAAAAAAAATGGGAAAGGCCCCAGAAGGGAGAGGCCCACGTACTGCAAAAAAAAAAAAAAAAAAAAAGATCATAGGCCTAAATGTAAGAGCTAAAACTATAAAATGTCTTGAACACAGGATGTAAATGTTCTAAAATTAGATTGTGGTAATACTTACACAACTCTGGAAACTTACTAAAAAATCACTGAATTATATACTTAAAACAAGTGACTTTTATGGTATGTAAATTACACCTCAATAAAGATGCAGAAAATCAAGTCACCTCTAAAAGTGACAACGGCTATTAAATAAACCCCAGAATAAGAATGAAGTAGTATATTGCAGAGCCAATAGGCTAATAATGACTATATAGAAACAAAAAAATTATAAGGTTGGAATATGATAACTGTAACTATCTAAAATTGCAAATACTACAATAATAGCAAATAGTTATAATTGCACTTAATGTGCCACACATTATTTTAAGTGCTTTTCAAGTATTTACTCATTTAATCCTTTCTACAATATAGTTTCCCCATTGTAGAGCTGGGGAAACCAAGGCACAAAGAAGTTAAAAAAAGTTCTTCAAAGACTTCCCTGGTGGTCCAGTGGTTAAGAATCCACCTTCAAACGCAGGGGACGCGGGTTCTAACCCTGGTGGGGGAACTAAGATCCCACATGCCACAGGGCAACTAAGCCTGCGTGCTCTAGAGCCCACGTGCCACAACTAGAGAGCCCTGTGCACCGCAACTACTGCCCGCACACCACAACTAGAGAGAAGCCTGCGCATCTCAACGAAGAGCCCACACACCACAACGAAAGATCCCACATGCTGCAACGAACATACCGCAACTAAGACGAGATGCAGCCAAATAAATAATAAAATAAATAAATATTTTTTAAAATAAATAAATAAAAGAATTTTTTTAAAAACTTGCTCAAGATCACGACAGGGAGTTAAGAGTGATTTTTTTTCTCTTTACACAAATATCTTTTACATTACTATTGTATTATTATGCATTTGAAAAGGAGAGTAGTGGACATCACTGGTTGCCTATCCAGCATCCATTCACTCTGTGAATTTCTTACCCAGATCTTTGTGTATCTATCTCTCCCCATACAGCCCAAGTACTTTAGAGGAAATTGACCCCATTCTTAGGTACAGCAGTTGGCCCTGGTTTGCTTAAGCCAATCAGCACATTTCAATGGCCACAATGATTGCTTCAGCAGTCCAATCAGGACTCTTGTTTAGAATGTTAGGACAGAGAGGCTCTCTCTCCCAAGAGTTCTAAACAAGAATACATATGGCCCCAAGTACCACTGGCAGCCGTCCTATTACCATGAGGGAAACAGCAATGGACTAAAGCTGACATTACAGAAAGGAAAACAGCAACAGAAAGAAACTGGTCTTTAATATTATTGTTACTGTAAATCATGCCCTACCTTTGGACTTCCTGATAAATGAGCCTATAAATCCTTTTTATTTAAACACATTAAACCAGTTTGAGTTTTCTATTATAACAATACAAACTGATATGGAGGAGAAGCCCACGAACAAGCAATGTTTCTAGAATAGATTACTCTTAACCTTTAAATTATGATGTCAGATATTAAGGAGGAAATAATTCTAGATACACACATCAAAACAGAAACATGATGAATAATTACCTGTCTAATAAATGTTCATATAAAAGCCTGAAAAGAAACTGCCTGCAATTTTATGTCCCACACAGTATTTTTTAATATTTTAATTTGACATTTTAAATGTTATTTTTTTTAAATCTAGATTTCCAGTTCTTCCCAAAAAATCAAAAGGTTCACACATCACTGGGCTCATGTTACTGCAGGACAACAATCAGCTAAAATGGAACAGCAGATGCCCCACAAGTATAGTCTCTGCACAGTCAATACAAACAGAACCTCTGTATGACCTGCTCAGCTTCTATAGGTGTTAAGAGCTTGCACCATTAATATCTCGCAGAACCTGTATCAATGCCACGTAATGAGTAATGAAAAATTATATTCCATCTTCTAATCTTTAACTCTTTTTTTTTGGCCACACTGTGCAGCTTGTAGGATCTTATTCCCTGACCAGGGTTTGAACCCCGGCCATGGCAATGAAAGCGCCTAGTCCTAACCACCAGACTGCCAGGGAACTCCCTAAGCTTTAACAGTTTAACTAAAATGGTACAGTTACTTTTTGAAGAAAAAAATTTCATGAAAACATGTATCTGTCACTAGCCCACGGGAAACACTGTTCTTGAATTAAATAGCATGGAACACCCATAAATACCTGGTGGAAGCCTTAAACTCAGCAGTGAGTTCCAGAAAGCATGCCAATATAATTATTTGGGTCCAAAAGTTTGACAAATTACTTTAGCATACAGATGGAGACAAAATAAAAATGGTTTTAAATTGCAACAAGAAAAATGTAAAAGTTGACCAGAGGTTTTAAACACTTGAATACACAGGTGTACTATTAATCAAAACTTTCCTATAAAACAGATTTGCAAAAGAAATTACAAGAAGGGTGGTAAATTCCAAAGAAACTTGTAACAGGGACTTCCCTGATAGTCCAATGGTAAAGAATCCGCCTTACAATGCAGGGGACGGGGGGTTCGATCCCTGGTCAGCGAACTAAGATCCCACATGCCGCGGGGCAACTAAGCCTGCCCACCACAACTACTGAGCTCGTGCCCCGTGTGCCACAAGCTACAGAGCCCACGTGCTCTGGAACCCGTGCGCCACAACTGCAGAGCCCATGCACCCTGGAGTCTGCACACCACAACTAGAGAACAGAAAACCCACACAACACAGCTAGAGAGAGGCCTGCGCACCACAACGAAGAGCCCGCATGCCAGAGCAAAAGATCCCACATGACTCAGGGAAGATCCCGCGCGCATTAACTAAGCCCTAACGCAGCCAAAAATAAAATAATAAATAAATCTTTGAAAAAAAAAGGAAATTTATAACAGTGTAAGGTCAAGCTACATTAGCAAAGTTGGAGGCAGCTCTTTGTAAAGAAAGACTTCTGAAGTTATATGGCTCTACTACCTCTTACTATTTGGACAGCTCTCAGGGAGGGGAGGTTGTTTAATTTTAACAGTACAAACTTTTTGGTTTAAAGTAACTAATATGTAATCGATACGAGAGAATCGGTAGCATACAATCTATTTTAATAAAATGCCTGAAAAGTAGGAAAAGATTATGATAGCTGCATATATATATATAATTGCATATATATAATTAATATATAATATTAATACATATATAGTATAATATAAAATATAATAAACTTACTAATGAAAAATCCAATGAAAAAAGGATAAAGGAGGAGCATGCATGAGGATTCAGTGATACTGGTAATATGCTGGTTCTTGAAGTTAAATGAAGTTTCAAAGGGCTTATAATACTTCATTACTTATACATGTCACACATTCTTTTGTCTGTATCCTATTTTTCACAATTTTAGACATTTTAATCCAATATACTGACTGTAAAGAAACTTAATAATCAACTTTCTGCATCTACATTCTGAGTGAAAAAACTGACTGAATAACCTGAAAAAAAATTTTTTACTTTTTTTTGAAAGCTACTTGAATGGTCAATAAGAAGATATGAAAACTGAACAAGGTTTCAGCAATTCATATTTAGCAGGACCAATGATTTTCCCTTACATTGGGGAAAGCTACGCCTAAGCTATAAATATCTGCTTAGGGAAGCAAACAACTCTACATCAACTCAAGAGACAGATGTATTCCTAGAAGGGTTGTCATTCTAAGAATCACCAATCTGCTTCACCTTTCAGGCTCTCAGTTTCCTTAACTATATAATGAGCTCTATGTATTAAACACTTAATGAGGGAAGAATTTAAAAACATATGTAAAGCACCTGGCCCATTGCCTAGCACATAATAAACTGTAGTAACTTTTTTTAAATCACACATTATTAGTTAATGTAACTTCTTTCTCTGAGTAGAATTGAGACTAAGGCTGATAACTATCGATTAGAAAATATTTAAGTGCAGCAGTACTAACTCTGAAATGGACTAGTTTACCACATTCCCGATATTTTCAGTTCCCAAGATTCAAAAGACTGGCCAAGGCCCTGTAGGAGCATGAAAAGTTTTGTAAGGGAGAAGGGACGGATATCAAGAACTAATCTAATCCTCTCAGCAACTTTCTCTGCCCTACATGAGAGGAGAAGGATGGTGAAGAGGAAGTGTAATTGAACAGATTTTCCCTCTCCTTCTACCCAGACACCTACTGACCTGCAAACATGTACCTATGAAAGACTTAACCAGTCACCTTAAAATCTCTACCAGGTATACAGTTCTAGGCAGCATATGAACGAACTATTACTACAGAATTTGGATTTTCCTTAATGATAAAATGCAAGTGACTCATGTTCGGTCATCCACCTCCACAGAAGACATTCTAAAGAACAGAGGAGTTGGAATCCTTCTGCCAGAGGAATGTTGTGTTTCACACACAAACAACTAATGATGGACTATATCATTACCACACATTTCTCTTTAACATCCAAGATACATGAGGTTTAGAAAAAGAAAAAGAAAAACATTGAGAAGGAAAGTTTTCAAGTCTACTTGGAGACAAAGGGATATATAGATTTGCCATTTATCTCCTTCAGATTCACAAACTTTGCAAGTCCACATAGACGCAAGATCCCCAAAATGTTTACAACTGTTGAAACTGAATGATAGACACCAGAGTTCATTAAACTGTTCTATTTTTGTGTACACCCGAACATTTCCATAATACACATAATTTTTTAAAAATGTGTACATGTGTGTCAGTATTTGTATATAAACTCCCAACACAACAAACTGGTAGAGAAATACCCAATTGTTCAAAATTTTCTTATTCCATAGGTAAGTGAATTTCATCAAGCTACTTTCTCATTCTAGAAGTTGTACCACAGGTGACCAGTCCATTAGTAAAGCTCTAATGAAGGAAATAATTAACTGCCCTGAATAAAACAAGCCTAACCTTGAAAAAATAGAGGCAAAGGGGAAAGGTAATAAACAGTTATTCAACTACTGCACATTCATATTTGTTCCCATCTATTATCTTCTAACACAGGTGAATAGGTGGAAGAAGGGGAAATATCTAAAGGCCAAATTTACTTTTTATATTTTACGTTGATGGGCAACAGAAATTGGAATAAAGAAATCTAAAAAGTCCCCATCAGAAATGATAACCATTTCTAAGACTAGAGAAAAAGGCAAGTATCGCATATCCACATTTTAAAAATAACATTCATAGCTCATAGTAGTATAACCAGCAACTTCCAATGACCAAATATGCTTTGCTGATAGACATGAATTCACAAATGAAATAAAGATTATACTATATCTGCTGCAATTCTCTTTTTAAATTGCAATTCAATATTCACAAGATGTAACCCTAAATTCTTTCCAAAATTTGACTTTTGTTAATTATGTCTAAAAATAAAACTAGTCAAAATTAAATATAAATGCTAACTTTGCAGCAAATTAATCTTTCATCAGCCCTGTGAACAAGAATTTTCTGTTCAAAATTTATGGCAAAACATAACTTAGGCAGACTCGATAGAGTAGGTAGGACATTATTTCTCAAGTCCAAAAAAAGGTCAAAAGAACTTACTTAAAATGTCCAAAATGCACACTTAGATATACATCCCAAGGGGGAAAAAAATTTATAGAATAAAACTCCTCCACTGGAATCCTCCATAATACTTCCATAGCAACAATTATTTCCTTAGGACCAAAGTTATCTGTTCACTTTCTCAAAACCTGGAGCATCTAAGTTTACATAATTCCCCTTAAACTGAAAAATACAATTGTTTCATTTAGGTCAGCAGAATTTTGTTTCTATCATCAGCCTGAGTAAAGCACATGGCTCCAGCGCTAACGTCTTGTTCCTCAACCCACTGAGAAGATATGATCGTAAAATAGAGATCTACTTACCAGGTTAAAGACAGTTTCTACAATATCCCTATTGGATACTTCTCCAACTTCAACCAACCCCGTCAACACGGCAAATTTCATTCTGATGCCCCTGATAGGGAGCCCTGGTTTCAGAGACAAGGCACCCCCTTCGGCAGGGGTTTCTCCTCCTTTCCCTCCGCCTCCCCCGTCATCACCTGTTGGTGGCGGGGAAGGGGCAATACTGTCTTCACTGGCCATTGCGAGTTCACGATAAAGGAGCACTCGGAGTCACTCTGGGACAGCAGTCGCTGCGCTAGTAATAAGCACACAGACGCAAAGCAAAACGGAAAGGGTCACTCTTCCAAGTTGTGGAGAAACCCCAAAAGCAGTTGATGTGGAAAGTCCTTGGCGTCGCCTTCCTCCTCTTGGGGAATATTTGTCCAATCTCTCTCCCCGAGGCTGACAACAACGCCAAACCCTATTGGAAGATTAAATCAATGTTAAATAGGCTAGGTTTTGTTTTAGGGTTTTGCGGGGAAAGAAGGGAGTAGTGTCCGTCAAATAAGTTCCTCAAAGAACCCCGCTACCAGCCACCCGCTTCCCCGCGCCTTGGGGCGCGGGGTTCTGAGCGAAGGCGGGTTCCAGAGGCCCGAGAACAGGTTCACTCCTCCCCCACACTCTCGCAGGTTCCAGGCGCAGGGCAATCTCTCCTCACAGGTGCACGGAAAAGGAAACTGTAGCTGGGAAAGGGCGGGGGGGGGAAAGCAGGGGTCCCCAAGCTACCCTAGAGGGAGAAAGTTCCTCCTCACCCAGACACTCCGGACTCGTCCTTGCCCCCCCGCCAGGGAGCCGCGAGACGGAGGTGGCGGCTGAGATCCAGGGCAGGAAAGGGCGGGGGAAGGGGGCGGTGATGATTCTCAACGCTCGGCCCAGGGGGAGGAGTGGAGCACCTCTCGGGCACCTGAGGTTCGACAGGCAGAGGAGGGGTGGTGTGTGTAGTGGCCAGAAGGGAGGGGAGTCCCGGCGGCTACGACGAAGAGAGGAGGGAGGAGAGAGAGGTCAGTGCACCTGATCGCAGCCTCCAAGTTTCCCTAGTCCGCTCCCCGGGAGTCCGCGGCTGCACAGAACTCCATGGCTTCCTGGCCCGCCCCACCCCACCCCACCCCTGCGCTCAGCCTTTGCAAAATCAGCCGCTGCCGGCACTACGGACGCCGCGGCTGAGGGTGCTGCGGGCGGTGAGGATGCTACTGCCACAGCTTGCCCCTCCACTGCTCGCGCGGCTGTCCGCGTGCCCACTTAAGCTGCTCCCCGCCGCCATGACAGCGCCGAGGGCGGCCGGGTGCGGCGTGCGCGTGCGCGTGCGCGAGCGCGAGCAGGAGGGAGCGAGCGGCTGGGCGGGCGCGAAGGTGGAGGCGACCGCGCGGCGGCGTGGGTACGCGCGGGCGGCCCCGGGGGCCGGAGAAGGCGGAGGCGCCGGGCGCGGGCTTGCTGGTAGGACAGCATGTGAGGGCTGGCGCGCTACGCAGGTAGCACCAGGTGTATCCCCGGCCCGGCCAGAAAAGACCTTTATTTTCAGCAGCCGACTCTTCCCCCGCCTCCCACTCCCCGACCTGAGAATGTGCTTTGGCTAGTGCCGAGGCGGTGATTCTCACGTTCCTTCTGTTAAGTTACCGTAGGGCCTCCTGGCGCGGAAGGAACCCGCCCTACGTTGCCAAGGTGTCTTCTTGGCCTCGGAGGACACCTGAGGGACCGCTACGAGCCAGAGAGGTCGCAGCTCCGGAGCCAGCGTGGCTGCTGTCCTTGTCTAAAGGAGCAAAGAGTCCCCACCCCTGACAGCTTTCAGCTGCCGCCCGCCCGCCGCGCTCGTCGAAGACTCGGAAAGAGATTTCCACTGGGATTCCCTGACAGCTGCCACCTTCCTTTCGGAGCGGGGTGTGGGGCGGGGAGATCGTGTGGACGAGGAACGGGGAAAATTCCTTGCAGCTGCCGCCCCACCAAACCTCTCCCACGTTCTAAGGAAGGGAGGACTCCTGAGACAGCTGCTCCAAGCAGCGTGGAGGCGGGGTGCATTTTGCCTGTAGATCTCGAAGGGGTGTTTTTCCTCTCGGGATTTTCCAATGTGAAAGTTAGGCTCGCCTCATTCTCAGATTAGTTTAAGAGATCAATTATATTAGGATTGAAACCAGCACAGATCATCATAATCTGTGTCCTGTTCCCCCCTCCCGTTAACAGTATTCTTCCTGACTCATTAGTGAAAAACAAACATTTTAGAGGAAAGTGGCTTTTCACCCTTATGGTACTCTTTGAAGCCATAAGGCCTTAAAACATATATAATATTTAAAATACTCGCACTTAAAAGTCAAGCAAAAGTAGGGTCAAAGTTAGGAAGTACTGTGGGAGAGTCAAGAAAAATTATATTGGTTTTAGGGAGGAAATAGTTTTCTAGAGAAAGGGTTATTTGAGATTGGCTTGGAAAATGAACTGGATTTTAACAAGCACATGGAAATTTGGGAGGAGGGGTGTGGCATGAGAAAAGACAAGAAGCACAGGAGCGTCTTCTTCAGAAAAGTTTTAAAAGCTTACACCTTTTTAAAAATACTAAAATGAATTCATCTGTACATCTCATGGTTGCAAATGTTGATTTGTTTTCTGTAAGTGGGTTTAATATTACAAAGATGAGGCAGACATTTTTCTCAAGATCTGAAATGGTGACTTGTGCATTGCCAGGGTAAGAAGCAGTATCAACGTCTTGCCATTCCTGAAAATTTAAACATGTCAGGTTTATATTTTAAATCATTAAACGAAGAAGTCGGGAATAAGGAGAAGTGGGTGTGCCAGGAGGAGAGAGACAACTTTCACTTCATTGTGAACACATCTGGAGGGAGGAAGGGAGGCATTAAACAATGAAAGGCCTCTCTAGCATTTTGCTGCTTCAGATTTGGGCAAATAGTCTAACCTTGAGTATGTTAATATATCTGGCATATAAGTGCTAGTAGAGTATTTGTTAATAAATAAATGTCCTCCATTGAGAAGAAGCAGATGATAGTGAAATGCCCTAAACACAGTGTGGTCACAGTTATTCAGTCTAAATGACCTAGGGCTAAGGTTTATGTCTGTTATGGATTTGCCATCTCACCGTTAATGCTGTTCTACTGATGAAACAAAAGGAGATGTAAGACAATAATCCAACTGTTTTTTACAATTTTTCAGAGTTATCCACCCTCCTGCTTTCCTTTGCCCCTGGTTACAGTAAAACAGTTGCCAGAAATCAGAGGTTCACTGCAGAAGGAAGCGTAAGGAAACTTCACTTCTAGCCAAGTCACAGTTAAAATACAATAGCTGTGGATTATTGTTTAGGTGTAAAGAATACAGCCATGGAGTGCTTCAGGTAAACTGTTCATCAGCTATTAAGCTCCTTCACAGCACAATACTTTGAACATTATAGGTACTCAATACATATTATTTGGATTGAGTTAAAACTCTAAAGTTACTTGCTTTAATTTTTCTGGCCTGAAAACCCTTGCTTGAGTCTATACAACTATTGCCAGTTAGAGAGAGGAAGATCCTGGTATAAAAGGCTACTTTAGTATGGAAAGCTGGGAAATCCCTGACGGTCCAGTGGTTAGGACTTAGTGCTTTCACTGCTTCGGGCCCGGGTTCAATTCCTGGTTGGGGAACTAAGGTCCCACAAGCCATGCGGCATGGGCAAAAATAAAAAATAATAATAATATGGAAAGCAGTTTTACCATTTGTTAAAATTTGTACTATTATGGAAGTTTTCTAGTCAAAAGACTTCATATGAACTATCAACATATGATTTTTTTTTCTTTTTGCGGTACGCAGGCCTCTCACTGTTGTGGCCTCTCCCGTTTGCGGAGCACAGGCTCTGGACGCGCAGGCTCAGTGGCCATGGCTCACGGGCCCAGCCGCTCCGCGGCATGTGGGATCCTCCCGGACCGGGGCACGAACCTGCGTCCCCTGCATCAGCAGGCAGAGTCTCAACCATTGCGCCACCAGGGAAGCCCCAGCATATGATTTTATAGGACTGCCATACTTGCATCCCTGTATCATACACTCAACTGCTACACAAAAGAGAAGAAAAAAAGGAAAAGGGCAGTAGAGTGTTCCCGAATATGTGTCTGTGTCCCCAATGTCTGTGTCCCCAGGGTGAGCCGCAGCTGTCCCCCACACCCCCCATCCAGGGTCTCCAAAACCAGCAGGGCACTAACCGACCTATGAGTGCTGAAGAGTTTACAGATGGATTCAAGCTTTCCGGATACCCTGACATCAGCTGTGTCACTTGGACCTTCCTCATGTCTAAGATCAACAGAAACACCAACTAAAACAGTTATATGAATTGTATACATCACATAAAGAAACATAAAAGCAAAATGTTCTAAGATGAAAGGGAAAACAGATCATCACAAGTCTTCATTAACAGAAAGAAAAAAATGTATTGGAATTCTGAGGGGGAAGTACACCTAAATTTGGAGAATAAAGATGAAAAAAATTTTGTTTTAAAATGGAAAAGGAAGGAATGGGGGGAAAAATTACCTTTTATAAATCCAGACTTAAATTTTTCATCATCATCTAATTTATATCTCTCTCTGACATCACCACCTTGACAGAATTAAGGACTAAAGGTTTTCATAATTTTACTTGCCTTCAGCATACATTGACATCATAATAGAGAGGAAAAGAAAAGAGTGGATTCAGAACAGGAAGCCTTGTGCATAACTCAAAGGAACTCAAGCAAAGAGAATGTAATTTCATGGTGAAATCAAAATAATTATTGATCTGCAAGCCTTTACCTATATGCAAAGAAAAGAAAATTTTGATAACAAAGATAGGATGGAATTTTTCTTTGTTTCTACCAGAAAATACATGCAGTCCACCCAATTGTAACTTATTGGCATTTTGCTAGGGTGTAGATTAAATGATAATTTAGGAAAAAGGTACCATCTACATGATTTGCTCTGCACCTAGAGAATTTAGAGAATTCTTCAAATTCTTATTCAGCATAGCTTATATTATAGGCTGGAATGGAAATTCATGGCCTTGGCTTGCAGCACCCTCCTCACAAGAAAGGCAAGCATTGCTTTTACTATTCATTAAATCTTACTAATGTTAAGTAAAACTTCGAATGTTAGTAATCTTTATTAATGACACTTTTATTGGGCAAGACTCTAGGAACAATTGCAATTTAAGAGGAAAAGACATTGCCCACCCTTATAGTTGGAAACTCAAATGTTTAAGATTGAAAGTTCACACGATTGTTCAATATCTACAAGTTCAAAATGATCCACATGAAGTTAATTACGTTTGGGGCATTTTTAAATATTTATTTATTTATTTATTTTGGCTTCACTGGGTCTTAGTTGCGGCACACGGGATCTTTAGTTGCATCATGCAAACTCTTAGTTGCGATATGCATGCGGGATCTAGTTTCCCGACCAGGGATCAAACCCAGGCCCCCTGCATTACATGGAGTCTTACTCACTGGACCACCAGGGAAGTCCTGTTTGGGGCATTTTAAAATTCTTGTTTCCCTTGTGTATGTCACACGAGGGATAAAGACTTTGAAAAGGGCAACTCTACTATCAGTAGGTATGCTAGCCAAGACATATGTTTTAAGACATAAAATATTAATGAAGTATTTAGCATAGTTGACATGGACATATACTAGATTGGTTGATTTGTTTTTTTTGTTTTCCCACATCTATTTCGTTCTTAAGTAGTGTGTAAATACGTAGCCCAATTACAGTGTTCTCTTACAATAGTAAGATAGTAATTGTCATGAGACTGCAATGAAATGTACCACCATCCCACCCCACCCCACCCCTTTGCAATCTATATAAGTGCATATCCCTAGAATGACTGTTGGCATCGTCAGCTCAACTCTGAATTGCTTGTCTAGGTGAGATCTCTGAGAGGCCAGTGTCTCCCCTGAAAGTGGTAGGTTGCCATTTCAGTCACCAAGATTACAAGTGATGGTTCAAATAGGAAATGAGACCACCAGGAGATTGACTTCAAGCTGACAGGAGAGGAAATTACTTTTTCCAGCCCTTATTCTCTGACGTTTGAACTTTGAATTGCTTGCTAGTACTCCAAAAGGAGAAAGGTGACTTCTGTCACGTAGAAGCATGCTTAGAGTATTCCTTCTTGGAACCCAAACCACATGGAGAAGCTGTGTGGAGAACAATCAAGGCCTTCAATCAACAGCCCCAGCTGAGTTCCAAGCCGACAAGCAGCACCAACTGCCCACTACAAGAGCAAGCGATCATGGATATTCCAGCTGGGTTGAGCCTTCAGAAGACTGAAGCCCTGCCACATGGTATAGAATTGCACTGTTGGGTCCAGTTAACCCTCATAGAAATTGTAAGAGATTATAAATACTTGTTGATTTAAGCCACTGGATTTTGGGATTGTTTGTTATACAGCAATAGGTAGAAAACTAAAATATCAGGTATGGCACTTCCCTGGTGGTCCAGTGGTTAAGAATTTGCCTTTCAATGCAGGGGACGCAGGTTCGATCCCTGGTCAGGGAACTGAGATTCCCACATGCTACGGGGCAACTAGGCCCATGTGCTGCAACTGCAGAGCCCGTGTGCTCTGGATCCACAACTAGAGAGAAGCCCACTCGCCACAACGAAAGATCCTGCTTGCAGCAATGAAGATCTCATGTGCCTAAATAAATAAATATTTAAAAAATAAAATAAAATATCAGGTAAAACAGATTATTTAGCTTTGGATTACTCTCCCTAACCTTATTACTTTTGTTGATCCAGAGTATAAACTTTAAAAAATATTCCAGCCTCATCACAGCTATGCTATAATTTAGAGTCCCCATAATTGGGCCTGTATATTAAAGAAGGTGGTAACAGTGGTACATCCCAGAGATGCACAAGGGAAAAGGGGATTTTGTGTGATCACATTTTGGGTTATAAAGTTCACAAGAAATTTTCCAGGGAGATTTTCTATTTGTTGCTAATTGAGAAGACTTACGTTTAATTTGATTAAAGAAAGCACCCATTTCCTTACAGACACTCCAAATTATTTTCTCTGCTGAGAAATGTTACAGCCACTATGGGTAATCTACCTATACTAAAAATACAGGAATAAAGTATTCAATTCTACTAATAATCAAAGAAATGTAAATTAAAATAGTACTGAGATAACATGGTTTACCTCTCTCATTGCAAATATTTATAGTATTCAGTGTTGGCAAAGGAGAAATGTGCACTCATTAATATTTACTGCAAACATATAACATCACTAAGAAGCAGTTTACCACTATACTGCTCTTCCACTCTTAAGAATGCATCCTAGGGAACTTCTCTGGTGGTGCAGTGGTTAAGAATCCGCCTGCCAATGTAGGGGACATGAGTTCAAGCCCTGGTCTGGGAGGATCCCACATGCCACGGAGCAACCAAGCACATGTGCCACAACTACTAAGCCCACATGCCACAACTACTGAGCCTGCAGTCTAGAGCCCACGAGCCATAACTACTGAGCCCATGTGCCACAACTACTGAAGCCCATGCACCTAGAGCTCATGCTTCACAACAAGAGAAGCCACTGCAATGAGTAGCCCCGGTCACCGCAACTAGAGAAAGCCCACACGCAGCAAGGAAGACCCAAAGAAGCCAAAAATAAATAAATAAATTTATGAGGAAAAAAAGATGTTTTATATATATATATATATATATATATATATATATATACAATAGAATATTACCCAGCCATAAAAAAGAATGAAATATTGCAATTTGCAGCAACATGGATAACCAAGAGATTACCATACTGAGTAAAGTAAGTCAGACAGAGAAAGACAAATATTATATGATATCACTTATAGGGGGAATCTAAAAAAAAAAACAAATGAACTTATTACGAAACAGAAACAGACTCACAGACATAGAAAACAAACTTACGGTTACCGAAGGGGAAGGGAGGGATAAATTAGGGGTATGCGATTAACAGATACACACTACTCTATATAAAATAAACAACAAGCTCCTATAAAACACAGGGAAATATATTCAATATCTTGCAATAACCTATAGTGGAAAAAAGTATACATATATATATATATATATATATATATAACTGAATCACATTGCTGTACACCTGAAACTAACACAATATTGTAAATCAACTATACTTCAATTTTTAAAAAAAAAGGAAAAAGAAAAGTCTACAGTCTGGTCGGACATTTTAAACTTAGAGGACAATTTAATCCAATTGTCACTCTTAAATAATTAGATTTTTCTTCTGGATAGAGCTATAGAACAGTAAAAAAGGTTGTTCTGTTAATACATATATTGAAAAGCACATCCTACCACCCCCATTTGGATCACACCCTGTTTACAGATATGAGGAACTAAGTGTGGGAAACTCTCATCCCATGAAGTTAAACAGTATTGTGATTGTTTTAAAAAATCGTTATAGTTTTTATTATCCTGCACAAAGGGGGAAATGTAGTTGAACCTGTGCTTACACAATAGGCTGCAGAAGGGAAAATGAATAGATTATGCTCCATTCCTGGCTTTATTATGAATGAAAATTATGTTAGCATAATTTAGGCAAGACCCCATGCCTAAGTTATAATTGTTACATGAAAATGATGAGTGTGGGACAGCAGACAGATTGTTAGTGGGAAGTTGACTAAAAATGAAGCTACGGAAGCAGAGGGGGCCACAATAAACCAGGCTAAGGATTGGATTCTTACCCTGAAGGCAACTTGTTGCATTCAGGAGATTTCAAACTATAAAGTGATAGGATTTCATTAGCCTCTTAAGAAAATCACTAGCAGCTACCCAACCCCCGACACATATTTGGGTGGAATCATCCATTTTATAGTATTGGTGGAATGCAGTGTTTATATTACTTTGCAATAATTTGCATTTATAAAGGTGCACAATTGTGTGTAATAATGAGATGATTAACATATTCATTGTAGGAGGGTGCTTAGTTTTAGGCCTTTTCCTCAAAATGTTAAGAAACTGAAAATAAAGTAAAAATGTCTTATCTCCCCATAGGTAGATATTGCACTATCTTTAGTGAGGGGCTCAGAAGTTTATAAATATTATTTAGCTGTCAATCATCAGGAAAATGCAAATTGAAACCACATTGAGCTATCATCTCCCACTTGTTAAAATGGTTATCGTCAAGAAGACAATAGATAACAAGTGTTGCAATGGTGTGGAGAAAAGGGAACCCTTGTACACTGTTGGTGGGAATGTAAATCTGTTCAACCACTATGGAAAACAGTATGGAGAGGTTCCTCAAAAAATTAAAAATAGACCTACCATATGATCCAGCAATTCTGCTTCTGAGCATGTATCCAAAGGAAATGAAAGCAGGATATCAAAAATATATCTGTACTCCCATATGGCAACATTACTCACAATGGCCAAGATATGGAAACAACCTACGTGTCGATCAATGGATGAATGGATAAAGAAGATGTGGTATATATATACAATGGAGTACTACTCAGACAAGAGAAAGAAGGAAATCCTGCCATGTGTGGTAATATGGATGGACCATAAGGGGATTACGCTAAGTGAAATAAATCAATAAGAGAAAGACAAATAATAAGATATCACTTATATGTGGAATCTAAAAAAAAAAGCAAACTCATAAAAACAGAGTAGAATGGTGATTACCAGAGGCTGGGGGGTGGGAGAATTGGGGAGATGTTGTCTGAGGGTACAGACAACTAGTAGAAAAATAAGTCCTAGAGATCTAATGCATGGCATAGTGATTATAGTCAACAATGCTGTATTATGAACTTCAAAATTGCTAAGAGACTAGATCTTAATTGTTCCCACCACAAAAGAGAAATAATAATTATGTGATGTGATAGAGGTGTTAGCTAACACTACGGTGGTAATCACATTGCAATATATAAATTATCAAATCAACATGTATGCCTTAGACTTACATGATGCTATAAATCAATTATATCTCAATTTTTAATAAAACTTCCTGGAGAAGGGAACGCCTTGAGTCTAGAAGGACAAAGAATATAGTGTGACTTGAGAAAAGGAGAAAAAGGTGTTCAAGCCAAGACAGCAAAGTGTGTCAAGACCTAAAGGTGAGAAACAGCATTGGTTCCTGGCCCTGTGGGACCACACAGGGGTGAGGTCCAGTGAATAGTTGCACCTGGAGTTGGAGATAGAAATGTGACATCTTCCACCAAAATGAGAAAGGTCATCAGGAAGAGTGTGTAAAATGAAGAGGAAAACAATTACAGACTATGGGGCTTGTGTTAGACAACAGAATCTCCCATAAAAATGTTCACATCCTAATCCCTGGAACCATGTGAATATATTAATTCACATGGAAAAAGAACTTTACAGATGATTAAAGATCTTGAGATGGGAGATTATCCTGCATTAAATAGGTCAGCCCAATGTAATAACAAGGGTCCCTATAAGTGAAAGAGAGAGGCAGAAGCATAGAGTCAGTGAGAGATTTGCAGATGCTACACTGATGGTTTTGAAGATAAAGGAGGAGGCCACAGGCCAAGGAATTCAGGCAACCACTAGAATCTGGAAAAGGTAACAAAACAGATTTTCACCTGCAGTCCCCAGAAGGAATGCAACGCTGCCAATGCCTTGATTTTAGCCCAGTTGAAACCCATTTTGGAATTCTGACCTTAAAAAAGGAAAATATAGTGCCACCTTTTTCACACATGCTGTTAGCCTCAAATATAGAAAGTGACATTTTGAAACCATAATTGCCTAATTCTGTGGGTCCTAACATTAGCCATTCTCTAGAATCACCTGGAACCTTTTATAAATCCCAATTCCCAGACCAATTAAATCAGAATCCTGAGTAGGACCCAGGCATCAATATTTTTTACAGCTTCCCAAGTAATTACAATGTAGGGCCTAGGTTTACAACCACTGAACTAATATTTATTTGATTTCAATACTCCTTTGATGACATATATATATGTTTAATGTTAAATGAAAATAACGTATAAAAATTTTAGTGTCACTCAGATTATTGGAAGCAACCTAGAATGTCCCTAAATCTGGACAATCTGCATGATGTATTTCTATTCCAAAAGCAACAGTCTTCTAAATCAGAAGGGAAAACAATCCAGAGTTCTGTGTAAAAAGAAAATAACAGGGATTCCCATGTGGCACAGGTGTTGAGAGTCCGCCTGCCGATGTAGGGGACACGGGTTCGTGCCCCGGTCCGGGAAGATCCCACATGCCGCGGAGCGGCTGGGCCTGTGAGCCATGGTCGCTGAGCCTGCGCGTGCGGAGGCTGTGCTCCGCAACTGGAGAGGCCGCGACAGTGAGAGGCCCGCATACCGCAAAAAAAAAAGAAAATAACAGACAGTTGCTAGATTTCATGTTAAAAGCAAGATAGAAGTAGGGTCAACTTCAAAATAGTTTATTTCTAAAGCAAAATGTAGTAAGAAATTAGCATTTAGGAAAATGTATTCAATAATTTCCAGGATCTAAATGAGATTACTGAAAGTTCTGTGGTCAACAGCTATGGAAGAAAGAACTGAGGAAAATTATTTTATGTTGTAAAGTAAAATTAGAAAGTCTTTATTTCTCTGCTAAATCCAGTTTCTTTTAACGGAAAGTTGTTAGTTTAACGTTTATGTCTTTAAGCTTTAGAAAAACAAAATGTATTTTACTTATGTCATTTTAACCAGTTGAGAAAAATCTCATACAGAAAGTAACACAAAGCGGTACTGAGCTAGTTCTAGTTCCATGAGTCATAGTTGTAGAAGCTTAAATGGCAAAAAAAAAAAAAAAAAATTGAATTGAATTGAAGTCCTGGAAAAATGAGGTTAGACAAACTTAAGCGGAAACAAGTATGGTAAGCCACCCCCAGATTATAATACACATTTATGTCAGCCTTCTGTTTTGTTCTTTACAGATGGATGAGAATTAAGAATAGAATATAATTTTCCTTTTTTTAAATTCTCCCTCTACCATTGTTAACCAAGGTGGTGGAGTATAAAGTGAACAGAACAACTGAGCAAATAAATTTTGTTGTTTTTTTCCTTAGGTTCCAAAATATTTGACTGCTAAGAAACCAAAGTGAATTCGCTTTTTTTTTGGGGGAGTACTATTAAATTAATTCTGAATTATGATAATTCAGTCAAACTAGGTAAATTTTACCTTTTCACTAGGAAGAATGAAAGAAGACCAGAGCCACATCTTCTGAGTTTTCAGTTCCAAATCCAGAGATTATTAGTACGACTGGCTGTGCATGAAGAATGTATGGTGGCCAAGAGTAAAAGCAAAGAGACCACTTAGGATGACACTTAAATAGCCCACGCAAGATGGTGGCAGAAAGGGGAAAGGAAAGGATTCAAGATATATTTTGAAAATAGAACCAACAGGATTTGCTGATGTATTGGATGTATGTGGGCAAAGATGAGGAAAAGGGAGCAATGAAAGATGGCTTCTACTTTTTGACTTGAGCAGTTAGTGGATATGCTAATGACTGAGGTGCGGGGTGACTGGTATTGGGCGAGGGAAGAGATGGCAGCGAAATCAAGGATTTGCTTCACTCGCTTGTTACTGGCATGGGTCCTAAAGGCATTTTAATTTTTTTTTTTTTTTCCTCTGAGTAGATGGTGAAGAGGAGACTCAAGGTCAAGCCTGGGACTGTTTGAAATGTAAAGGGAGGTGAGGAGAAGAGAAGAAACTAGCAAAGGAGATTGAGAAAGGGAAGGCCAATAGGAGTGGGGTGTCACGGAAGCCAAGAGAGGAAAGCGATTCAAGAAGGAGGAAGATGATCAGGGTATGATTGTGCTTACTCATGACCCTGGTTAATATATCGGCTAATGGAAAATTATGAGACATATCTGCACTGGTGGCTGCACCTGTGAATGAATGTGCATTTGTGTCACAGCTACATTCATATGTTCAGTTCTCACCACCCTTGCTCCCCACCAAATTTCATTACCTGTCACAAAACTGATGATTGATTGATTATTCCTCTTCCTATATTTCTCTCTTCTACTTTAAATAACATTGAAGGGTCCTACATACTTAAAAAAGTAATGCATGTGCAGAAAAGAGAAAAAAAGAAAGAAAAAAACAAAACAAAAAAGTAATGCGGGCTTACCTGGTGGCGCAGTGGTTGAGAGTCCGCCTGCCGATGCAGGGGACACGGGTTCGTGCCCTGGTTCGGGAAGATCCCACATGCCGTGGAGCGGCTGGGCCCGTGAACCATGGCCGCTGAGCCTGCACGTCCAGGGCCTGTGCTCCGCAACGGGAGAGGCCACAACAGTGAGAGGCCCGCGTACCGCAAAAAAAAAAAAAAAAAAAGTAATGCATGTTAATTGAAAAAAGTTTGGAAAATGTAGAAAATTTCAAAAATGAAGAAAGAAAACTACACCCATAATTACAACACCCACACAGCTCTGACACTTGGCGTATATATATAGTCCCATAAATAAATGGTTATTAAAAACTTGAGATCAGGTGAAACATACTGCTTGTAGCCTGCTTTCTTTCACTTAGAAATATATCATTAACATTTTATTTGTCCCTAGTCTTTTAAATGTGACCTTAAAAATAACTCTATATTATTACATTATTAACTAGACCATAATTTAACCAACCTTCTATTGTTTAAATTCAAGTTGTTTCCAGTGTTTTGCTATTACAAACGTAGTGAAACTGTGCACTAGTTAAGAGCATAGGCTTTGACACTGAACATATCTGGCTTAAAGTCTACTTCCATGGCTTATTGGCTGTGTACTCTTGAGAAATTATTGAACAAATTATTGAAGTTTCAGTTTCCTGATCTATAAAAGGACTATAATAATAGTACCTATTGTAAGGATTACAGGTAAAGTACTTAGCATGGTACCCTAAAAGTAATTACTGCTCAATAAATGTAAGCCATTATAACAGTAATTAAAGCATATGTTGTTAAATGACTGTATTTTTAATTTTTTGAAAAAAAAATTTTAAACACTTTTCTAATCAATATAGCTATTTACTGTTCTGTTTACCAGCTAGTCTGATTGCCATTTGGGCCCTCCGTATAACATTTGATTCAGTCTCAAATTTCATTAGTTTCTTGGACCCAAAGAGGTAACTCTCATTTTTCTTTCTTTTTTTATTGAGTGTTGTCTGAAGGTTACTGACAGCAGTGGCTAAATTAGTCATGCTGCAAATTTACCTCCAAAATTTAGTTAGCACATCAGCAAAGAGGTAGCTCTTGACCACGGGTTTTTCTTTGCTCACTCAGACCATTAGGAATCCGTATATCCAAACTATTTAATTGATTTTTTTCTGAAAATTCCAAATCACAAATCACATAGACAGTGTCAATCTGTCAAAATATGTCAAAAAGAATCTAGGACTAAACACTACAAATGGGTACAAACTCCTGCTCTGCCCACCGCATAGTTCCTCTCTACCACTTTTTTGTAGGGAGTGAAAGAAGAGAAGGCTGAGCAAAGTTCACCAGCACTGAGGAGGAATGGAGTTCCTGAATTCTGTTCTGCCTGAAACAGGAGCCCCTTCATCCTACACTCGCCTCTGGCACATCCCCAGCTGTTCACAGACCACAAACTGCACCAGGTTTCTAACCTTAACAGATCCTTTCGCTCCTTTGTCAAGAAAGAATTATTCTGACTTCCTTTGTAGTAAGCTGAGTTCTCACTCACCTCTTGGTCACTTTTTTTTTTTAATCACTGAAAACTCTTCAGGGTTCCTACATGTGGATTATTTGAATCAAAATGTTTGGATAGTTTTTTTTGGACAAAAGCAGGAGCAACCAGTCACCCTTCCTACTCCACCTCCACCCCCTTGGAAAAAAACTCTGTTTTGTGGATAGTGGGTTGTCTACTGTGATCTCTTCCTGCTGGGTTCCTAGCGTGCCAACTAGAAAAATACAGGTACTATGTTTACACAGCCTTCATTTCTATTTACAAAATCTCTCTGTGGAGTTACGAAGTTGGTTTTTTTTTTCTTTCTCTTCCTTTTTTTCATAGCTGAACCTGTTGATCCAACTGTAACCATCAGCCAGTGAACACTAAGGTCTGAAGCCAGTTTCTGATGGGGGAAGTGGGAGGGGTACCCATCAAACTGGTTTGACTGCCTGAAGATAGCTGGTTACCCCAGTTTTAGCAAAAAATGGAACATACAAAATAACCTCAGCCTTTGGATTTCCTAATGTGGAAATTGAATTTGAGGGCTGTGAACAACTACCAATACACTTTTTTTTTACTATTTTAGGACTGCCATGTAGACAGAGCTCTAGAGAGCTGCATTGTTCTTACCAACAGCACAGACTCTATTATACCCTCTTGGATTGAAAGAGTTACGTCTCCAAGTACCTAACCAATTGCTGGGCCACTCTGACAAAGAAGAAAATGAGTCTCCTGGGTTAAATGAAAGCTACTGAATCTGGGGGCCCCTAAATCCATTCAGTTTAAGTGCTGGCATTTAGCTTCCCGATTTAGTAGAAATACAAAGAAGGAGTATCCTTAAATAAATATTCTCACTCTAGTTCCCTAAAGAATTCATTTCAAATAATGAGGAAAATAGAGTTTAATTTTATTTGGGGCCCATTTTGTATATTCTTATTTAATTCCTCTGAGTCTCATTTACTTTATCTGTTAAACAGAACTAATAATACCTATAAATAGGATTATTCCAAAGATCACGGGAGGAAAGGATTACCACTAGATATAGCAATCACTTTTAAAAGAAAGTTTTAACATTTATAACGTAATAAACAAATAGTTGGAAAACCAATTTTTCTTTGAGAATCAGGCAAACTATATAACTTAGTTTCTTTCTTAACCAATGGAGCATGGGCAATAAACACCCTCGTCCTTGGGAAGATATGAACAATTCTTATCTTCAAGGTCACTTTTAATTGCCCCTTCTTTTCACATCCACAGAATGCTGCTTATGCTTCTTATCAACCCTCACCTTTTTCTGTCTGAGTTTTAATTACTTGTTTACCAATCTCTTTCCTCCACAAGATTGAACATTCTTGGTCTTTTCCCCCGTACAACATCTGGCATGGTGTCTTGTATGTAGTACATTTTCTTTTTTTTTTTTTTTTTTTTTTTTTTTTTT
>NW_006797755.1:2836368-2883532 GCF_000442215.2 Lipotes vexillifer
ACATGGGCCTCTCACTGTTGTGGCCTCTCCCGTTGCAGAGCACAGGAGCACAGGTTCCGGACGCGCAGGCTCAGCGGCCATGGCTCACGGGCCCAGCCACTCCGCGGCATGTGGGATCCTCCCGTACCGGGGCACGAACCTATGTCCCCTGCATCGGCAGGCGGACTCTCAACCACTGCGCCACCAGGGAAGCCCTGTAGTACATTTTCGATAAAAGTCTGTGTTGAAATGAAAGAAGTTGAACATAGAACCTGTTGTAGGACCTGTTTCCCATTGACAGTCATATCCTGATTGGAGCCCTTTTTGCTCTCTGTCAATGGAAAATAGACCAGAGGAGGGAGTACAGCTACCATCAGAATGAGTTGGAGAGGGAAAGGGTTTCAAGAAGGAAGGGAGATTATGGGCTTCCCTGGTGGCACAGTGGTTAAGAATCCGCCTGCCAATGCAGGGGACACAGGTTTGAGCCCTGGTCTGGGAAGATCCCACATGCTGCAGAGCAACTAAGCCCGTATGCCACAACTACTGAACCTGTACTCTAGAGTCTGCGAGCCACAACTACTGAGCCCACGTGCCACAACTGCTGAAGCCCGCATGTCTAGAGCCCATGTTCCGCAATGAGAAGCCCGCGCACCGCAAAGAAGAGTAGCCCCTGCTCGCCGCAACTAGAGAAAGCCCACACACAGCAACGAAGACCCAACAGAGCCGAAAATGAAAGAAAGGAAGGAAGAAAGAAAGAAAGAAAGGTTAAATTGTTAAATGCAGATAGGTAGGGAAGGATGAGGGCTGATCAAAGTCCATTGGTTTTCCTGGTGGTTAGGTGTGACCTTCAATAGAACTAGAACTGCCTCAGTTAAATGACAAGGAAAAGTCAGATTACTGTAGGCTTGAAAGTGAGTGGGTGGTGATAAATGGCTGGAAGACAGTATAGACCCTATTTCTGCTTCAGGTTGAGCTCCAATCCAGCGTGACACATCTTTGACCTCCACAAGTCTACTCTCCAGCAAAGCCAGCTGTATTACAGCTTGCTCTTTACACATAGTGATTTCCTATCTGCAGCATTTTGTTCTAGGTCTTCCCATATGACCTGAGTGTCCAGTGTCAAGTACTCTGAAACTCAGAGATCTTTCCTCAATTGCTCTAGCTTAATATGTTCTGTTTTACTCTGAAGTCGGTAACATGTAAGCTTTCTGATGGCATTTAACACATTCGGCCTAGTATTAGAGTTAGGTAAATGTATCCCTTATTAGTCTGTAAGGGATAAATAGACTTTAACTAAAACTTCTTTTCATATTAAGATACTACCTATCCATATTAGATACTACCTAATGGGTGTATATAATTGTGTAGATCCAGACAAGGAATTTTAAGTCAGAAAAATAAAATCAAGAGATTTTAGTTTCAATTTAATC
Source organism: Lipotes vexillifer (assembly GCF_000442215.2). Lineage (NCBI taxonomy): Eukaryota > Metazoa > Chordata > Mammalia > Artiodactyla > Lipotidae > Lipotes > Lipotes vexillifer. The sequence goes on from NW_006797755.1 coordinate 2,837,778, forward strand.
CAACAGCATGTACTGAATATCTTTTGTGTGCAAAACACTGTGCTCTCAAGGAGTTTAAGATCTAATGCATTAGTCAGCAAACTTTTTTTTAATAAATAGTCAGTAAATATCTTAGACTTTGCAGACCATATGGTCTCTGTTTCAACTATTCAACTCTGCCCCTGTAGTGAGAAAACAACTATAGATACTACCTAAACCAATGAGAGTGGCTATGTTCCAATAAAACTTTATTTATGAACCCTGAAATTTGGATTTCATAGAATTTTCATATGTCATGATACATTATACTTCTTTTGATTTTTTAAAATGATCTAAAGATGTAAAAACCATTTTTTGCTTGTGGGCCATACAAAAACAGGTGGTAAACAAGATTTGGCCTTTGGGCCATGGTTTCCTGACCCCTGATCCAATGAATAAAGAGAGCCAAAACAAACAAACAAACAATCCCTGTCCCATGAAATTTAGACCCTAACAAATAAGTAATATACAACCATTTACAGACTGTAAGTAAATTCAGTGAAGAAAATAGAGTGACATGACAAAGAGTAGTTGAGTAGATGGGAGGGCTATTTTTGGAGACTGTGTTCAGAAGAAACTTCTCTTCAGAGGTATCATTTCAGTTGAGACCCTCAAGATGAGCCAGCAGTGTTAAATGCCAGTAGAAAAAGGATTCCAGGATTCCAGGTTAAGGAAAAATCAATTGCAAAGGCAAATGTGTCAAGAAATAAATTGGAGAGGTGCAGGCAAGAGCCACATTACACAAAGCTATACACCATTGTTATGGGTTTGGATTTTATTTAAAAATCCAGTGAGAGATGTCTGCACAACTTTATGAGTTGTACACTTTAAAAAGTGAATTTTATAATATGTGAATTATCTCCCAATAAAAAAATATTTAATAAAAATAAAAATAAATAAATAAATAAAATAAATTGCATGAGAATCCAGTGAAGGTTTTAAGTAGGAACATGACATGACGTAATTTAGCTTTAAAAAGTTCCCTCTGGCTGACTGCAGCTTTCTTAAGTCACATATCCTTACTGCCTTGCATTAAGGTTCCAAATGGGTCTGATCTCCCTAGTAATCTGTAAATACTGGAGTCATGGGATCAGTGTCCAATTTATCTTTATATTCTTCAGATTGTCAAGCCCAGCACCTGACTCATGTTTTATGTTTAGAAAATATTTGTTAAATGCAATGATTAATAAAGGAAAAGCCAAATCTCAATGATAAACATATTCTTCATGTTTTACATAATTTATACTTTCGGAATCAAGAAATCAGTACCCAGATATATAGTCAATATGGTTTATAGTCAATTTCAAATATCATTGATATAAACACTCCAAGACAGCTCTATCCAGTCATGGGATTGTTTATAATATCTGATTTTATTTTTGTATATTTTGTACATTTTTCAAGTTTCCTACAAATGAACTTGTAATACTTTTATAATCAGAACAAGTGGCTCTTTTAAGCCCTTGGAATGTTCATCTCTTCTAAACTATACATAAAAGTGAATAAAAAAACATTAAGATCATTAATTAAAAAACAATTACACGTAATCTAAGAATGATTCTTGCCCCTATCTCTGCAGGACTCTTCCTCACTCAGCTGAGGCCACTCACTCATTTGTTTATTTATCAATAAAATAGTATAGTCACACAACTCCAGAGGGACCCATTCACATGGAGTGCAGTGAAATGAACATTGTGAGTTGTTAACACTTATGCACTAAGCAGGTACTGGGGCAAGCAGTTTTAAGCTCTGGAGGTAAAAGAGTAAACAAGGCAGTTCTCACGTTGTGTTATAATTAGAAGTGTAGTTATCTGTCTCCCCCAGTGCGATGTAAACCCTGGAGGCCAGGAATCATGCAGACTTTGGTAAATCGGATTTCTGAAGGAGGTGATCACTAAGGAGTTTACCAAGCAGAGAAGGGATGAAGTCAAGGAAGAGGATTCCCATCAGAAAAAAACAAATAGTAAGTGGGAAGGCAAGAGAGGATTGTGTTTAAGTTCTGTTTGGCTGGGAAAGAGAGGAGGAGTTAGGGAGTGGAGAGAAACCAGTCCTGGTGGGATTTATGAGTCACAAGAAAGAAATTAGACTTAATCCTAAAGGCCAGGAGAACAAATGAAGAGTTTTAAGGAAAGGAATGGCTTTATCATATTTGTGCATTCCCAGACCGGACACTGGATTAGAGGCAGGATCTGACTGAAGGCAGGGAAACTTGTTTAAAAGATATAGCCTAAGGGGTTCATTACCTGGGGTCTATAGTAAGTTGAAGTTGGATAGGAAAAAAAAAATACATCTTTATTTTTACTGATCATTCATTGAAATTTAGGAATTCCTCCAGTTATAAATGTGGGCAATAAACCACAGTACTATTAAATGTGTGACTTTGCAACCAACAGAAATCAGATATTTTCACAATACATTCCAATTATTGCAGATATCACAGACGTTATTTATCCTCATTGCTGCTCTGAAATTATAGTAGTTATTACACCCACTAGTAGAACTTATTATTAATGGATTAATAAAAAAATACAAATGTTGTACTTGCATTTTAGGTATTCTGATAACTTCACTGTAAGTTAATAGTTTCCTACTTTATACATTTTAAAATATTACTCTTGGGACTTCCCTGGTGGCGCAGTGATTAAGGATCCGCCTGCCAATGCAGGGGACACGGGTTCAAGCCCTGTTTCGGGAAGATCTCACATGCCGTGGAGCAACTAAGCCCGTGAGCCACAACTACTGAGCCTGCGTGCCACAACTACTGAAGCCCACATGCCAGAAGCCACTACAATGAGAAGCCCACGCACCACAAAGAAGAATGGCCCCTGCTCTCCACAACTAGAGAAAGCCTGCACACAGCAACGAAGACCCAACGCAGCCAAAAATAAATAAATAAATATTTTTAAAAATAAAAATATTAATCTTGAGAAGTGTTCATTGGCTTTCAGATGGACAAAGTGAGCTGTGGCACAAAAAACAGTTTCAAATCCCTGCTCAGGCTCTAGTTCTACTGAAATACCTGTGACTCTAAAGCACCAGGCTCCTCTCCCTGACCTTGACCTACTTGCCCAATCTCTTCTGCTTTAAAAGCTTGTTCTTTTCTCCACCCTCAGACTAACTCCCTTCAGGCCTCACCTCAGGATTCCCTACCCCTACCCTACCTCCCCACTCAGGTGTCCTTTCTATATAGTCTCATGACAGCCTGTTTTTACCCCAAACATATCCCTTACCACACGGACCCAGCATCCCACAATTTAACACTTAAGTTTTTATATATCACAAGTGGCCATGAATCTCCAGGACAAGTAGTAATTTGTCAATCTGCTGAGGCATGAAATAGGATTGCTACAGCTGAGGAGTCTCTGAGCCAGTCAGGAGCCTGACCACCCAGGGTCCACATTGCTACATGATGCTATTTAACGTGCACAACAAAGCTCTAAGTGAAGTCATATTATTCTCATTTTATAGATAAAGAGTTTGATGAAATCACAAATTAGAGTAAAATTAGAGGATCTGGAGATTTTCAAAGGTCTTCAGTCAATTTTAGACTATTTTTTCTGACTCGACATAGGAGGTGAGCTCCCTGAAGGCAAGAAATTTGTCTTTAATCTTGGCACCCCCAGGGCACATACTGGGCCTGACAATAGTAGGTACTCAATAAATGGCTTCCTGATTAATGAAATTCCTAAGAATTCTGCCTTCCCTCACAAAAAGGGAATTTCCTGGAGGTCAGGGCCTCCATCTCCAGCCCACTTAATTCCCAGCTTCCAGAAAAAGTACCTGTCTCATAAAAATTAAAAGTATTTATTAATTGACTGTCTAATTTGTGTATGACACCTAAAATAAAATACATTTTATTTTATTGAGGGTATTTATTAAAATACATTTTATTTTATTGAGGGTATTTATTAAAATTAATAAAAGTATTTATTAATTGTCTAATTTGTGTATGACACCTAAAATAAAATACATTTTATTTTATTGAGCGTTTTCTAAAAATGTCTTTGAACATCAAAATAAGGTACAAAAATATAAATAAGAACAATTTTATAGATAATTAGTAATGCTTTTAAGTTTTCAACTTTTCTGTTCTTTGGAATAACTTGAACATCAGTCTCCTAGATTATTACAGGAAGCTTTTACTTATAAAATACTAGGAGGGAAATTTTGTTTTGTTTTGGCTATTGATCATCAGTACACATGTGACTGGTACACACAGTGTACTTTTGTGTTGTTACTGCTGTTGTTGTGAAATTAAGGTACCACTTTATTAAATGAGTCAATTCACACAATATGAGCATCAATATAATTATAATTGTAAACAAATTTTTTACAACGAGGGTGGACCAATTTTCAGATTTCCAAATCAGAGTTAACTGTACATTTACACAGAATTGTCTTTGCATGAAGCCCAAAAGGGCACAGCATAAAAATGAGTGTTTCTGGGTTTCCCTGGTGGCGCAGTGGTTGAGAGTCCGCCTGCCGATGCAGGGGACACGGGTTCGTGCCCCGGTTCGGGAAGATCCCACATGCCGTGGAGCGGCTGGGCCTGTGAGTCATGGCCGCTGAGCGTGCGCGTCCGGAGCCTGTGCTCCGCAATGGGAGAGGCCACAACAGTGAGAGGCCCGCGTACCGCACGCGTACAAAAAAAAAAAAAAAGAGTGCTTCTGTAGCCCCTTTATTTCTGCTGATCAGTGGTTTGTTAGAAAAGAGCTGCATGTTTGTTACCTAAGGTCTGAGACAGTAGAAGCGTCAAAGGTGTCGCGAATTCACTGTAACCGCTTCACTCCTGAACATCAGCTAATTCTGGAGGAAGTGGAGTCTTAGGATACTTATTCTCAAAGTGCTGCTTGAAGGTCTTAGGGTCTGGCATTTGTGTCCTACACACAGAGCAGGTATATACTAGGGCACCTTTGGCAGCAGCCTTTTGGTCATGTCCTTGCTTCTTTTGTCCAGCTTGCTTTTTGGCATTTTTCTGCTGAGACTGAATCTTCTGAGGCCAAGAGCCGTATCTTCCTGCCTTGGCCTCCTCCCTGCCCTCACCTGCTCGCGTGCCTGTGCCTCTGCCGGTCGAACCAAGTGTACTTTTATATAATCATATTTTTCCTTAGGTTCAAACAGAGTAAAAATATCAGTAATAATTTTTAATTTCTTAGTTTTTTCAGACATACTTCATCTTACAGAAATGACAAAAATTCAGGCAGAAATAATAAGGGGAAACTCTTAATGAAATCCTTTATTATATTAAACTGCAGCATTTACTGAGGCTTAAGATTTGTTCTTGAGAGGAATGAAATTTTTTTTTTTTTTTGCGTTACGCGGGCCTCTCACTGCTGTGGCCTCTCCCGTTGTGGAGCACAGGCTCCGGACGCGCAGGCTTAGCGGCCATGGCTCACGGGCCCAGCCGCTCCGCGGCATGTGGGATCCTCCCGGACCGGGGAACGAACCCGTGTCCCCTGCATCGGCAGGCAGACGCTCAACCGCTGCGCCACTGGGGAAGCCCGAAAGGGATGAAATTTTATGGTAGTATTAGGTCAAAAAAAAAAGGTACATGTTTTTCAATGTCTGCAATGTGTTAAGCATAAAAAGTGTCCTATCTCACAATGCTTCCTTCCTGAGGGATCCAGAAATAGACACATAAAAACCAAATGTGAAATGTACAAATTTCTACTTAGCTCCTTGCCCTTTCCCCTCATTAGCTTCAGTAGAGCTGAGCTTGCTCAGTCACTAATAACTATGTACCCCATGTATACTTAAAAGCCACCGTGCAGAGGCACTTGTTTTTGCCTCTAAGTGTAGAGTTTCAGTAAGCATTTCAGTTAGCTGTTTCTTGCATATCACAAAAACCCCAGTTTGTAAAATTAATCACTTTCACTTTTAAAAACTAATGAATTTTCATGTGGTAAGGGATGACAAATGGGAACATTTTAGTGAATCCTAATATATCCTGCACCTACGCATAAATAGTGTGACCCAAATCATCTCCCAGTCAGTGCTCTACCACACCTTAAAAGTCAACAGTGGGATTAGTCATTAAAGGTTTTCTTAGCGTGCAAACATTTTAACTGTAAGTCCCTGTGTTAATTTGCTCTATGAATTCATTACTACTCATGTCATCTAGAGGAAACCATGGTCCTGAAAAAATGGCACACATAACAGCTAATTTTTGTTTTTTTTTGGCTGTGCCGCACAGCGTGCAGGCTCTTAGTTCCCTGACCAGGGATTGAATCTGTGCCCCCTGCAGTGAAAGCGCAGAGCCCTAACCACTGGACTGCCAGGGAATTCCCATACACCTAATTTTTTTTTTTTTTTTGAGGTACGCGGGCCTCTCACTGTTGCGGCCCCTCCCGCTGCGGAGCACAGGCTCCGGACGCGCAGGCTCAGCGGCCATGGCTCACGGACCCAGCCGCTCCGCGGCATGTGGGATCCTCCCAGATCTGGGCACGAACCCATGTCCCCTGTATTGGCAGGCGGACTCTCAACCACTGCGCCACTAGGGAAGCCCAACAGCTAATTTTTTAATGGAGAGAAAGTCCTGCTAGAGAAAAAGACCCACCCCCTGATATACCAAAGTAGCCAGGAATGAATGCTTCACCATCTTTCTCTACAGCTAGTTTTGATCACAAGGAATAGCAACTTCGAGTTGGAAAAGAGGTAAAGAAATTTAGCAAACGGTGTCAGTCAAACCTCATACATATTTCTTGCTAAGTGATGATTCTAAAAGACAAATCCTAAAAATTCCCACCTACAGCACAAAAGAGGCAAAGATTTAGCTCAGATCTACAGTATAGTTTTATAAATTAATTAAGAAAATATTTCTTAAATTTCTGAGTTAGGGTAGCAGATCAGAGGCAGTTATTTCACTCTCTTTCCCAAATACCAAAAGTAAAGAAGTACAGAAAAAACAGACTGCAGCATCAAAATTTTGGAAGCTGAAAACAAAATAGACCATAGGTAACTGACTTAGATCCAAGAAACCTGAATCCCAAAACATCAGTAGGAAAACTGAAAACCAACTCAATTTACTTTACAGGATCTTTAAAAACATGGGAAGTGGCAGCAACAAGAACTTCTGGAACTTGCATTTAGGAAGACTAGGATAAAAGCAGTTTGACCTCCTCTTTTCTGTGGGGAGCAATTGTTCTTCCTCAAGCCAGGTGATAGATCAGACATTTATTCTCTAAGAAAGTAAAACTTAAGGTGTCTAGACTATGAAAGTGCCTCGTGCAGTGGAGGGGATAGATCTTGTACCCCAACAGGTGGACTTATCAATTTTATGCATATTGAATGCTTACTGCAGAGACCATCACCCCTCCTCCCTCACTTAGTGCCCAGAATGCTAGCAACAAGGCACTCATCCACCTGGCAGGAGATTGGATGTCTCTTTCCAGGTGAATCTAACCCAAGAGTTAAACTTGCCCACGAAGTCACCCTACAGTGAAATGTAGTCGCTCAGCCCCATGTTCAGCACATCCAATGAGTTTTTTTGTCCCTCATGCTTAATCATGGGTAGCATACGGACAAATACAAAGAAACAAACAACAACAAAACCCACAATCTGGAGGAATTAAAGACTAGTCAGGGAAAAGGAAACTTTAAAAAAGAAAATAAATCATTAATATCTTTAGAGTTAATTTTTTTGTGTGTGTGTGGTATGCGGGCCTCTCACTGTTGTGGCCTCTCCTGTCGCGGAGCACAGTCTCTGGACACGCAGGCTCAGCGGCCATGGCTCACGGGCCCAGCCGCTCCACGGCATGTGGGATCTTCCTGAACCGGGGCACGAACCCGTGTCCCCTGCATCGGCAGGCAGACTCTCAACCACTGCGCCGCCAGGGAAGCCCAAGAGTTCATTTTTTAAAAATACAGCTTCCATGAAACAAGAGCAGGATGCCATGTAACAGGAATAAAAAAGAGTCCTTGGGAATTAAAAGCTTGATAGAAGGAGAAAAAACAAAAATGAAACAAACAAATAAAAACCTTAAAAGTTGGGTTAGAAGATAAAGTTGAAGAAAGCATCCCTGAAAGTAGAACAGAAAGAGAGAGAGAGAGATGAATGCAAAATAGGAGAAAAAAGATAATAAAACGGCAGAAACAGAAAAAGTAGAACAAAGAAAATCATCAAAATTATTAAAGAAAAATTATGAAAATGTAAGGACTTGCGTTTCCAGATTACAAGAACCCATGAAGTGCCAAGGAAAACAGATGAAGATAGATTCATAACAAGTCACTTGTGAAATTTCAGAACACCTGGACCAAGAAATGATTCCTATAGCTCTCAGGAAAAAACATAAACAGGTTGATTACACACAAGGATAAAGAAAAGCAACAACTTTGGACTCCTCCACAGCAGCACTGGAAGCAAGAAGATAGGCTTTCAAAAAAGAAGATAAATACATTCAAAATTCTGTATAAAATGATCTCCAACCTAAAGTCCTATCCTCAGAAATTATCAATCAAGAATGAGAATTGAACATAGATATTTTCAGACATTCAAGATCTCAGTGAGGGGACTTCCTGGTGGTGCAGTGGATAAGACTCTGCACTCCCAATGCAGGGGGCTCAGGTTTGATCCCTGGTCAGCTAACTACGTGCATGCTGCAACCCAGAGTTCACATGCCACAACTAAGGATCTGGTGAGGTGCAACTAAGGAGCCAGCAAGCCACAACTAAGGAGACTACCTACCACAACTAAGGACCCCGCAAGCTGCAACTAAGGCCCGGTGCAACCAAATAAATAAATAGGAAAAAAAAAGTCTCAGTAGGACTTCCCTGGTGGTCCAGTGGTTGAGAATCCGCTTTCCAATGCAGAGGACGCAGGTACAATCCCTGGTCAGGGAACTAAGATCCCACATGCCGCGGGGCAGCTAAACCCACACACTGCTGCTACTGAGCACATGAGCCACAACTAGAGAGCCTGCGTGCCTCAGTGACAGAGCCAATGGGCTCTGGAGCCCACACACCACAACTACAGAGCCCTCGTGCCACAACTAGAGAGAAGTCCGCACGCTGCAACGAGGATCCCAAGCAACAAAGACCTGACACAGACAAAAATAAATTAATTAATTAATATGTTTTTTAAAATCTCAATTTATTTCCCATTTATCATTTCTTAAGATGCTACTGGAAGATATGCTTCACCAGTATAGGAGAATAAACCAAGAAAGGGGAAGACGTAATACAGGGAGTAAGAGACCCAACATAGGGGAGAGGGAATGTCAGATGACAGCTGTGCCCCACACATGGGGGTAACCAGTCCGGGTAGGGCAGAATGACTCAAGAATCAGACACAGTCAGCACTGTCATCACCAACATCCTTTGCCATTATACCCTCTTTTAGCCTGAGGATACCTGTGTGAGCTTGACCCAGGTTCTTATCTGTGTTTGAATGTCTCTTTCCTGTATTGATGAAGGTCTACTCTCCTCTTCATCTGAAGACCGTCATTCTACCCCAAAAGGATTCTGGCTTAACTTACTCCTAAGACCTAGAGGTAGGCCATAGGAGTTAAAAGTAGAAACTGCAGAGCAGCCCTCCCTGTCTGACCAAACTTCGGCTGTGTGACCGGTATCTGGTCCACAACACATCTGTATCAGATGGGGGGAGTATATTAAGCTCTCTGTTTCCCAGGAGTTACTACAGATAGAGGAAGTCTCTTGTAAACCCTCAGAGGAGCTGAAGCCAGACTATCACCCAGAGACTCTGTTCAGCGTATTTTTTCCTTACAGCCTTCAACAAGTGATGACAATATTGCCTTTTCCTTATACAGCTAGGTTTGTTATTGCTACTCTGGTTTTCAGAACTAAACAATATATTCTGTAGGGATAGATACACAAATGGTGGGGCTTTGGGGAAAGCAAATGAATGGTGGACACAAAATCAAAATGATAGTTGTCTCTGGAAAGAAACAGGGAGATGTGATGGGGAGGGGCACACAGAGTCCTGGTACTATTAATGCTCTTTCTTCACCCAGGTAGTGGGTACACAGATTTATCATGGTTATTCAAAACTGTGCATATGTGATATTTATACACTATTCCATACAAATGAAACAGGCATTTTAATAAAAATTATAATATTTAACTGTATTTTACTAAAAGGTGCTTCTATTTTATTACCAACTTTGATTTCACATCTTTTTTTTTTTTTTTAATTTTTTTTTTTTTGGCCATGCTGCATGGCGTGTGGGGATCTTAGTTCCCCAACCAGGGATCGAACCCATGCCCCCTGCAGTGGAAGCGTGGAGCCCTAACCACTGGACCGCTAGGGAATTCGCCTGATTTCATATCTTAATCAGATTCAAAGTGTTTTTAAAACTTCATCTCTCCTGGTACAATTATTTATTTCAAAAAAAAATTAGAAAAAAATACCCTCATCTCTCCTGTACTCATGGAATATTCCATTCGAAAGGAAATCACATGAAATAATATTGCTGCTATGTAGAAAACAGAGAGCTGTTTCCTTTCAAATAGCATAATGGAGCATGCTTTTGCACTGAGTAAATTTTCTTTGCCCCTGACTGGCAATAGACTTGGTTATTTATAAACATAAAAAAGTAGGAATATTTTCTAGAGCTTCCTTGGTGGCACAGTGGTTGAGAGTCCGCCTGCCGATGCAGGGGATACGGGTTCGTGCCCTGATCTGGGAGGATCCCACATGCCGCGGAGCAGCTGGGCCCGTAAGCCATGGCCGCTGAGCCTGCGCGTCCGGAGCCTGTGCTCCGCAATGGGAGAGGCCACAACAGTGAGAGGCCCAGGTACCACAAAAAAAAAAGTAGGAATATTTTCTCAATGTTTACGATAACTCTATAAGCAGCTCTAATAAATATCGAATACATATTTTAGTAATAATATTTAATTAGGTAATTTAAAGTATATTAAAAATCAGAAGATCTAATGTTGCCACTAATTTACCAATCTCAAGTACTATTTACCCTTCTTAAAACACTGAAGTATATATAGTATTTGGATTTACTTATTAAATCAATTTTGGCAATCTTAAGTGAATCTGCTTACCTTTGGTTTTGAGACTAGCTGATGAAATATAGTGACATATTGATGCTCCTGTTTTGGATTTTGGTTTATTTTATTTTCAATCCCTGAATTATTGCTGAGGTCGGGTAAAGGAATTTTACACAGGTTCATAAAACACATAAATAATTTTCTAGTTTGGCTAAATATAAGCTATAGTTAAGAAAATTCTAATTTTCCCTCTGGATACATTGCCTCACGCAAATGTCTACTTTTACCTATGCCCAGGGGTTGTCTAATTCATCACTCATTAAAACTGCAATTTAGGGGACTTCCCTGGCAGTCCAGTGGTTAAGACTCAGTGCTTCCACAGCAGGGGTGGGGGCTCGATCCCTGGTCAGGGAACTAAGATCCCACATGCTGTGCTGCGTGGCCAAAAAGACCCCCCCAAAACTGCAATTTACCCTCTACCTGAAAATTTCTAAAATGTACTACAATTGCAAGCAATTGTCAATCTAAAACTAAAAATAAGCCATTTGTTCTAGTTACCAATAGCCTAAGTACTTTCCATATAAAAGTCCTTACTATAAAAAGTGAGGTCTTGCTAATTAACTAATTAATTAAAGAAAATTTTATTTAGTACCTACTATGTGCCAAGCACTGTACTAGGTCCATTAGTACCAGTACAACACTGTACTGGGGTACATTAGATAAAACAGACAAAAATCTCTGACCATTTGAGCTTATATTCTAATGGGGGGACTGACAATATAAAATACAGGTACCTTGTATGGCATGTAATAAGGTAAGAGGAAACAAGGAGGAAAATATAGTGGGCAAGGAACGTGTATGTCATGGCAACTGCGATTTTAAACGGCATGGTTAAGGAAGACATCACTGAGAAAGTGGTGTTGGAGTACAGTTAGGTGATGAGGACGTGGGACCTGAGGTTATCTGGGAGGAGAGCAATTTAGGCAGAGAGAACAGCGAGTACAAAGCCCTCAGATGGGTGTATGCCTGGTATATTTGTGGATAAACAAGAAGGCCAGTGTGACTGGAGTGGAACGAGTGCAGGTTGCTGTAGATGAGATCAGAAAATAAGGGGCCAGATCATGGATGGCCTTGCAGGCCACTGTGAGGAGTATGATGGAAAGCCATTGGAGGATGGATGCTGTTGGCATTTTTTTGTTTTTGTTGAACACATGAATGCCTTGTTTTATTATAATTAGATTACTAACACAAAAAAACATTACTTCAATTTTTTTGTTTTTACTTATTTAAACTTTTTTTTCTTCCAGTTTTATTGAGATATAATTGACATAGAGCACTTGTATAAGTTTAAGGTATATGGCATAATGATTTGACTTACATACATAATGAAATGATTATCACAATAAGTTTAGTCAACATCTATCATCTGAAATAGATACAAAATTAAAGAAACAGAAAAAAAAATTTTTTTCTTTGTGTTGAGAAGTTGGCATTTATTTTTAGAGTCCCTCTGGGGAGTTCCCCAGTGGTCTAGTGGTTAGGATTCTGTGCTTTCACTGCGGTGGCTCAGGTTCCTTCCCTGGTCAGGGAACTGAAATCCTGAAAGCCAAAATTGTAGACAAAACTTAAAAAAAAAAAAAAGAGTCCCTCTGGCTGCAGGATTCAAAATAGGCTGAAGGCAAAGTACAAAGGCCAGTTAGAAGAATCCAGGCAAGAGATGATGATGGCTTCGACCAGGGTAGCAGCAGTGGATATGGTAAGAAGTGGTCAGATTCTGAATATATTTTGAAGATAGAGCTGATAGGTTTTAGATGTGGAATATGAAAAAAGAGAGGAGTTGAAGATAATTCTACAGTGAGCTGCTGGAGGAATTCAGTTGCCATTACTGAGATGGGGAAGGCCACATTCTATCATGCATATGAGCCTCTGCGTTTATAAATGTTATGAATTTATTTGTAAAAAATGTTTCATTAGTTATTAAAAAGGAATTTGAATTAGAATGTGACTTTTTTATTCCTGAGGATCTGGTAAATAAAAAAAATTCACAATTGTTCTTTAAAAAAAGCACTTCTTATATAATTGTTAAGTGCAACTTGCAATCTTTGCTCCAGTTGAGCTGCTTAAGTTTTGTTGTCTTATTGTGGGTGTTGAAGTGCTGGTACTGTCTGTATAGCACTTTAATTGTAGGAATTATCTCTTAGCCTATCCATCTCCTGATTTTTAATTACCTCTAGAGAAAATTATACACAGAATTTCCACCATGATTACCCACTGTCCTACACTGGTAACTCCAAAGCCTGTTCATTATGATGTAAATGGGATGAGAATATGTCCTCCACTCCACTTCATATGGTCTATTTCACAGTGGTGTCCATTTCTATTTTGACAGATAATCCAAATGTAAAAATGTACACTCTTCTCTTCTGTTTTTATTTCTTGAAAAGTAAAATTCTTTGTTTTCAGAGCATCACTCTTATTTTGACAATGATTACCGTGCCTGCATTTTATTCTGGTATTCTTTATTGGAAATGTATTGTTTATTTCTACAAAGTGAGTTTTGTTTTGCTTTTAAGATTCTAGAATTCTGCTTTTACTGTCATGCTAAATATTACCTTGTTTTACATTCTTTTCAACCTTAAAATTAATATGGAACCACATGTTAGAGTTGATTGGAAGCAATCCAACTCAACTTAATGTCTAATTAAGCAGGTACCCTGGCCATTTATTTTAACTGTTTCCAGCATCAGAGAGCCCACTACACCACATAGCGGTCCATTGCATTTTTGAAGAGCTGTAATTGCCAGAAAGTTCTTTTTCACAAGTAGTTAAAATTGGCCTTCCTATATCCTCTATTCATAAATCCCTGGAACTACAAAAAGCACAGCTGCCTTTGATTCAGACATCCAGAGTTATATTTTCAGGTCAGCCAGTAACTAGCCATGTGAGGTTAGGTCAGAATCATAACCACTCTGAGCCTCATTACACCATCTGATCTGTAAAATGAAATGAAGGGGTTGGACCTCTTCTAGCTCTTAAGTTCCTTCCAGTAGCTCTTCCATAGAATCTTATGATACCTGAGGGTAGCTGCCAAATTCCTCCTTAAATTTACTTTTTTTCCACCCTTAATGCCCTGAGTTCACTCCAAGATTCCTTGTACGATATGGTTTCTAGCTCCTTCACGATCCTTATTGCCCTTCCCTGGATACACTCCAGATTGTGGTGTACTGTAAATTAAGGAAGTGCATTTCAAGTTAGGAATCACTGATCTGATTCAGAGATCCCATCAAAGTAAAACATATAGGTTTTTGATAAGTGGAGAAAAAGAGCTTTCAAATTTGTTTCTTTCCTTTCAACAGGAAGAACCATTTTATTAAGTCAGAAGACCTGGACTCTGGACACGGTACTGCCTCTCTGGTGTGACCTTACACCAGTCATCAATTCCTATATCTTGGTGACTGGTCTGTGAAAGGAAGTGGTTGAACCAAGGTTTCTTTCAGATTTCAAAGTTTCTGATTCTATGGATTTCCTACTGTTCCCAGTCTCTTCTCTGATAATTTCAATTTAAAATTGCAAGAAATTGTAGAGAAGGGAAGCATAGGCAAATTAGTGTGTATCTGGGTGCTAGTCTGTTGCTACACTTGGGGATTTTCATTCATTCATTCATTCATTCATTATTTATTTATTTATTTATTGGCCTCGCCACACTTTATGTGGGATCTTAGTTCCCCACCAGGGACTGAACCCGTGCCCCCTGCAATGGAAGCCTGGTATCTTAACCACTGGACCTCCAGGGAAGTCCCTCATTCATCTTTTTTTTTTTTTTTTAATATTTATTTATTTGGTTGCACTGGGTCTTAGTTGAAGCAGGCATGCTCCTTAGTTGCGGCATGCATGTAAGATCTAGTTCCCTGAGCAGGGATCGAACCCAGGCCCCCTGCTTGGGAGCACGGAGTCTTAACCACTGTGCCACCAGGGAAGTTCCTCATCTCTTTTTTTAAAGACAATTCTTTTCAGAGCAGTTTTCGGTTTACAATAAAATTGAGAGAAAGATACAGAGATTTCCCATATACCCCTTACCCCTACATGTGCATAGCCTCTCTTATTATCAGTATCACTCACTAGATGGTACATTTTTTACCACGGATGAACCTACATTGACACATCATAATCACCTAAAGTCCATAGTTTACCTTAGGGTCCAGTCTTGGTTTTGAACATTCTATGGATTTGGACAAAAGTATAATGACATAACTATCATTATAATATCATATAGAGTGTTTTCACTGCCCTAAAATCATTAATTGTTTTAAAGAAAACAAATATTTTTTGTTTTCTTTAAAACAAAAGAAAACAAAATTTTGTATATTTTGATACATGCCATGTGTAGCAAGTATCAATACTTCATTCATTTTACAACCTTAGTCACATTGGGGTGCTATAACAAAATACACTGGGTGGCTTAAACAATAGACACTTATTTCTCATAGTTCTGGAGAATGTGAAGTCCAGGATTAAGGTGCTAGAAGATTTGGTTCTTGGTGAGGGCCCTCTTCCTGGCTAGCAGTCAGCAACATTTAGTGAAAAGAGGATGCTGTAGTATCTCTTTGTTTCCTTGGAAGGGCGCTAATCCCAGCATGGGGGCTTCACTCTCATGGCCTCATCTAAACCATTACCTCCAAAGGCCCCAATTCCTAATAAAATCATGTTGGGGGTAAGAGCTTCAACATATGAATTTGAGGGGTGGGGACACACGACCCAGTAATATTCCATTGTCCATTTTGTTTATCCATTCATTAGCTGACAGGCATTTGGATTGTTTCCACTTTTTGGCTATTATGAATAATGCTGCTGTGAACACTTGTGTACAAGTTTTGTGTGGACACATGATTTCAGTTCTCTTGGGTATATACCTAGGCATGGAATTGCTAGCTCATATAACAACTCTATGTTTAACCACTCAAGGAACTGCCAATCTGATTTCTCAAGTGGTTGCACCATTTTACAATCATACCAGCAATATATTAAGACTGTGATTTCTCCAAATCTTCACCAACACTTATTATTGTCTGTCTTTTTTATTATAACCATCTATCCTAGTGGGTGTGAAGTGGTATCTCATTGTGGTTTTGATTTGTATTTCCCTAATGAGTAATGATGTTGAGTGTCTTTTCACGTGCTTATTGGTCATTTGCATATCTTCTTTAGAGAAATGTCCTTTCCCCATTCTTAACTGGGTTATTTGTCTTTTCGTTATTGAGTATAAGAGCTCTTTATATATTCTGGATACAAATCCCTTCTCAAATATGATTTACAAATATTTTCTCCCATTCTTTGGGTTGTCTTTTTATTTTCTTGATAGTCTTTTGAAGTATAAAATTTTTAAAATAAAAAGCAATGATAAATTGCTTTTTAGAAAAGCCTTTGGAGATCTGGATCCAGAATAATGTTTTCCTACACATAATAAAAGTTTCATAGAATTATATAGCAGGTAGAAAAGTAATTCGGGAGTGTATTATAAGAAGAAAAAGAGAACCTAATTGATAATTAATTAAAAGAAAAATATTTTGATGGGTAGGAAATTAAACTTCACATAGTTAATATATAAGAATAAAGGCTCTGTAATATATTTTGATTTCTTTTCATACGTGTAAATGCACATAAAGCAGATTGCAGGAAGTTATTTTACAAATACAAGCCAGAAAAAAATCTGTGCTTACCCCTAAACCTACTAAGTGGAACTGAAGCAAAACCAGAGTTGATTACTCAGGTTAATGGGTTGGTGTCTATAAATGACAAATGGCTATATTAAAGAAGTTATTAACTTTGTATACTGAACTATTTCTAACGATATTTTAATTAACAAAAGTTGCTCTTGAAATAAACCTCTCTGGTTAATTTCTCCTCTCTCTCTGGAATCTTTGGTAGTTAAAGAAACTAAATTCAATATACATGTGAAACTTTTACAACAGTTCATGCAGAGCATTCAACCGTAACAGCTTATAAATTCTTAACTTAAAGAAAATGGGCATAAGAAACTATGAACCACTACTGTAGTCACTCCTGCTCAAAGACTTCTCTGATGTACTTTGGGCTATTCATTTCCTTCTTGTAAATACATTTTACCATGCTTTAAAGAAACATAAAGACACTGCAAGACATAGAAGGAATGAATAAGGAATTCAGGTAGGCAGATGAGGTTTAAACAACAGGGGAGCTGGTGAAGGTAAAGTTGGAAGTAGTCTCTTCAACATGTGTCAGTAACACAGGCGAGAAGAAAGGAAATATGGAGTCAGAAACCTAGTCAAGCAGTCCAGTCAAAAGAGTTCAGAACTTATGCAGAGTTTAAGTAACAGATACAGGCACAAACAGTATGCAGCATCTTGATACCTGGGAACTTTCATATGCTTCCTGTTAAGGAAAGAATTAAGTTCTCTAACCTGGTCTGAGTCTGCAATGGAGGTCAGTGGAGTACTTGGCTGAAAGGAAGAGAATAGCAGCTTTTGACATAAACTAATCCTGACAAGACATTGAGGGCTGGGTACCTGGGAGAGTTTCTGAAAATTTTAGAGTTTCTAAAAAATTTGGAGCCATGTATATTCTCCAAAGGGTTCTCTAACTTTGCTGGAAAATATGGAATGAGGTGAAGAAAGCATTTTACCAGCATTTGGGGAAAATCAGTGTTACCAACTGGCACTAACATTCATTAGTACAGTTAGAATGATTTTTCTGTAAATAAGTAATAAAACCCATTCACACTGTGAATAATACTCAAACAATAAGGAAATGTTTTATGTCATATAACTATGAAGTTCAGAGGTAGGGCAAGGTTGATAGATGCCATTGCATTTAACAATGTCATGAAGGATCAAAGGCTCTTCCAACCTTTACTCTGCCATCCTTCCAGCAGAGCTTCATCCTTCAAGTAACAGCTTCATCCTCGGGCAAGAGAAAGATGATAGCAAAAGTTCTTGGCATCATAACCCAGACATGCCAATATCCAGAGAAAGAAGACCACTCTTAGAAGTGAGGAAGTATATCTAAGAACACTGGCACCAGTGGTCACACACCTAATTTGGAACCAATTACTGACAAGGGAATAGAATAACCATGATTGGTTTAGACTGGTCATCTAGGATGGATTAAATGTCAGAGTTAACTATTTATACTAAGATTTTGCTTTTGTTGGGATTTCCTCAGTTTCCCCTTAAATTGTAAATTATTATGTTATAATGATTGACTGTTATCACTAAAGATATACTACTTAATCTTTTTGCTCATCTGCTTTGGTAAAGAACTTTTTTATTCTCCCAAGCCATGACCCATAACTGAGGTACTACTGTCCTTCTGTGATGACCTAGAAGGAAACAGATATCTGAGTACTTGGCTTGTAAACTAAACTTATAAAGTGATGAAAAATGTCTGGGAGAGAAATGAATTCACATTAACTATGGCATACACGTGTGAAACAGTTTAATCACATGTAAGTCAGTATGATTAAGGTTTAGAATTAATGGTATAAATATTTATTATTGAACTCAAGGGAGCAGGGGGTACGAGAGGGGACATTGTAACCTGTCTTAATTCCAGAAAGACAGGTAGTTAAATTATACAATGACACTTATCTAGCATCACAATAAACTACAAGGACCAAGCAATTAGGCAGTGATTAGTAGCGATTTCAGGTGAAGTCACAGTGTACCTGTCCAGAAGCAGGCCTGGGTGAATTACATCACAGATGCAACAGGGGAGGGCGTATACCTTTCACTCTTAAAGGAAGGGAAGAGGTTAAAGAAGTTCACATCCCACCAAAGATCACTATTTCCAGGCACCTAAACTCACTAGCAGTTTTGTGTCTTAATTGCTGGCAGGCCAAACAAAGGAGTTGACAGAGCTGTGAACTATTAAATAGTGCAAAATTCCTGAATGAAAGCACCCAAGAGAATTTGTTAAAGTGAGGTTATTTTTTACATGTGTTAAAGGGAAAAATCTCTGAAATTCTAAAGTGCAAGAAAAATACAATGAAATATAAGGACCCATTCTTTTCCCTTGATAACTCTGATTTCATTAGATAAATATTGATACTTATAGCAGTGGTGTTCAAACTTTTCTGATCGTGATGCACAGTAAGAAATACATTTTACATGGTGACCAATACCCACACACCACTTTATATTTTCTAAAACTGAAACAAAAACTCACAATAGTTAAACTTTCTCAGTACATGCCAGTCCTATTCCATTTCATTTAAAAACAAGTGCTGATTGACACTCACTAAATTGATTCCATAACCTACTAATGGGTCTGACCTGCAGTTTGAAAAACATTGTTCTAAGGTAAAGGGATAAGGAACCCCTGATTCCTTAAAACAAATCACCTCTCTGTTCCTCCACAACAGGCAGTGGGGGGGAAGGACACCACTGGTGCACAATGGTGAGGCATGGGTAGGCTGCTGAACTCCCAACTCTTGTTCCCCCTTTTAGCCTCTGGTCTAAAGTAGACAGAGCTCTTCTCTTAATTCTTTGTGGCCTGGTTAATTTAAATAAGATTTTCCCAAAGGCTGAGGGATGATAAGAGGGAAAGGAACAACATGAGTAACAGGAGCCTGGAAGATCTTTTGTTAAGATAAGACTCATTCATCTTCACCTTTGGTGCCTAGGCCTGGCTGCCTCCAAGCTGCAAAGGTCATCTTTTCCTTTCCTTCCAGGAGGGACTTGAAATGAATTCTCAAGTAAACAACAGAGTAACTCTCAGCCAAATACCTGCAGTTCCCCCTCCTGGCCATCTAGTCTCTGGTTTCCCGTTTCAGTTCCCACCTCTTCTCTGATACTTAGCACAGTAAAGGCCAGCTCCTTAGTGGAGGCCCTCAACCCCAACCTCAGGAGCATGACCTTGCCCTGTGGCTTTATCCTTCTGAGACGATAATGCAACAGCTTAACATTCTTGGAAGAGATGTACATAAATCTTTTTGTGAGTTCCCAAAGGACTGATTAAAATAAATATGTTCAAACTTCCGGAAAGTGGGTAAGTTTAACCCTTTTGAAAGGAGACTATGATAAGCTCAGGTGGAATAGACACATGATTAGAACAGCAAAAACACCATGCCTCTCAATTTTAACTTTTTTTTTCCTTCCTGAGAGTACAGGCTTTGGAGTCAGGTGTGAAGTCCAACTCACCATACCTTAAAGGACAAGTTTCTTGTTTTCTTTGAATCTCAGTTTACTCATCCATAAGATGGACCTAAGTAGTACTCACTGCACAAGTTGGTAAAAAAGGATTAAGTGAGCTAATTAGAAAATATGTATGATTCAGTTAGCTAAAGATCAGTACATGGTAGCTGCTGCTTATTTTAGGCCAGTTGGATATAGACTAAGAAAACAAACATTGTAAACTCCTTGCTTAACAACAAAAAAAAATCTTAGGCTGCCTGATATTTCCTGGTCTGCTATTTTCTTTGGGGAAGCTCTAGATATGCTTGTATCTAGAGGGGTACTGCTATATATATATTCTGGTCAGCTATCTCCTGCTATAACAGAAATCTGATTGTAAGTGCAGTGGATATGTGGAATCTAAAAAAAGGGGGTACAAATGAACTTATTTACAAAACAGAAGTAGAATCACGGATATAGAAAACAAACTTATGGTTACCAGGGGATAAGAGGGGGGGGATAAATTGCGAGATTAGGATTGACATATACATACTACTATATATAAAATAGATAACTAATAAGAACCTGCTGTATAACACAGGGAACTCTACTCAATACTCTGTAATGGCCTATATGGAAAAAGCATCTAAAAAAAAAAGGACGAGTGGATATACATATATATACATATATGTATTCATTTTGCTGTACACCTGAAACTAACACAACATTTGTAAATCAACTATACTACATAAACATTAAAAAAAAATACAAAAGGGCAAATACAGGCTTTCATATGTTTCTTTCCATTCCTACTATGCCCAATTTAGTGCCTCAAGTAGCTGAGACCACTGCAAGAGGTCTTGTGCCTTCCATCCATCTCCCTCCTATCAAATTTGTGATGCCAGATGGATTTCCTAAAGCAGAGTTCTGATTGTGTCACTTTATTGCTCAATAAATGATGGCTCCCCACAACCTACCAAAGGAACTTTGAACCGTATTATTTTGTTATTTGGCATACTATAATGTTTGAAGTAAGAGGCTCTAACTTGCTTTTCTTTTGTGAATAAAAACAAAAATAAAATTCTTATTTTATTGTATGCAAGAAAAGAAAAATTTAAGCATAAAAATTTTTCTCTGCCATTTGGCCTCCTCCCTCCCCTCTACTGTGTATTGTGTATCTGCATCATGCAGTGGCCAAACCTCCCCCATCAGCAGAAATACCTGCTCAACCATAAAGAGCAACATTCTCCTGGCATCAACAAGATGACTCCTTAAAAGATAACATTCCTTCTTGCTCTTGTAAGGGGTCACAATGACCCACCACTTTGTACTTGCAGATCTGGATTATGTAAACTGTCAATAATACATCATTTAATGTATGCCCTCTGTCTCAAAAAAAAACTTACACAACTGCATTTTGATCTCTAATGGGTAGAACAGTTCTCGGAGCTTTCTGAGAGGCTGTTCCTGGGTTACAATCCTCAATTAGGCTCAAATACAATTTTCCATTTCTTTCTTAGATCGAGTGATTAATTTTTCATCGACAGGTTTTTTTTTAAACATTAATCCATTTTTGTTGTTGAAATCAGTTTGCCTTTTTCATACTTGAAAACTTTTATTTCTTAAACTGGATGGTAGGTATATGTGTTTTTTTAAAATTATTATTGTTGTGGTAAAATATACATAACAAAAAATTTACCGTTAATGACATTTAATGCATTCACAATTTATACAGCCATCACCACTATCTAGTTCCTGAATATTTTCATCATCCCGAAAGGAAATCCTGTACCCATTAAACAGTTACTCCTTGTTTCCCTCTCCCCCCACCTCCCACCCTAGGGAACCACTAATCTGTTTTATGTCTTTAAGGATTTGCCAACTCTGGTTATTTCAATAAATGGAATCATATAATATTTGGCCTTTTGTGTCTTGATTCTTTCACTTAGGATAATGTTTACAAGATTCCTCTATGTTGTAGCATGCACCTTTTTTTTTTTTGGCGGAATGATGTTGTACTGTATGGATATACCATCTTTTGTTTCTCCATTTATCTGTTGATGGACATGTGGGTTATTTCCACCTTCTGGCTACTGTGAGTAGTGCTGCTATGAATATTTGTGAGCAAGTTTTTGCTTGTACACTTGTTTTCTTTTGATTCTCTGTATACAAGATCATGTCATCTATGAATATGGTTTTACTCTTCCTTGCCAATCTGAATTCCATTCGTTTCTTTCTCTTGCTTAATTTCCCTGCTGGAACCTCTAGCATAATGTTGAGTAGAGTAGCAAGAGTGGACATCCTTGTCTTATTTCTGATCTTAGGGGAAATTCATACAGTCTTTTACCATTAAGTACACTGTTGGCTACAGGCTTTTCATAGGTGCTCTTATCAGGTTGAGGAAGTTTCCTTCTATTACTAGTTTGTTAAGTGTTTCTATCATGAAAATGTGTTGGATTTTTGTCAGTGCTTTTTCTCCTTCTATTGAGATGATCATGTGGTTTTTGCTTTTGTTTTTCTTGAAGTATAGTTGATTTACAATATTGTGTTAGTTTCAGGTATACAGCAAAGTGATTCAATTATACATAAATATATGTAGAGATCTACATTCTTTTTTTTAATTCTTTTCCATTATAGTCTTTTTTTATAAGATATTGAATATAGTTCCCTGTGCTGTACAGTAGGACCTTGTTGTTTATCCATTCTATATATAATAGTTTGCATCTGCTAATCCCATACTCTCAATCCATTCCTCCCTCCCACCCCCCCTGCAACCACAAGTCTGTTCTCTATGTCTATGAGTCTGTTTCTGTTTTACAGATGAGTTCATTTGTGTCATAGTTTAGATTCCACATATAAGTGATATCATATGGTATCTGTCTTTTTCTTTCTGGCTTACTTTGCTTAGTATGATAACCTCTAGGTCCATCCACGTTGCTGCAAATGGCATTATTTCATTCTTTTTTACAGCTGAGTAATATTCCATTGTATATAAATACCACATCTTCTTTATCCATTCATCTGTTGATGGACACTTAGGTTGTTTCCATGTCTTGGCTATTGTAAATAGTGCTGCCATGAACATTGGGGGTACATGTAACTTTTCCAATTAGAACTTTCATCTTTTCTAGGTATATGCCCAGGAGTGGGATTGCTGGATCATATGGCAACTCTATTTTTAGTTTTTTAAGAAACCCCCATACTGTTTTCCTTAGTGGCTGCACCAATTTACATTCCCACCAACAATGTAGGAGGCTTCCCTTTTCTCTATACTCTCTCCAGCATTTATTATTTGTAGACTTTTTGATGATAGCATTCTGACTGGTGTGAGGTGATACCTCATTGCAGTTTTGATTTGCATTTCTCTAATAACTAGTGATGTCGAGCATCTTTTCATGTGACTATTGGCCATCTGTATGTCTTCTTTGGAGAAATATCTATTTAGGTCTTCTGCCCATTTTTGATTGGGTTTTTTTTTATTGAGTTGTATGAGCTGTTTGTATATTTTGGAAATTAAGCTGTTGTCGATGGCATCGTTTGCAAATATTTTCTCCCAGTTCATAGGTTGTTTTTTCGTTTCGGTTTTTCCTTTTAGTTGTGTTGATATGGTGTATTACATCTATTGATTTTGGGGCTTAAACCAATCTCACATTCCTGAAATATATCCCATTTGGTCATGATGTATAATTCTTTTTATATGTTATTGAATTTGATTTGCTGGTATTTTGTTGAGGATTTAGTTTTCCTTTTGTGATAGCTCTGACTAGTTTTTTTAATCAGAGTAACACTGGCCTCATAGGATAAGTTAGGGAATGTTCCCTCATCTATTTTTTGCAAGAGTTTGTGATGAATTGGTACTAATTCTTCTTTAAATGTTCAGTAGAGTACATCAGTGAAGCCATCTGGGTCCTGGCTTTTCTCTGTGGGTAGACTTTTTATTACTAATTTAATATGTTTGTTTTGGGTCTATTAAGATTGTCTGTTTCTTTTTTTTTTTTTTTTTTTTGGCTGTGTTGGGTCTTTGTTGCTGCAGGCGGGCTTTTCTCTGGTTGCAGCGAGCAAGGGTTGCTCTTCGTTGCGGTGCACAGGCTTCTCACTGCAGTGGCTTCTCTTGTTGTAGAGCACGGGCTCTAGTTGCACAGGCTTCAGTAGTTGTGGCACATGGGCTTAGTTGCTCTGCAGCATGTGGGATCTTCCCAGAGCAGGGCTCAAACCCGTGTCCCCTGCATTGGCAGGTGGATTCTTAACCACTGTGCCATCAGGTAAGCCCTGTCTGGTATTTTTTTTGAGTCAGTTATGGTAGTTAGTGTCTTTATAGGAATCTTCCCATTTCATCTATATTATCTAATTTATTGGTATACAATCGTTCATACAATTATTCCTTTACAATCCTTTTTATTTCTGTAAGGCCAGTAATGATATCCCCTATTTCATTTCTTTTTTAAAAAATTAATTAATTAATTAATTAATTTTTGGCAGCGTTGGATCTTCATTGCTGCACGTGGGCTTTCTCTAGTTGTGGTGAGCTGGGGCTACTCTTCGTTGCAGCATGCAGACTTCTCATTGTGGTGGCTTCTCTTGTTGCAGAGCACAGGCTCTAGGTGTGTGGGCTTCAGTAGTTGTGGCATGTGGACTCAGTAGTTGTGGCTCGCAGGCTCTAGAGTGCAGGCTCAGTAGTTGTGGTGCATGGGCTTAGTTGCTCCATGGCATGTGGGATCTTCCCGGACCAGGGCTCAAACCCGTGTCCCCTGCATTGGCAGGCGGATTCTTAGCCACTATGCCACTAGAGAAGCCCACCTATTTTATTTCTGATTCTAGTAATTTGAGTCTTAAAATTTTTTTTCTTGGTCAGTCTAGCTAAAGATTTGTCAGTTTTGATGATCTTGTCAAAGGACCAGATTTTGTTTCCATTATTTTCTCTATTGTTTTTCTATTCTCTATTTCATTAATTTCCCCTCAATCATTATTATTTTCTTCCTTGCTTGCCTAAGATTTAATTTGCTCCCCCTTTCCCAGTGTCTTAAGGTAGAAGATTAAGATATTGATTAAAGATCTTTCTTCTTTTTTTAATACCAGCATTTTCAGCTATAAATTGCCTTCTAAGTGCTGATTTAGCTATATCCCATAAGTTTTGGTATATTGTTGTTTCATTTTCATTTTTCTCAAAGTAGTTTTTAATTTCTCTTTTGCTTTCTTCTATGACCATTTGGGTATTTAGGAGTGTGTTTTTTAATTTCAAAATACTTGTGTGTTTCCCCATATTCTTTCTGTTATTGATTTCTAATTTCATTCCTTTCTTTTGTGAAATAAAATTCATATTTTATGGCAAGACAAGAGGAATTTAAACAAAATTTTCTCTTCCCTTTGGCCTCCTCTCTCCCCCCACTGTGCATTGTGTATCTGCATTTTGCATCGACCAAACCTTCCCCATTGGCAGAAATTTTCCGCTCAAACATAAAGAGCAACATTCTCTTAAAATAACTCCTTGAAGATAACATTCCATCTTGATAAGAGGTCACACTCAGATCTGGATTATGTAAACTGTCAGTAATACATCATTTGATGTAAAGTCCTCTGTCTCAAAAAGTTCTTATATAACTGTGTCTTAACTTCTAACTGGCAGAACAGTTCTCAGAGCTTTCTGAGGTACTCTTCCAAGGTTATAATTCTCAAATTTTGTTTGAATGAAATTTTCCATTTCTTTTCTTACATCAACTGATTTTTGTTGACATTTTGTTTGATAACATATTTTGTATTATTTTTATCCTCTTAAATGTACTGAGGTTTGTTTTATCCTGGAGAATCTCCTATGTGTCTTTGAGAAGACTGTGTATTCTGCTGTTGTTGGGTGGAGTGCTCTACAGATGTCTATTAAATCTGGTTGGTTTATAGCATTGTTCAAATATTTTATTTCTTTACCAGCCTTCTATCTAGTTGTTCTGTCCATTTTTGAAAATGGAGTATAGAAGTCTCCAGTTATTATTGTAGAACTGTCCATTTTCCCCTTAATTTCTGTCAGTTTTTGCTTTACGTATTTTGATGATCTGTTGTTGGCTGCATGTATGTTTATAATTATCATAGCTTCCTGATATAGACTGAACCTTCTATCATTATGAACTATCCCTCTTCATCTCTAATAACATTTTTTGTTGTAGACTTTCAGTCTACTTTGTCTTATATTAGTCACCCTAGTTTCTTTTGCTGTTTGCATTATATATCCTTTTCTATTCTTTTACCTTCTATTTCTTTGTATTTTTTAATATAAAGTGTGTCTCCTGTAGACAGTATATAGTTGAACCTTTTCAAAGATCTAGTCTGACAATGTCTGTCTTTTGATCCGATTGGTTAATCCGTTCACATGTAAAAGCTACTGGACTGCATTTACAATGGTCATTTTTGTTTCTTATATGACTCATGTATTTTTTATTCCTCTAACTATTTTTTAGGGCACACACACACACACACAAAAGGAATGTATGTGTTTCAAGAGCGGTAACCTGAGTTGTTCCCTATCCCGTATTATGCTGAGTTTCTAACCCAATGTTGAGTACAGTATTAAAGATACTAGATGATCAATACAGTAGTCTTGTCAAGCACTTCTTAAAGTGTAGAGCAAGACCAGCAGAGGCAATATCACCTGGGAATTTGTTAGAGGAAAAACATTAATCTCTGTAATCAAACATGCGTTTGATCCCAGCTTTACATTTATAGCTGTGTGATTTGGGGCAAGTCACTAAAGCACTGAGTCTTGTTTCCTCATTTAATAATGCTGTCTTACAGTGTTCTTGTGAAGGTTGTAAGAGATTAAGTGAGATAACGTAAATAATTCTACTACCATGTCAGGACTTCTACAGTGTTAATTTTCTTTCTCATTGCCATAATATAACAAAAACTTCTACCTGTTTTCTCTGTATTTTCAGTGTAACTACCAGCAGCTTAAATAACTTAAACCATTTCTCATTTTAGCGATTATTGAGAAGGAAAAATGCAGAAACAGGAAGAGGAATAGAAAACATGAAGTTGTGTGGTAGGTTAGCAGAGAAAAAGAGAAATTCAGTCTGAGCTCATCTTTCAAGATGCCAAGAAAAATTTGGTGGCAATTTAAATACCACTTTGGATACTGATATATGCTCAAGGTCTGAAATTATAGCAATTTTAAAAAAAATCACTGTTTCTCTGTATTTTCTTATTAATACTTTTATGAGAGTATGAAAATAATCCTGCCAGGTAGATAGGCCAGGCATTACTATCTCCATTTTGCAGGGACCTAAAGTTCAGAGGGATTAAGTGACTTGCCTGTGATTACAGGACTAGTTTGGGAAGCTGGGATTGAAGCCATGTCAGTTAATTGCAAATTACACAGTTATCACAGTTTTGGGGAAAGTCTCAAAACAAAAGACGTACTGAGAGGATAAAGGTCACACTATGTATCTGGATAATACTATCGAATGAATAAATATCTGATTTACAAATAAAAATCTTGTTACGATGAACATCATAGCAGAGATTCTATTTAAGAGGATGTCCATGCTGTTTGCAATACAGACTTTAGGAGCTGAGGGTAGAAAATTGTATGTGGATATTTATTCTGACGGAAAGTTTAAACAATATGCATAATGTTTCTTTTTTTTTTGGCCACACTGAGGGGCTTATGGGATGTTATTTCCCCGACCAGGGATTGAACCCCGGGCCCCCTGCAGTGAAAGCACTGAGTCTTGACCACTGGATCGCCAGGGAATTCTGACAACATGCATAAAGTTTCTGAAGTCTTCATAATTTGACTTGACTATACATGGACTTTATGGTGGTACATATGTTGCTGTTTTACTGTACCATTTGAAGGTGTCACTGAGTGGAATCTGTGTACAGATTAGGTCATATGTAAGTATACAGGACTACATTACTCAATCTCCTTAGCATACTAGACCGTAAGATTCTTGAGGGCAGAGCTTATGTTTTATACCCCCCTGATCTCAGAGTACCTACCACTAATGAATGAATAAATACATAAATGTGTGAGTGAATGCATTTGCCTTAAAATCATTGTCTGTTTACTCCCCTCTTGTCAAAGTACCTTTCTCTATTTCTGACCCACAAAATCAGAAATAGACCTATTCTGTCCTGTTAGTCAAAAATATTTCCACCTAACCACCTCACACTGGTCAGAATGGTCATCATTAAAAAGTCTACAAATAACAAATGCTGGAGAGGGGGTGGAGAAAAGGGAACCCTCCTACTCTGTTGGTGGGAATGTAAGTTGGTGCAGCCGCTATGGAAAACAATATGCAGGTTCCTCAAAAAACTAAAAATAGAGTTGCCATATGATCCAGCAATCCCACTCCTGGGCATATGCCTGGACAAAACTATAATTCAAAAAGATACATGCGGGCTTCCCTTGTGGTGCAGTGGTTGAGAGTCCGCCTGCCGATGCAGGGGACGCGGGTTCATGCCCCGGTCCGGGAAGATCCCACATTCCGCGGAGCGGCTGGGCCCGTGAGCCATGGCCGCTGAGCCTGCGCGTCCGGAGCCTGTGCTCTGCAACGGGAGAGGCCACAACAGTGAGAGGCCCGCATATGGCAAAAACAAAACAAAACAAAACAAAACAAACAAACAAAAAGATACATGCAACCCTATGTTCATAGCAGCACTATTCACAATAGCCAAGACATGGAAATAACCTAAATGTCCATCGACAGATGAATGGATAAAGAAGATGTGGTACATATGTACAATGGAATACTACTCAACCATAAAAAAGAATGAAATAATGCCATTTTCAGAAACATGAATGGACCTAGAGATTATCATACTAAGTAAAGTAAGTCAGAAAAAGGAAGACAAATACCATATATTGCTTATATGTGGAATCTAAAATATGACACAAATGAACTTATCTATCAAACAGAAAAAGACTCACAGACATAGAAAATAGACTTGTGGTTGCCAAGGGGGAGGGATGGAGTGAGGGTTTGGGGTTAGCAGAGGTAAACTATTATATATAGAATGGGTAAACAACAAGGTCCTACTGTATAGCATAGGGAAATATATTCAATATCCTGTGATAAACCATAATGGAAAAGAATATGTATGTATAACTGAATCACTTTGCTGTATAGCAGAAATTAACAAAACATTGTAAATCAACTATAGTTCAATAAAATAAATTTAAAAACAAACAAACAAAATATTTCCACCTAGGCCCAGACTAAATTCCCTCCAGAACCAAGATCCTTTCTTCCCTGTACCACTGGTTTATCCTCTAAGTGACGTTCAAAATGACTCTCAGTCATTTGGATGCTGTGTTGGGGTCATCTGAACTGCTCACCTAAATTTGCTTACCACAACTTTCATTATCCCACTCAGTTCTTATGATCTAAGTTTCTGATCAAAATCAGCACAGCTTGGCCAAAAAAAAAAAAAAAAAAAAACACTTGGAGATCAGGGCTCCCCAACCCTCGGGCCGTGGACCAGTACTGGTGCGTGGCCTGTTAGGAGCCAAGCCGCACAGCAGGAGGTGAGAGGCAGGCGAGCAAGCGAAGCTTCATCTGCTTCTCCCCATCGCTCCCCACTGTTCGCATTACCGCCTGAACCATTCCCCACACCCCACCCCCATCCGTGGAAAAATTGTCTTCCACGAACTGGTCCCTGGTGCTAAAAGGGTTGGGGACCACTGTTGTAGACGGTATTCTTCAAGGAAAGAAACATGCCTTCCTCTTTGCTTTTCCCTCTTCTTGCTGGACTAAATGTTAACTTTTCACCTTGGGCTACATGGATGAGAGCAACATATTATGGATGGCAGAATAATAAGACTGAGGAAATCTTGAAATCTAAATCCCTAATATCATCGAGCCTATGTATCAGCCCTGGACTGTATACACTGGGACTGCCACATGAGTAACAAATAATTTCTACCTTGTTTATGTCACTATTATTGAAGTCTTGTTACAGTTTCTGAATCAAGTTTTTGCTTAACACCCTGTGCAATCTACGTGAGTGGCACTCCCTGGAGTTGTACAGCATGGCGACCTTGAACTCAACTTCCCACTAACAGAGTAAGGTGAAGACAAGTTCAGAAAGATTAAAAACTTTCCTGAAGTCGAACTACTATGTAATGTGAGACTGAACACAGATCTACATGATACCAACTAGTGACAATACTAGATTCTATCCTAGCTTTTCACTTTGTGAAATGTTGTCCAGAAGAAAAGTTCCACTACTTATACTCTTACAGTATATGGGAAGTCGTTTCAATTCCCACATAAAACCAGCAGCAATGGCTGTATGGGTATCAACAACAACAACAAAAATGTGAGTGTCCCTAGGATGTGTGCTGTCCTTAGTGATAGCAATGGTAATAAGGAATCCTGTTTGATTGTACTACTGTACTTCTGCAATGACACTAATATCACTGTGCACAGATACAGTCTCAGCCTTCCTTCTCAATTGTCTTGCTTTGCTCCCTGGACAAGTTCCTTCTTCCTGTCTGCCATCCACAGCAAACCACACAGGCTGAGCTAGGCAGGGGAAATGGCTCCAACGAGAGCGACCCTTGATGTTTAACAAGGTCGAGGACAGCGAGGTGTT
Organism: Lipotes vexillifer; assembly: GCF_000442215.2. Taxonomy (NCBI): domain Eukaryota; kingdom Metazoa; phylum Chordata; class Mammalia; order Artiodactyla; family Lipotidae; genus Lipotes; species Lipotes vexillifer. The sequence goes on from NW_006797755.1 coordinate 2,868,482, forward strand.
GACGTGAGTGTGAGTGGGCAGCTGAGACAAAGCTAGATAGTAAATCTGACATTTATTTTGGATAGAGAAAAAGAGTTAACAGTTACTGAGTGTCTACTATGTGTTAATCCCTGTGCTAGGCTTCCATTGTATATTGTGTCATTTAAACTTTACAAGTACCTACCAATACCTACCAAGGAGGTAGGTATTATTCCCACTTCCCAGTGAGAAAACAAAGACTATAATATAAAGTCACATAGTAGGTGACAGAGCAATGATTTGAAACCAGGTCTGCCTTCAAAATCCATGTTTTTCCACCGTACCTTGTGGCCTTTAAACTTTTTTAAGTCCTTTCAAAAACTTTATTTTCTTATTTTCAAATATATCATCTCCCTTATATAACTCTGAAGAGCATCTTGAAGAAATTTTCCAGGCCTTTAATGTGTTTGGCATATGCCCAGTAAGATATTCTGCAGCAGAATCCAGCTGATCCTTCGTTGCAGTGCAAGAAAACGTGCCAGCTGGCAACAAGCTGAGCTTAAGCTGGAGTGCAAATCACAGCACTACCTCCTCAGTAGACAAAGTTTTACTATGGAAAAAAATAGTCACCTGAACTAAACAGTGTATTCAGTGACATAACTGAGTTCATTCTCTCAAAAGCTCCTTATTTCATTGCCAGCTGATCACAGTTTGTTGACCTGTACTGTTCTGATCATTGTACTTTGGGAGAAAATAGAGTACATTTTCATAATCCCACCTGGAACACCTCTACAATGAGAACTCATTACGTGTACTATTTCATTTTGTAAATAGAAAATAAAGGAGAAAAGCTAAATTTCCAACAAAAATGTGTAATCTGACATAAAGTAAAAATATTACTCAGGATTCATCTATTGATTGAGTCATTCATTCATTCATTCAAGACTAGTATACAAAGAGAGATATTTAGGACTGTCTCTGCCTTCTTCTAAGAACAGGATGGGGTAGGTAAGCACCAATTTAAAGAAAAATAATTACAGTAAAATGTGATTATCCTTGATTCCTTTTTGTCTTCCCGTATCAATTCATCAGCAAATTCTTTTTGCTCTTATCTTCAAAATATAACCAGAATTTTTGCTATGTCCTTCCACCCAGGTCAACTGCACTTCACAAGTCCAGAGGATGTCATTTGCATTTTATTGTATTATTTATTTATTTGGCTGCATCGGGTCTTGGTTGCAGGATCTTCGTTGTGGTCTTTTGGCATGTGGGATCTTCCGTTGCAGCGTGTGGGCTCTTCACTGCGGTGCACAGGCTTCTTTCTTGTTGTGGCGTACGGGCTCAGTAGTTGCAGCACGTGGGCTTAGTTGCCCCACGGCATGTGGGATCTCAGTTCCTCGACCAGGGATTGAAGCCACGTCCCCTGCACTGGAAGGCGAGTTCTTAGCTACTGGACCGCCAGGGAAGTCCTGGGGAACTCATTTCCATTTTGGTCTCCATGAATAGTGTCCTGTTTCCACAGCTCTCTACCCTCTGCACTCCCTCTTCTATCTCCCTAGACCAGGCTACCATCACCTCGTTTAACTTCTTGTTTCTACTCTTGCTCCACCACTCTTGCTTATTCTCCCCACAGCAGCCAGTGTCACTCCACTGCTCAAAAGCCTCCAATGCCTTCTCATCCCAAACAGAAGAACATTGAGTCCTTCCTGTAGCCTGCTAGCCCCACCTTATCTGAAGTAGGCGACAAGGTCATTTTCTAAAAATGACAGGGGACAGGCTGAGTTGGGGGCAGGAATAGCATGGTGAGCAACTGAAATATTGAGAGGAACAGGAAGGGGAGCTGACAGGTAAAAGGATTGTCAGGGGCCCAATCCTTTAATACCATTAATTTCTAGTAGTTCCAGTCTGAAATGTGCCGTCTTCTCTAACCATACCATGAGGGTAAGGGTAAATGTAAGGGCAGAGAAAAATGCATGCTAGTTTTTGCTGCAAATCAAATTCTCCCAACACTTAATGACTTAAAACAGCAAACATTTATTATTTCTCATGATTCTATGTGTCAGCTGGGTGGTTCTTCTGTTCTGGGCCAGCTCAGTTGGATTAAATTGTCTAGGATGGACTTTTTCAAATACCTGATGGTTGGTAGACTTGTTGTTCTGGAAAGATCTCAGCTGGGCCTTGTTATTTCTGCTTCAAATGTCCTCTCCTTCTCCAGCAGGCTAGCTCAGGCTTCTTCACTTAGTGAGCTCAGTGTTCCAAAGAGCAGGAAGAGCAAAGCCCACATGTGCCTGCATCTTTTAAGCCATTGCTCAAGTCAGAGTTGTTAATGTCCCTCGACTAAAGCAAGAAACACTATCAGGCCCAAAGTCAGTGTGAGAGGGCACAACACAAGGTCATAGATACAGGGAGGAGTGAAAGAACTGGGGGAAATACTACCATGGGAAGGTAAATTACGCATTAGGCTTAGGGTTTTCTGGGCTGGGTCAGAGAAGGCTAAGGCTGCAAGGAAGTACAGAGTTTTGGTGAAAAAGTATGTTGTTTACATGAACAACCATGGGCTGCAGCTGAGAAGAAAAGGAAATGAGATCGGGGGTGTTTACAGACTGGGAGAGAATGATGTTACAACAATCTTGGAACCCATTCCAACATGGGCAGGTGCCATTCCCACACCAACAAGCAATTCTTGGGCACCAGCTGGGTGTCCTACAATTTAACTCAAATCCCAATTCGACAGGTTAACGGCACAGTCTTACAAGACTGCCCACCCTGCTTCAGATGTCAATCACAATTATGCTTACTGGGTTTAGATCTATATTGAAGATGTCTGAAATAATAAGGAACAACAAAGTGATATAAATTGAACGCATGAAACTTATATGATGTTATAAAGCAATGAAACCTCAATAAAAAATAAAGTTTAAAAAGTGACAGAAACTGAAAAAGGACGAAATGGAACTTTTAGAAATAAAAAACATAGCAATCAAAATTCAAAAAAATCATTGGATGGATTTAATAGATTAGTCACAGATGGAAAGAGAATTAATAAAATGCTATGGACACCTTTCTAGGTTTTAGGTACTCATATTTTTCTGTTCCATTTTATTCTATCTGAATTTTGAAATTCCTAGATGGTTGAGACCCAATAAACTGATTTCACACCTCCCATGCTATCTTTTATTCAGTATAATTTAATTAAAACTGATGATTGCACCATTTAATGTAACAGCGTAAGGGAAATACAATTTTATTTTAAAAAACCTTTCATTACAAGACAAAGTTGAGGACTGAAATTTGTACCTCAGACAAATCCCTTAGGTGCTGGTTTCTCCAGAATAAACTAGATGCAGCTGACTTCATTAACGCCTCCCCTGTGGCTCTTTCACTCTTAGGCAGGAAGAGGAATCAGACTTACCTTAGGTAGAAGGTAAGTTCAGGTTTTTTTTGTTTTTTTTTTCCCCCGGTACGCGGGCCTCTCACTGTTGGGGCCTCTCCCGTTGCGGAGCACAGGCTCCGGACAGGCTCAGCGGCCATGGCTCACGGGCCCAGCCGCTCCGTGGCATGTGGGATCTTCCTGCGCCGGTGCACGAACCCGCGTCCCCTGCATCGGCAGGCGGACCCTCAACCACTGAGCCACCAGGGAAACCCCTAAGTTCAGTTTTTAGTCTGACCTGGGGGTCGATAACATTTTCCATTGGGAAATTTTTAAGCTAGTGAAGTGCCACGTATGAAGTAAACTTAGTTAAGGTAACTGTAATACAGAGTTTATTGGACTCAATATTATATTTGGAAGGACTCATTGATTTCCACTGGTTACTAGTATTCACTAATTTGCGAGGAGACAAGAAAAATAAGGTCTATGGAGTTTTTCATAAAGCTGATTTATTTATTTAAAAGGACTGACTTTTTAGAGGATATGTTTTTTATGTTTATTTGGGGGGTCAAAATATAATTTTTAAATGAAATGAGGCTAATAGAAAATGGCAGTTGTTTTTGGTTTTGTCTCACAGATTGTTGAAATTTTAAAATTGCTGTCATGTTGATTCCCAAAATTATTTTGAAAATTTAGACTGACCCACCAAGTTCAAAAGACTGGGAATACCATCAATGTTGTCTACTATTATTTATTCAGCCAACAAATATTATGAGGGCCCACTATATGCTAAGAAATGGTTACAAATAAGAAAATGACTGCACTGTATTCCCTCCTGCTTACAGTGAGAAAGGGACGACACATTGATCTGTAGTTACTAACAAGTTAAGTAGTGTTAGGTCTTCTGGGAGCAGGTGTGGGAAAGCCTGTTTGGGGAATCAACCTCTTAGTGAAAGAAGAAATGAAGCTGAGCTGTCTTGAACATGCACAGGTATTTGCCTGCTGATGAGGGGAAAAGCAATGGAGGCAAGAGAAAATTTTAAGTAGCTCCAGATGGCCAGAGTTGGGGTATCCACTAAAGACTAAGATAAGGAGAGGATGAAAAGGGAGGTAACTCAAGATAAAAGAGGTTTTATAGGCTCAGCTAAGGACTTTGATTTTTTTAAATAATTGTGATAAAAAAACACAACATAAAATTTACCATTTTAACCATTTTTTAAGTGTACAGTTCAGTAGTGTTAGGTATATTCACATTGTTGTGAAATAAGAACTTGACTATCCTATAAGCAACTGAGATAAATGGAATGGAAAGATTTTAGGCTAGGATTGGAGATTTAGGAAGATTGTTTTAGAAAGTGAGGGTCATAGGAGGTAAGGGATGTAGGTTAGAAAGACTGGAAGAGATTAAAGGACTCAAAGGCTTGTGGAAGTGATGTGAGTCGGGGTAGGTTTCTGGCTTGGTTGCAGGTTTTTTTGCCAGACGGGAAGTTAGAGAAGGGAACTCAACATACCACTGGCTGAGTACCAAGTCTGTATGGGCCAGCTTTCCAGGGATGTCACACTTGAAGCTAGCAGGCCACATCTAGCCAGAATGTATTTCGTTATCCCCTGCAATTAGAATAAACTTTTCTTGAGAAACTGAAGTATATGGGAACACTGGAACCATAGTCCGTCAGGGAAAAAATGAGCAGAACTCACTCCATTAAAAGAAACAAACAAAAAATCCAACACTTTTTATTAATGTATAAGAAACTTACAGAAAAGTACGCAAGTAAGCGTACAGCTTGATGGATGTTCACAAAGCGAACGTACTCCACTAACCAGCATCCTTATCAACAAACCTTACCAATAACCTTACCAGTATCTTAGAACCTTACCAATATCTCAGAAGTTATACATATTTAATCCTAACAATCTTACGAGATAGATCACACGGCTGCCTCCATTTTAAATACGAGGAAACTGAAGCACAGACAGGTCACAAGGCTAAATACTGAAATTAGCTTATGAACCTAGATCTGCTGTCTGATCTCTAATCCCACACTGTCGGAGAAGAAACAGGCTTGAAGGTGAGCTCAGCTTTGAATGATGCTGAGTGGACGTCCTCCCACGGAAACCTGCTTCCGGGCGTCAGAGCCACGGGAACCCCAGGTAACCAAGGAGTCCGCACCTCAGGTTGCCAGCGCCACCGCCTCCGAGCGCAGCCCCCCAGCGAGCGGCCCGCGGAGTGCTGCGCAGCCTCCCCCCACGGGAGGGCACTGTCGCAGCTACGGTCAGACGCGTGCCTCTCTCTGTTGTCGCGATATTCTTGAGGCCGGAAGAACGTAAGATCGAAGGTCATGTACACAGCGCGTCCCGCCCCCGTACCCCTAAGATCTCGCGTGAGTATAATTTCCGTCCTTTTGGCTCTCGGAGCAGCACCATGGCGGTCGGGAAGAACAAGCGCCTTACGAAAGGCGGTAAAAAGGGAGCCAAGAAGAAAGTGTAAGTGGTAACTATCGTGGCCCCCCGTTTTTGGGGATCCTACTGGAGTCGGCGGGCGGTTTCTCAGTCGTGGTGTGGGCCGGATGGCGAGGATGCTAGTTGGATTGCGCGGGCCGTGCCGGGTTGGTAAATTCCGAACCGCGGCCTGGCGGATTCGGGTGCTGCTCTGCGGCGGACCCGTTGCTTCCCCCCTGGCCTTGTGGGCCTTATGCGCGCCCCTTTTGAGTCGGATTGCTGCCGCGACTAGGGACTGGCGTGTTCCGTTTTGTGGGCTCACGGGCCTCGTAAGTTCCTCGGGTAATGCCCTTCCAAGAGCTGGAGTTGTGAAAGGCACTTGTCCACCCGGGACCTCGCGTCCCTCCCCTGCTTGGGCCGGGTGGAACCTGGGCGCTCCTGATAGCTTGAGGCCGTAAGGAGCCCGGGTTACCAGTATGTGTCTTAACGTACCAGTAAAGTTGAAGAGATGTGCATGTTGTTTGGAGGCAGTGTTGCCGGTGTAGTGGAAGCACCGGTGGGTGGGTGGGTGGGGGTGGGAGTGTATATGTTAGTGGCATAATTTACCAGAGTGTCAGGCCTGCACAGTGAAATACACATGGTGGGAAGAACTAGATTTTACATATGCGCCCCTCACCTGAGAGGAATAGTTTACACCAGTGTCTACATGTCAGTTAGCCTTTTAGAGTAATTGGAATGAGGGAAGTTAAAAAAAATTATGTGATCTGCGATAAAATTGAAGCATGTTTTTAAATCCAGGGTTGACCCATTTTCTAAGAAAGATTGGTATGATGTGAAAGCACCAGCTATGTTCAATATAAGAAATATTGGGAAAACACTAGTCACGAGAACTCAAGGAACCAGTGAGTATATTATTCTTCGTTTGTATTTTTCTTAAACTGAGACATGTATGTATCTTGGTCTACTTTTCGTTGTGCCGTGGGATACATTAAGGAAGTGTCAGCTCTTGGTTGCAGCTTTGGGCCCTTTGGGGCTTGTTTTTAGTGCAGCACTTGTAGAAGCAAGATGGCACTTTTAGAATTACCAGTGAAATGTGCATGGGCAGTTTTGAGGTTCTAATGAGCCCTGTCAGTAAGTCGTTGGTGTCCATATGGATTTAGTTGACAAAAGTTAAGGTCTTTATAATTTATCATTAGGTTTCTAAACTTAGTGCTTGAATATTAACTTGACTTTGCTTATGTGGTTCCTGACGTTAACAATTGATTCTTGTTTTATAGAAATCGCATCTGATGGCCTTAAGGGTCGTGTGTTTGAAGTGAGCCTTGCTGATCTGCAGAATGATGAAGTTGCATTTAGAAAATTCAAGCTTATTACTGAGGATGTTCAGGGCAAAAACTGCCTGACTAATTTCCATGGCATGGATCTTACCCGTGACAAAATGTGCTCCATGGTCAAAAAATGGCAGGTGAGAATAAAAGTTCTCTAAAGTGCATGGTGCTGTGCCATGCGTGACCAAAGATGTCATGATTTAATGTCAGGAAAGGAGCGTGTTGTGCATTTGAGGTTTAGATTTCATTTTAAGTCCTTGATGTTTTCTTGCTGTTATTAAGTGTGCAGTCTTGGAGTGGCACTGTTGAACTTGAGCAACAGCAGTGAGGCTGTTTAAATTAAATTTAGTTATTTGTTTAAATTGAGTTCAAGATTTAATATTGGATTATCATCAGGGTTTTTTTGCTGCATGGATTAGTGGTGGCTGGTTGAAGAACATTTAGGTGCAGGTTTGCAGTTTTAGCTTTGCCTGTCTTCAGAATACCTTTGGACATCAAAATCTAGTGAATTTTATAGTGAAAGGATGGACTGTGCTAGTTTAGATTGTGCTATAATAGGACTGGCAGAGCCTCTGGTGTGAGACTGAAATTTTGGCTCTTTTTCCCAGTTATGTTCTATTTGGAAAGTAACTTAAAGCTTGTTAAGCCTTGGTTTCTTTATCTGTAAAATGTAGGTAAGAATATTAGCTCATGGGGCTTCCCTGGTGGCGCAGTGGTTAAGAATCCACCTGCCAATATAGGGGACCAGGTTCGAGCCCTGGACCGGGAAGATCCCACATGCTGTGGAGCAACTAAGCCCGTGTGCCACAACTACTGAGCCTGTGCTCTAGGGCCCTCGAGCCACAACTACTGAAGCCCGCGTGCCTAGAGCCCGTGCTCTGCAACAAGAGAAGCCACCTCAGTGAGAAGCCTGCGCACCACAACGAAGAGTAGCCCTCGCTCGCCACAACTAGAGAAAGCCTGTGCGCAGCAACAAAGACACAGCTCAGCCAAAAAAAAAAAGAATATTAGCTCATGGAATTATGAGGATGAAATAAAAGATCCATGTAAACATGCTTAGTACAGAGCTTGACACAGCATTTAGTACCCATTGGTTTAACTACAGGAAATGATGGTTCAGATGTGTCTGGCTAACCATCACGTTTGGGGATGTTTTTTGTGTGGGGATGAATGACAACAAAATGTTTCAGTCTCGTATGATATGATTATTCCGTTACATTTATTTCTGATACTCTCCTAAGGTTTTATAGTTGCATTTCTGGAAATATTTTAAGGTCCTTTCACTATGATTGTATTGTATTTATTTTTTAGACTAAGATAAAGTTAACAAAATGCAAAGAAGGCAATTCAGTTTTTGTTGGTACCTTTTTTATTTATTTTTTTTGGTACGTGGACCTCACTGTTGTGGCCTCTCCCGGATGCGCAGGCTCAGCGGCCATTACTCACGGGCCCAGCCGCTCTGTGGCATGTGGGATCTTCCCACACTGGGGCACGAACCCGTGTCCCCTGCATTGGCAGGCGGACTCTCAACCACTGCGCCACCAGGGAAGCCCTAGTTTTTGTTTTTTGAATTTAGGTAGTAGTAAGACTAATGATGGGTTTTTAAAAATTATAGTTTAGTTGTGAAATTGAATATTTAATCCTCAGTGTGGCTTTAGCTTGGAACGTAAAGGACATTTTAAAATGTATGTATTTAGCGTTATTACAAAATTTCAGCTATTCAGAACATTCTTTTAAATGGAATAGGTTTAGATGTTGGTATTGTAGAGTCCCTTCAAACCTATTTTTCTCTTCCTTGCAGAGTTAAAGAATTGATTGGGGGAGGAGCAGGTTGTTAAAAGGCTGGCATGTGTCTGTAAAAGGCATGTATGTGTGAAAGGGGTTGTTGCTGTGGGGAGATAGTGATAATGAGATAGAGAAGTTACCTAGAGGGGAAGGGGGAAGACAGCTGAGAGGACTCCGTACTTATTTAATTAGATATGGAGGATAGTAAGAATTTGGGGTAATTGTTGGTAAGTTCACTTCAAGGAGGTTAACTCTGTAAATTAGTCGTTTATATTATACTTAATATTGTGTAATGAGTGCTTGGCCTCCACTTAAAATTTTTTTTTAAAAATTTATTATTTTTGGCTGTGTTGGGTCTTCATTGCTGCATGCGGGCTTTCTCTAGTTGCGGTGAGAGGGGGCTACTCTTAGGTGTGGTGCGCGGGCTTCTCGTGGAGCATGGGCTCTAGGTGCACGGGCTTCAGTAGTTGTGGCATGTGGGCTCTAGAGTGTGGTCTCAGTTGTGCCTCGCAGGCTCTAGAGCGCAGGCTCAGTAGTTGTGGCACACGGGGCTTAGCTGCTCCACGGCACATGGGATCTTCCCGGACCAGGGCTTGAACCTGGGTCCCCTGAATTGGCAGGTGGATTCTTAACCACTGCACCACCAGGGAAGCCCCACTTCTTTTAAAATTAGATTTGAGAGGTAAAAATAGATAACATTAAAACCTGGCGCATCTTTTTTCCACTAGACCATGATTGAAGCTCACGTTGATGTCAAGACTACCGATGGTTATTTGCTTCGTCTCTTCTGTGTGGGTTTTACTAAAAAACGCAACACTCAGGTTCGGAAGACCTCTTATGCCCAGCACCAGCAGGTCCGCCAGATCCGCAAGAAGATGATGGAAATCATGACCCGAGAGGTGCAGACAAATGACTTGAAAGAGGTGGTCAATAAATTGTAAGTGTTTTCCTTCACAACACAACCCTCAGATGAGACAAGGTGGGGTCAGACCTATGTTTAAATTCTGTCTGTGAAACCGTCTATCTGCATCTCTTGAAATGAAAGCATATTAAGTGTTCAGTAAATGTTATTTGTTGGTATATTTATCCTTTTTTTGGATGAAGCTCTCTCCTGGCAGTGAGACTTGAAGCCCAGGACTTGCCTTTGCCTTAGAAAAGGCATTGAATAGATAAACCCTTCACAATCAGTAATGTATGGGAATAAGTGATGATAAAATGTTTCGGTCCCAGATGATATCCGATGATAAAACTGTTAACATTTTTCTGATGTTCCCATGCAGTTGGCTAAGAGGGGTGTATGAAAAAGGCATAAGGCTTGGACTCAGAAGGCTCAAGTGCTAATTTTGCTATTAACTAGCTGTATAATTCAGAGCATTTAACCTTCACCTATGAAAGGGCAATAACAGAATGAGGATTACTGTGGATTAAATGAAGTGTAGGTTTATTCTAATTTATCGTTACTGGTTTGCAGGATTCCAGACAGCATTGGAAAAGACATAGAAAAGGCCTGCCAATCTATTTATCCACTCCATGATGTCTTTGTTAGAAAAGTAAAAATGCTGAAGAAGCCCAAGTTTGAATGTAAGTGAGAAACCACAGGATTCCTGAAAGAAAAAATTGTGTGGACAAATACATTGTTTGGTGGTTTTATGTTGTTGTTTTGAGGCCAGATGATGGCACTTTTTTTTTGTCTTGCCTACATAGTATTGAAGATAACTGTTTCAAGATATGGTACGCTATAACTAACAAAATTTCTTCTTCCTTTTAGTGGGAAAACTCATGGAGCTACATGGTGAAGGTAGTAGCTCTGGAAAAGCTACTGGGGACGAGACAGGTGCTAAAGTTGAACGAGCTGATGGATATGAGCCACCAGTCCAGGAATCTGTTTAAAAATTAGACTTTTAATGGTGACAAATAAAAGACCTCATTTGTGATATTTAATTTCTGATCACTCTTTTTAAATAATCTGACAATAATCAGGTGTTCTGATTTGATAGTATTGTGAATTTTTCTGACCTTTTGTGTGGATTTTATTCACTGCTCTTCGGTACTAAGTAGCTGAGAAAGGGTAGTGATCTGTTTTCAACTGGAATGGTTTGGACGCGTTAGAGATGGTGAATAAAAGGAAACCCTTACATGGGTTAAGTTTTGTTTTTTTTTTTTTGGCTGCGTTGAGTCTTCATTCCCGTGCGTGGGCTTTTCTCTGGTTGCAGTGAGCGGGGGCTACTCTTCGTTGCAGTGCACGGGCTTCTCATTGCAGTGGCTTCTCTTGTTGCAGAGCATGGGCTCTAGGGCACGGGCTTCAGTAGTTGTGGCGCATGGGCTTAGTTGCTCCACGGCATGTGGGATCTTCCCGGACCAGGGCTTGAACCTGTGTCCCCTGCATTGGCAGGCAGATTCTTAACCACTGCGCCACCAGGGAAGCCCTGAGTTAAGTTTTTAAGGTGGTTCTCACATCATCTAGAAGGTTTGTTAACATTGCAGGGCCCTGCCCCTGGAGTTTCTGATTTAGTAGTTTTAGGGTGAGCTGAAATTTTGCATTTTTAACCAATTTTCAGGTGATGCTGGTGGTCAGGGACCATGCTTTGTGAACCACTGTGCTAGACTGATAGCATAGTAGAAACGGAAGAGCTCATTGGCATTTGGGTTTTGGGAGTTTTTTTGCGGGGGGGGTTTAAAAATCTAAATCTGTCTTTTCTTTAGCAGTAAATGCCCCACTGTATCCCTTAATGGTCAAGCTGAAGTTGGCTAGAGAGATAGAGAAATTGGTTATTGGTCTCCTATTAAGTGGGCATTTAATGCTGCCTACTATCCAGTATTTCCTCCTGGTTGGTCACCCATTCTGTTCTATACCTCTCTTCCCAAACCTCCAACTTTCTCATTCTCAGTTCAGCTGATGACCTTGCTTCTTGAGAACTGATGACAAGAGAACCTCATCAATGCCTGTTATTTCTACCCTGCCATCTGTGCATGTGTTTCTCACTTTTTCTGCCTTCCCTCTTGTAACTGGGTGAATTATGCAAGGACAAGCATCAGATTCCACCTTCTCTTGCCTAGTCAAGTTCTTGGCTCCACCAATTGTCACCTTTATCAGTATTCCTTCTACAAGTTCTATCAGCATACAGAAATCCTCTGCCCTTCCAGATATCCCCCTATTCAAATCCCTTATAGCAAAGTTCAAAAGAGTTAACAATATTTCTTGTATTTAATTTTACTTTCTTGAATCTGCTGCAACCACTCTAAGGAAACTGTTGCCGTCAAGATTACCAGATGTCATTGCTAAGTCCAGTGGTTGATTCTTTGCCTTCATTTTACTTGGTCTCTATTAGTGACATTTGACAGTCGATTTTCCCTGTGTTTCTTAAGTGTCTTCTGGAATTGCACCTCGGTTTTTCCTCCCATGTTGCTGGCTACTCTCCTTTGCTAGTTTGTTTTGGGCCTTAGTGTTGGAGAGCCCTAGGGCTTAGTCCCTGGACGTTTGCCAATACTCTTTCTAGGTATTCTTACTCAATCTCTTGGTTTTAAATAAACTGTCAGATTTTAACTTCTAATCTGTACCTTTCTTTGAACTCCAGGTTTGCCTATCCAACACCCTACTTGATATCTTCATTGGATGTCAGTGAGGCATTTAACATGTTTGAAATGTTGTTCCTGAGCTCAACAATTTTACCCACCCTTCTGTTTTAGACCAGAGTCCTCTGTGGTCATCCTTGACCATTCACAGTTCATTTGAAATATATCTGGAATCTAACCAGTTCTTACTACCTCTGTTGCTATCACTTTGGAGCAAGTCATTACCAACCTGGATTTTTATTGCTTACCTGGTCTCCCTGTGTCATCGTGTCCCTGTCTGTCCCCCTGCCCACATACTTTGTGGAAGTTTATTTTAGATGGTCAGTTCACCCAAAAGGTCTCATGTGATCTTGCCTCTGACCTGTCTCTTACTACCACTTCCCTTACTCTTCTAGCCAGACTGTCCTGGACAAGCTAGGAACATTCTTACTGTAGGGCTCTGGCACTTGTTTTTCCTGTGCTTGGAACACTCTTCACTTAGATGGCCACAGTGCTTGCTATTTTACCTCTTAAGTCAGACCCTGCTGATTGGTTCATTTTTTTAAAAACCCTGACCTTCAGTCCTTGTTTTCCGTGTTATTTTTTTTCCTATAGTTTCACTTGTGGCTACTAGAAAAATTCCATGTGGACAGGTTTTTTGTTTTACTTTTTGGTCCAGCTCACTGATGACAGGGGCTTCCTTTTCAGGGTAGAAAGAAATTGGGTCAATAGCGTGGTTGACGACGGTGGGGACCAGGAATTGAGTTACATAGTGGTGGTTTTCTTGATGGGGGACATCATTTAGTCAGATGATGCTGCGAGTCAAGCTCCCATCTGCTACATCTCTGAATAGGGCTTGGCATGGTTCTCTTTTAGAAGGGTTCATTTGAAAATGCTTCCAAAAAGAATGTTTACTTTTTAAAAAATGGTTTGGCTTGTTTGATGATTGATATAATCAAGTTAACTTTCTTATAGGCCAACTTGAAGGAGTTTTAACATCCACCTAATAAAAAATACTATAAGAGGTAATTCTTAAGTTGCCCATTTAATATCTTACATACTTATTAAGTATTAACAGGTGGCTTTTCTCTACTTGATTCTTTCCACCCAGAACAATTTATCTTGGTCTTTCACAGGAAAATTTCTGTAACCAGGGATACAAATTTTGAATCTTTTGAAAATGTTATTGAAGACCTTTATGTTAAGGTATGACTGAAATAGGTAACAAAACTAACACTTGATTTGAAATTGGCTTTTGCTGCTTTAATGTGTACATTTCAGCAGCACCACTAATTTGAGAGTGCTCATGTGGGGAGAAAAGATACTAGGGGGAGTATCCTAGATTATTAGGGTGAGCCTAATGTAATTATACAAGTTCTTAAATGTGGAAGTGTGAGGCCGAAGAGGAGGCTGGGATAATGCGATGTGAAGACTGCCCGATGTTGCTGGCTTGGAGGATGGAGAAAGGGCCAGGGGCCAAGGGAAGTGAGTGGCCTCTTAAAGCTGGAAAATGCAAAGAAGTTCTCAGTGACATGTTGACTGATAGAATGTCCCATCATTATCCCACATTGCATGTGTAAGTCTCAAAATAACACCACCACCAATATAATTACTGAGAACAGTTTTAAAACTTTTTGGCATATGGCCCACTACATTTTTACAGTACTGGGTTAACACTGCTTGAGCACATGGCCAGAACTTACATTCTCCTTCTTAGCCCTTGTGTAGTCTTAGTGCTACAAGTATATGTTAATGCCCACTTCCAGTCCTTAAGTTCTGTGCTCTAGTTTTTTTGGTTGAAGCTTGTTCTCTGGTTGATTGCTCAGGAAGTTCATTTTCTGAGTTCTTGTATGTTGAATACAGTTGGTTATTTGCTTTATATCTGAAAGTCACTTTTGGATCTAAAATCCTCAGTTCGCTCTTTGAGCACCTTAAGTATACCACTCCTATTTTCTTCTGGCAATAATTGCTAATGGAAGTCTGAGGATAATTAATTTTCCTTCCCTTACAAGTCACTTTCTGGTTTTAGCTAAAAGCCCAAAGAATTTTTTGTTTCTTTAAAATCGAATAATTTTATAAAATGGGTTTTGGTAATAGTCTGAATAGTCTCAGGTAAGCAGTACAGGCATACCTTGGAGATACTGTGGGTTTGGTTCCAGACCACCTCAATAAAGTGAATATCGCAGCAGAGTGAGTTTTGGGAATTTTTTTGGTTTCCCAGTGCATATAAGAGTTGTGTTTACCCTATGCTGTGGTCCATTAAGTGTGCAATAGCATTGTCTTAAAATGTATATAACTTAATTTAAAAATATTTTATTGCTAAAAAATGCTAACCATCATATGAATCTTCAGTGAGTCATCCTTTTGCTGGTAGGGGGTTTGAAATATTGCAAGAATTGCCAAAATGTGACACAGACGGGAAATGAGCAAATGCCGTTGGAAAAATGACACCGGTAGAACTGCTTGATGCAAAGCATAGTCAAATCAAGGAATGTCTGTACACTCTTTATATATAGTTTCAAAAAAAGCTGTTTTGGGGGGGGGGTAAAATTTTCCTAAATTATAGTTTTTGGCATTTGTTCTGTTTCCTTGACTTTTTTTTTTTTTTTTTTTCCTGCG
>NW_006797755.1:2883808-2893002 GCF_000442215.2 Lipotes vexillifer
TTTTAATTATTTTTGGCTGAGTTGGGTCTTCATTGCTGCGTGCAGGCTTTCTCTAATTGCGGCCAGCGGGGGCTACTCTTTGTTGCGGTGCACGGGCTTCTTCTTGTGGTGGCTTCTCTTGTTGCGGAGCACGGGTTCTAGGCGCGTGGACTTCAGTAGTTGTGGCTCACGGGCTCTAGAGCGCAGGCTCAGTAGTTGTGGCTTACGGGCTTAGTTGCTCTACGGCATGTGGGATCTTCCCGACCAGGGATCAAACCCACGTCCCCTGCATTGGGAGGCGGACTGTCAACCACTGCGCCACCAGGGAAGTCCCTCTTGACTTGTTTTTAACAGGACCTTTGCCTATAATTTTCTGGCAGCTGTTGTAGTCCCTAACCATCCATGGTGATAAACTCCTTGGGATGTAAGATGCGTTGGCCAGTTACTGCTCATGGAATAAATCTGGCCAGTTTCTGTTTCTGAATGGCTTGCAAACTAAGAATGGCCTTTCAATTTTTATATGGCTGAAAAAAGTTAAAATATTTCACTACATGTGAAGATTATGTGAAATTCAGATTCCAGTATGCACAAGTAAAGTTTTATTGGAAGACAGTCACATTCATTCATCTTCATGTATTGTCAGTTGCTGCTTTTTGCACTACAGTGGCAGAGTTGAGTAGTTGTGACAGACCATATGTGGTACCCTCATCACTTTGCACTACACTGCTAATCGCAGTGACTTAACTCCACGTTTTGAGTGCCACATCTATGACCTGTGTAAGAAAATATCCTCAAAGATGTAATACATAAAATCTCATTACACATAAGCATTAATAGGTGAATCAGTTTCTTCTTGCATGTACAGATGAATCTTTAAAAAAAATAGCACTTCAAATAAATTAAAATAAATTAATAAATAAATTTTTAAAAATAAATAAAAAATAAATTAATAAATAAATTAAAAGGGACAACCATCAAGTGTTCAAATTGTGAAGAAATAGTTGAAAACCTAGACTCCAAGCTGCCAGGTGAATTGATTTAATGATGGAGGATCACTAACTTTGAACCCTAATTAGGTGAAATGTTATACTCCTCCCCAAAAGAAAGGTCTGTATTATAGAAAAAAATTTGCTCAATAATCATCATAGTTTTGACTTCATTAATAGAAATTTTATAGAGATTTGTTTCCTCTTTTTATGCTTATGTAATATCCTCAATTTTGCCTCTTGGCCGTTTACAGAAAAAGCTTACTGGCACATGCTGTAAATAAGGAAATAAAGCATTCAAATCCCATGGATAGGGTTTCAGCAAAACTCACAATGAAGAAAAAGTTATTTTATTTATAAAATAAATATTTTATGAGTATTTATGTGTGAGGTCCTCTGGGCCAGTCCAGTGTACTATTACACTTCCATTGCTAAACGTGAGATAGACTGAAAGGAGGCCTGACTCGTTGGATGCTTTGGGTATTGAAGACCTTCCTGGTCAAGTAAAGATAGTATTTTCTGGAATGTGCCAGCCTCAGAAACTCTTGGAAAACTGTTTCCCACCCCATTACCTGAAGCATAGCTGCTGCCTCAAAGAGACCCTCACTTCACAGAGACCCTTAAGTACCTGGACCTGAATCACCAGTGGCTGAGCTAAGTTAAAAGCTAATGGTATCCACTGTGCTGCTGTGGCTGTCCAACCTCAACGCCAGCTATGCAGAGCTAAAGTGAATGTGGTTGGTCACTGCTCAGTGAGCTGAACTCAAGGCTGTTCTCGTAGATCTGGTCATGAACAGTCACCTTTGCTGACTCTTGGGCCTGCAACTTCCAAGACTATTCAGGCAGATTAAAACACCCCTTTTAGAGGCCGTATGTTGTGGGAACAAGTTGTGGCTGCTGGTTGGACCATCTGGGTCACTCATGTAGATGCCTGTGGTAAAGGCCAGTTCTCTGATATGACCTAGTAAAATCAAGGTGCTGATCAAGCCTGCACCAGACTGCCCTCACACATGGCTACATGTCCACCATCATGGGCTGTGCACACAGTAAAGAACTCTTCCGCATGCACGGCAGACTTATGACTCCTGCCAAAAGTCAGCCCATTTGTCTTGAGGTAGTTGAGGCCATATCACAGACTGACTACTGATGGACTAACTACACCTGTCCTTTGGTCACTTTTCAGGGTGGCTGATGGTGCCTCAGCACTGTTGACACACTTTAGGTTACAATGTTGCTGTCCCAGTCGGATCAACTAACTTTGGCCACACAACTGCAGCCCTTCAAGCTAATATGTCATATGTGTCATGTTCTTAGTTTTCCGGACCACTTGCAATCTAGCAGTGTAGCACTTCCTGTTACAAAGGCCACCTGGCAATGAGCCCATAGGGTATTTGATGGCTATTTCACAGCTGCCTACCATCCACGGATATCTAGCACTCCTGAGCTTTAAAAAGGTTTCTGACTCTCACCCTCACCTCCTGTACTACATACCTGACTGGGTCACAGAATATGGCAATCCCCAAAAAAGGATCATCTCATCTTGGCTGCCCCTGGATGATAATCAGGACAAAAGGAAGGTCTAGGTCAAAGTAGGGATAACTGGAGAAAATATGAAATTATAGGTACAGATTTTGTGGCAGTGGAGGGAAGACAACAACCATGGCACCTGGGAAGAAAACAACTTAGATCCCAGGGAAGGGGAACAATTAATGCACTCTGACCCCTAGGTCATCAGTTCTCAACCTTGGGCCTATTGGTATTTTAGGCTGGATAATTCGTAGTTGTGAGGGACTGTCCTGTGCATTGTGGGACATTTCACAGTATCACTGGCCTCTACCCACTAGCTGCCAGTAGCACCTTTCCCCAAGTTGTGACAAAAATGTTTTCAGACATTGCCAAATGTCCCCCATGGGGCAAAATTTCCCCCAGTTGAGAACCACTACTTTTCATCCAAAACTGCTACCTGAATCAAGTGGCAGTTGCAGCTAACAGTCTGACTTGCTACTGACTTGTCATTTCTGTCCATGTGCTATGTAAACAGGAAAATTCATATAGACATGGTTGGTCCTGAACTATTCTGCTGTGCCTGGTGCCATCAACAGCAGCTTCCAAATGCAAATTAGTACAAATGTACAAACACAGAACATTCAGTCTGGCTGATCACATGCTTTTTTAGAACAATTGAAATATAGTTGATACGCTAGTTTCAGGAGCATTACATAGTGATTTGACATATTATGAAACAATCACCACAATAAGTTACTAAACTTCCGAAAGTTATTACAATATTGACCATATTCCTTATGCTGTATATTATATCCTCATGGCTTATTTACTTTATAACTGGAGGTTTGTACCCCTTAGTCCCCTTCACCTATTCTGCTCCCCCCTCCCCGGCAACCACAGAAAACTAGTTTGTTCTCTGTATCTAAGTCTTTTTGTTGTTTGTTTCTTAGATTACACTTACAAGTGAGATCATATATTTATCTCTGTCTGACTTATTTCACTTAGCATAATACCCTCTAAGTCCATCCATGTTGTCACAAAGCAAGATTTTTTTGATGTCTAAGTAATATTCCATTGTATGTATATACATTTTTATCCATTCACCTATTGTAAAAATGCTGCAGTGAACACTGGTGCACATATCTTTTCAAATTAGTAAATACCCAGAAGTGAAATTGCTGGATCATATGCTAGTTCTGTCTTCAGTTTTTTGAGGAAACTTCATACTGTTTTCATAGTCACTGCACCAACTGACAATCCCACCAGCAATGCATAAGGGTTTCCTTTTCTCCATATCCCAGATACTTGTTATTTGTTGTCTTTTTTGAAGATAGCCATTCTGACAGGTGTGAAGTGTGGTTTTGATATGCATTTCCCTGACAGTGATGTTAAGCATTTTTTCATGTGTCTGTTGGCCATCTTTATGTCTTTGGAAAAATGTCTATTCAGATCCTCTGCCCATTTAAAAATTGGCTTTTTCTTTTTTTTTTAAATGTTGAGTTGTATGAGTTCTGTGTATATTTTGGATATTAACCCCTTATTGAATATATTATTTGCAAATATACTTTCCCATTCAGTAGGCTGGCTTTTTGTTTTGTTGATGATTTCCTCTGCTGTGCAAAAGCTTTTTAGTTTGATGTTGTCCCATTTGTTTATTTTGGCCTTCATTTCCCTTGCCTGAGAAGATAGATCCAAAAAAATATTGCTAAGACCAATGTCAAAGAGCATACTGCCTGTGTTTTCTTCTAAGAGGAGTTTTATGGTTTCAGGTCTTATATTTAGGTCTTTAATCCATTTTGAATTTATTTTTGTATATGGTGTGAGGAAGTAGTCCAGTTTGATTCTTTTGTATGTAGCTGTCCAGTTTTCCCGACACTATTATTGAAGAGGCTGTCTTTTCCCTATTGTATATTCTTGCCTCCTTTGTCATAGACTAATTGCCATTTAACTGTGGATTATTTCTGGGCTCTCTATTCTGTTCCATTGATCTATGTGTCTGTTTTTGTGCCAGTACCATACTGTTTTGAATGACTGTAGCTTTGTAATTAGTTTGAAATCAGAGTGTGATACCTCCAGCTTTGTCCTTTCTCTAGATTGCTTTGACTATTCATGGTCTTTTGTGTTTCTATACAGATTTTAGAATTACTTGTTCTAGCTCTGTGAAAAATGCCTTTGGTATTTTGATAGGGATTGCACTGAATCTGTAGATTGTCTTGGGTTGTACGGTCATTTTAACAATGTGAATTCTTCCAATCCATGAGCATGGTGTACCTTTCAATTTGTCATTTTCTTTCATCAGTGTCTTATAGTTTTCAGAGTATAAGTCTTTTACTTCTTTGGTTAGATTTATTCCTAGGTAATTTATTTCTTTTGATGTAATTGTAAATGGGATCATTTTCTTAATTTCTCTTTCTGGTAGTTCATTATTCATGTATAGAAATGCAACAGATTTCTGTATATTAATTTTGTATCTTGCAACTTTACTGAATTTATTAGTTCTAACACATTTTTGGTTGCATCTTTATGATTTTCCATATAGAATCATGTCACCTGCAACCAGTTTTACTTTTTCCTTTCTAACTTCGATTTTTATTTGTTTTCTTTTTTTTTTTTTTTTTTGGTCTGATTGCTGTGGCTGGGGTTTTCAATACTATGTTGAATAGAAGTGGTGAGAGTGGGCTTCCTTGTCTTGTTCCTGATCTTAGAGGAAATGCTTTCAGTTTTTCACCTTTGAGTATGATGTTGGCTGTCAGTTTGTCATAGGTGGCCTATATTATGTTGGGGTACATTCCCTCTGTACCCACTTTGTGGTTAGTGTTTATCATAAATGAATGTTGAGTTTTGTTAAAAGCTTTTCCTGAGTCTATTGAGATTATCATGATTTTTCTTCAGTTTGTTAATGTGTATCACATTGACTGACTTGTGGGATAAATCCCACTTGATCATGGTATATGATCCTTTTAATGTGTTGTTAAATTTGGTTTGCTAATCTTTTGTTGAGGATTTTTGCATCTGTGATATTGGCCTGTAATTTTCTTTTTTTGTGTGTCTTTGGTTTTGGTATCCAGGTGGTGCTGGCCTCATAGAATGAGTTCAGAACCATTCTTTCCTCTTCAACTTTTTGGAATACTTTGAGAAGGTTAGGTGTTAACTCTTCTTTAAATGTAAAGCCATCTGGTCCTGGACTTGTTTTGTTGGGAGTTTTTTTTTTAATTACTGATTCAATTTCATTACTGGTAATTGGTCTGTTCATATTTTCTATTTCTTCCTGATTCATTCTTGGGAGGTTGTATGTTTCTAGGAATTTATCCATTTCTTCTAGGTTGTCCATTTTAGTGGCATGTAATTGATGTAATAGTATCTTATGATCCTTTGTATTTCTGTTCTCTTCAAAGAATCAGCACTTAGTTTTATTGTTTTTTTTTAACTCTCTATTTCATTTGCTTCCACTCTTGCCTAGATGAATTCTTTCCTTCTGTTAACTTCTGGGTTTTTTTGTTCTTTTCCTAGTTCCTTTAGGTATAAGTTTAGGTTGTTTATTTGAGATTTTTCTTGTTTCCTATGGTAGGCTTGTATTGCTATAAATATCTCTCTTAGAACTGCTTTTGCTGCATCCCATAGGTCTTGGATTGTGTTTCCATTTTTATTTGTCTCCAGGTATTTTTTTATTTCCTCTTTGATTTCTTCAGTTGTTTAGTAGTATGTTGTTTAGTCTGCACGTGTTTGTGTTTTTTGCAGTTTTTTTCTTGCAGTTGATTTCTAGTCTCATACCTTTGTGGTCAGAAAAGGTGCTTGGTATTATTTCAGTTTTCTTAAATTTATTGAGACTTGTTTTGTGGCCTATCCTGGAGAATATTCCATGTCAGGTGAAGAGAATTCTATTTTTGGATGAAACGTTTTGTAGATATCTATTAATTCCATCTGGTCTTATGTGTTACTTAAGGTCAGTGTTGCCTTTATTGATTTTTCTGTCTGGATGATCTTCCCATTGATATAAGTGGGGTATTAAAGTCCCCTACTATTATTGTATTACTGTCAGTTTCTCCCTGTATGTTAATATTTGTTTTATGTATTTAGGTGCTCCTAAATGTTGGATGCATATATATTTACAATTGTTATATTTTCTGGTTGGATTGACCCCTTTATCATTACATACTGCCCTTCTTTGTCTCTTGTTACAGTCTTTGTTTTGAAGTCTATTTTGTCTGATATAAGTATTGCTCCCCCAGCTTTCTTTTCCTTTTCATTTGCACAGAATCTTTTTTCATCCCTTCACTTTCAGTCTGTGTGTCTTTAGACATGAAGTGAGTCTGTTTTTTTGGCTGTGCCATGCAGTATGCAGGATCTTAGTCCCCTGACCAGGGATCAAACCTGTGCCCCCTGCAGTGGAAATACAGAGCCCTAAGCAGGGAAGTCCCTGAAGTGAGTCTCTTGTAGGCAGCATATATACGTGTTTTGTTTTTTTGAGTTTAAAAAAATCTAATCAGCCACTCTGTCTCTTGGTTGGAACATTTAGTTTACTTACATTTAACATAATTATTGATAGATATGTACTTACTGCCATTCTGTTAATTGTTTTGGGGTTGTTTTTGTAGTTCTTTTTTGTTCCTTCTTTTGCTCTCTTCAGTTGTGATTTGATGACTGTATTTACTGTTATGTTTGCATCCCTTTATCTTTTGTGTATGTGTATCTATTTTAGGTTTTTCGTTTGTGGTTACCACGTGTGTATGTGTGTGCATAAATTTATGATCTCTTACGTTTGAACACATTCTAACCACCCTACATTTTTACTCCCCACCACATTTAATGTTTTTGATGTCATATTTTACTTATTTTTGTTTTGTGTATCCCTAACTACTTATTGTGGATATAGATGATTTTTCTACTTTTGTCTTTTAATCTTTCTACTAGCTTTGTTAAGTGTTGATCTACTACCTTCACTGTTTTGCCGTTACTGATGAGATTTTTCCCTTTATAATTTTCATTTTCTGGTTGTGGCCTTTTCTACTTAGAGAAGTCCCTTTAACACTTCTTGTAAAGCTGGTTTAGTTGTACTGAACTCTTGGCTTTTGCTTGTCTGTAAAACTTTCTCTCTCCTTCAAATTGTGAATGAGAACCTTGCTCGGTAGAGAATGCTTGGTTGTAGGGGTTTTCTTTTCATCACTTTGCATATATCGTGCCACTCCCTTCCGGCCTGTGATTGTGATATTCCTCCTGTTTGTGGGTCATCAACCCGGGGTGTGGGTCCTGACTATACTGAGTCTATACCCCTTTGTTGGATTCCTTCTTTATGTCTTTAGTTGTGGAAAATTTTTTCTGCTAGTCTTTAGGTTGTCTGCATAGATAGTTGCTCTGTAAGTAGTTGTAATTTTGGTGTGTCTGTGGGAGGAGGCAAGTTCAGGCCTGATGGTAGTAGTCCTTATTGCTAAATAAATACTAAAGAAAAAAAGCTTACTTTCTGCAGCTGAGCACCAGCTTGAGTGATTTGGGTCCTGGCTTTGTGGGGAACATCAGTGTGAGGAGTCTGCTTAGCAGCTCTATTTGTGAATGTGTATCTCTCAAATAGAATATGATATAGAGGCTATCCATTCCCATCCAGCAGGGATAGCCTGACACACATGCATAGGGGCAGTCGTCCCACTTGGTAGTTAGTCTTATAGATGCACAGTGTCTTGGTGCCCTATTTTCTGTTGCTCTCTGACCTTGCCCCCAGTTCCCTCATTGCAGTGGACAACTAGGCCTTTTCATAGTCCAGCCAGGCCCCTCTGGCCAGCAAAGATGCAGGCCTTTGCCTGCTCCCCCACATTCATCTTCCCTAGAGTGCTCTGTATGTACAGAATAATCAGATACTTTATTCATCACCACATTTATCTTTTAAAAGCTTTGATGTTTTATATGTCTAAAGAGAAGACAACACTGTTTCCCTAGCATAAGCTTAGGCATAGTACTGCACTGAAGAGTTAGCCACATGCTCTAAGGCTCTTTTGAATTAACAACTCTGCTCTAAAGCTGCTAGCCACATGGTGGCCTGAGAAACAATGTGGTGGGCCTCAGTGATCCTTTGAGTCTGAGCTCTATCAATCATCTATTAAAAACGATATGATTGGAGAGATAAATGTAGTTGTTTATTTTAACTGTAAAGGAGAACTAAATGTGGGCCAATATTTTTGTATTAAGAGATTGTCAGTCAATTCCTGTTAAAAGGGGGCAGATAACTGGCATGTAATTCTCCTTTCTGAATAATGAATTTGAATCATTACTTTACCTGAAAAAAGTTTCATTGAGTTGCCTTATTTGTAGTATTTGTAGATAAATAAACAGTCCATGGTGTACCTACTATTAAGATTCCTTTAAAAATCCAAAATGTGTCCCAGACTCTGAAATATCAATTTATTGGCGTAAGTAGTTGAGCTGATCTATTAGACTCCAAAATACTAAAATAATGTTTTGTACTACACGTGTATGAAAACCTCAGTTTAAGATTGCTTTGCTGTTGCCAAGCGCACAGCTCTACAGACAAAGACCTTTTCAAGATCTGACGTTCCAAGCATTCAAATATTTCCTATTAAACTAAAAAAGGAATCCCCATTAATGGATCAGTCCATGTTTGAGTTTCTAGGTAACATCAGTATGAATTGCCTATATAAAACTGAGAAGCCAAGCACGAATCTTCTTCTTTTTTTAAATTGACTTCTTCCTTTTTTTTTTTTTTTTTCGGTACGC
>NW_006797755.1:2893360-2913912 GCF_000442215.2 Lipotes vexillifer
GTGGGATCCTCCCGGACCGGGGCACGAACCCGCATCCCCGGCATCGGCAGGTGGACTCTCAACCACTGCGCCACCAGGGAAGCCCCCCCCCCCTTTTTTTTTAAATATAGTTTTGGCTGTGTTGGGTCTTTGTTGCTGCACATGGGCTTTCTCTAGTTGCAGTGAGCGGCGGCTACTCTTTGTTGCCGTGCGCGTGTTTCTCATTGCGGTGGCTTCTCTTGTGGAGCACGGGCTCTAGGCTTGCAGGCTCAGTAGCTGTGGTGCACGGGCTTAGCTGTTGTGCGGCATGTGGGGGTCTTCCCAGACCAGGGCTTGAACCCATGTTCCCTGCATTGGCAGGCAGATTCTTAACCACTGTGCCACCAGGGAAGCCCCTTCTTTTCTTCTTGAAAGGAATCAATTCGAGGCTTTGTTCTCTGCAGTTCATTCTAATAATAACTATTATATTTGAGAAGTTACAACTTTTTACAATAAAGCAAATCAATTCTACTTGTTTAACTGTTAAAGAGAAATGTATCACTTTAGCAAAACAAATATAAAAAGTACTGAATCGGGAATCAGTAGAGCTAGGTTTTGCTTTAGGCTTTGCCATACCTTTATGACCTTAGGCAAATCATTTAACCTCTGCAGGTTGAGCTCTGATCCTCAGACTTTTCTGTGGTTTAACAGGATGAGACTGCAATTAGGTGAAAGGCCCCTAGATGGTGGTGGTGTTCTGAGTTAGGCTTTGTATTTCCCCCCTCTGTAACTAACTACAGTGAAATAAAAAGGAGTAGGTTAGAAAATTATTTCCTATTTAGTTCTGAAAAATTCACTGTTAAGCATTCGTTTAAAATGGCATTCAAAATGGCACTGAATTATGAATCATATGGTCCATGTACATCTGACATTAATTAAAAAGAATAAACCATTAATGATTATACCAAACATCCCCTTATAATTAGCCTATAACATCACTTTCTCTATGTATATTTATCTAAGCTTAAGAAGCTGAACAAAAACTATAAACAATTATTGTTAAGAGTACTGATACATAAAAAACCCTATAGAAAAATATATTTTGTTTTTCACAAATGCCATTTCTAAAATTTTGATAAATGTACTGATTTTTCTTTCATTATGAATGTTTCAGACTGTATTAAAAACCTGTGATTTCCATGAGCACAAAAAGGGTAAGAATAACCCTAGTCATATTAAATGACTTCTCTAGTTTTAACCCACCAAAGAAAAAGGATTTGGAGATTCTAGTTTGAGGAGGATTGGATGAACAACATTAGGTTTTCAACTAAAATTCCTAAACTAAAATAGAAATAGAATACATTTCTATTTCTTCACTATGAAATTCACTGAGTATAAAAATCATGTTCAGTCAATATACAGAATAAGAAAGTACCTATGAAGGGGCTTCCCTGGTGGTGCAGTGGTTAAGAATCCGCCTGCCAATGCAGGGGACACAGGTTTGATCCCTGGTCCAGGAAGATCCCACATGCCGCGGAGCAACTAAGCCCGTGCGCCACAACTACTGAGCCTGCGCTCTGGAGCCCACGAGCCACAACTACTGAAGCCTGTGCACCTAGAGCCCGTGCTCTGCAACAAGAGAAGCCACCGCAATGAGAAGCCTGGGCACCACAATGAAGAGTAGCCCCTGCTCGCCGGAACTAGAGAAAGCTTGTGCACAGCAATGAAGACCCAACGCAGCCAAAAATAAAATAAATTAAATAAATAAATAAATAAATAAAAGTACCTATGAAAAACCTACACCATGCTACATTTTTACTTCTTGTCAGTTGAGTAGGTAATAAATGGCAAGCAAAAAATGAAGCATGATGGAGTGGAAGACATAAAACTGCAAATTTTGTTTCAATGAAGATTTTTATCAATAAAGAGGAAAGATATTGGAGCATATTGGATCCAAGATAGTATCACTATTTATTATGTGAAAGTTGTCCAGCCAGCCCGCCAACCAATCAACCAACCAAAAAACCTCTATTGAGCCTATATGGTGCAAAGGGCTGGAGATATAAAGATAAGATACCAACTCTGTTCTCAAAAACCTTAGTCTAATATGTATGAGAAAAGGACTTTGAAAAGTTCAGTTCGGTTTATTATAGTGTCAAGTAGATTTACAACTATTGCACTTATCATTCTGCTGACAGAGGCCAAAATTTAAAAGGAATATTTTTCTCCAATAAAGCTAGGTTTTCATGATCTTTGATATAAGATGTTAAAATTACACAGGCAAAGAAATATACCTCATGTCCTATCCCAGACACTACCCCCCACTTCTCACTTTCCTGCTGTTGTACAAGCTTGCTGCAAATAGGAATTTAGTTGGGATAATATGTTTTAAGCCATCCATTTCTTATGAAATAACTTGAGTGAAATTTGACCAGTTTTCTTTATACTGTCCTCTTTACCCAAAACATGTAGAACAAACAGCTCCCATATTCCAAAATCAATTTTAACCATATACTGGGAAATGAACTTTAATAAAAGACAGAGTAAATATCTCCTCCCTTACAGAACCCCACATGGTGTTCACATGATGGTTTCACCACTTACTGCCTAACTTTGAATTCAGACAGTGGAAACAAAAAAGCTAAAAAGTGGCCCAGCATATGAAACTCTTCTCAAAAATAGAAGAAAGTTATGAACATAGTTGGGAAAGTGTTTTACATTTTCAATGAAATTCTATTCCATTGATCTGTTGGGAAGATTGTCTTCGACCTATTTGGCTTTAGCCCATAAACTATAATTGATTCAGTGTTGCAAGGAACCACTTTTATCTTAAGCCTGGAATGCATAACAATGGATAGCAGGAAAGTGGTTTTTTATTTACTCTAATAACTGTGCAGGGAAGAGCTGGAGAAAAAAGAAAACAACCCCAAAAGTATCAGCCTTCAGATTCTCAAATTATTTTTCGCTCTGATTATATTTGGAAGAATGAGCTGGGGGTTTGGCATTGTTTTCCATCTTAACAGTTGCTCTGTATTCTGAGATATATGTGATTCATAATGTACCACTATAACAAGACATAGTTTTATATATTACTGGGGTAACTCAAAGAAAATGAATTTTTCTTTGGGTACCAGTAATTGTCAAAAGAATGATTGCAGATTCAGAAAATGTGCTTGTAATAACCCTGTTAACATAAAGTATACACAGAGGAAAGAAATTAAGTACTGTAGGTATGTGGAAGGGTTAGTTGTATTAGCAAGGCATTTCAGGATGGTTTTGGTTCTTTTGACTAAGATACATCAAATTTCAACCCCTTTCAAACAAACACTGGGACAAAGGGGAAACACCTGCTACCACAGGTGCATGTGGTGACTGTGAGCTGATTCACCATGTGCTCACAAAGGCTCCCACTAGTCAATGAACTACCCTCTCCTGGAGCAAGGCTTTGCTCCAGTAATAAGGATAATGCGCTCAAGCTGTTAGAATTAATTTGAATATCAGTAATGAAATTTAGGTTACCAACCATGGCCTGATACTTACAGCATGTAGAATAACAAATGTCCTCTTTTAAAACTAAAGTAGAAAATGAAGAAGCAGGTTAATTTACTTGTGCTGATGAACACAGAGGTCCAAGTGCAACTTCTGCTTCTAAGTGTCCTCATGCTGCCCTGTCACCAGACACTTTCCCGGGGGAAAGGGTCTGCCTGCCTTGCTAATCCTGCTTGATGTCCTCCTTGGTAGAAATGTGCTCATGGGTTTCCATGCACACGTTTCTACTGTGAATGAAAGCTAACTACAAAATCAGATGTTTTCTGCTTTCAGAAAATTCTAGTATACCATGTACAGCATAGATACTTCTTTCAGTTTAAAAAAATAGTGCAAAAACATATCTGATAGTCAAAGTGATAGTT
Organism: Lipotes vexillifer; assembly: GCF_000442215.2. NCBI lineage: Eukaryota > Metazoa > Chordata > Mammalia > Artiodactyla > Lipotidae > Lipotes > Lipotes vexillifer. The sequence goes on from NW_006797755.1 coordinate 2,897,230, forward strand.
CAAGCGAGTTCTTGTGCCAAGGAACACAGTCAAGCTTCACCTTTAGCCGACTTGTAAAAACTGAATGTAGGTTTTGGGAAATATTCCAGATTTTCCCATCAATTCTCCACTCATCCAGTCATCATCTACAGATTCCAGCTCTGTTATTATGTCTCCAGCCTGTAAGAAGACAGGAATTAAAAATAATTATTAGTTTCTATTGAGGATAAGCATGGTAAGCAGCCCACCTGGAGAGGCATGTACATCTCCTCTTTATATAACTCACTTATCTTGATTTGCCGAGAGGATTAAACAGTGTACCACAAAGATGATCTAACCTTAATGATGCCATTAGCTTGTATGCTCTTTTCCTCAAAGTGCATTCCTTTGCCATTGTCACCCTTGTTGCACTTTTATTTTCCTGGTTGTATTTTGTGCCCCCCCCCAAATTCACCACTCTTAATCTAAAATTCTTCTTTAATAAATAAAAGTACCAGCTATCATATATATAAAAATTTTTTTCCCCATTAACAATTATTTATTGAGTACCCACTGTGTGTCAGACCCTATTCTGGGCACTATGGATACAGCAAAGAGTAAAGCCCTTATTCTAGAGTTGGGAGATGAATAAGCCAGCAGAGGAGGACAGAAAGTGTGGGCTGCCATCTCTTTAGGGCAACCAGGTGACACTTATGCAAAGATCTGAAGATGAGAGAGCGAACCATATGTTTACTGTATGCCTTGTCCTTTTCTATGTACTTCATGGGAATTAACTCATTTATTTTTATTTTTTAACAAACTAAGAATAGTGGAAATTAATTCATTTAAACAACAACACAGTCCTAGAAGTGGGTACTATTATCCCCATTTTTGAGAAATATTTTTATAGATTTCCTTATTTTAAAGAAAAGGAAACTGAAGGTCAGATTACGTGACTTGCTCAGTGTTGCATGTCTAGTTAGTGGTAGAGACAGAATTCAAACCTAGTGTGATTCCAGGGCCCGTATTGCTATTAGGCATGAGGTCACCACGTTTTACAGCAGACCTTTTTACTTAGAAAGGTTTTTACTGCAATTGCCTTTTCTCAACATCCTGAGCACTTTGTACTCTATATATTCTTCCACATAATGGTATTCTCCTCTACCATTTAGTTTATTCCATTCCTCCAGGGCCTCAATATCAAATTTGCATTCTTTCCTGTCTTAAAGAGCTTCACCCTGACTCAGCACATGATTTATCCTCATCAGGTTAGTCAAAGGGGTTGTGTATCTTATTTGTGTATGAATTACAATTTCTCAATTTCAAAAGTTATGTCTTCATCTGTTATCTCCTGAAACTATTTTGTTCTTTATGGTTTCTAACTGTTGCTTAGAATCTGGGTTTAGGATTCTATAATGGTCCAAGATGACCCTGGCTACTTTTAAGAATATCTTTATCAGGCTAAATGGATTTATTTGTAGCCCTAGGACATTGCCCTTTGGAAAACTGGTTTGATTTAAGGCCTTTCTTAAGGGAAAATGCTGACTATCCCATGTCATTAATTTACCTTGCTAAAATCTGTAAAAATTCTGGCATTCAAAGTTTCTGTTACAAGTAAGTTCCTTCCACTTCCTAAACTATAACATAATCACTGACTAACAAGTAAGTTCCTTCCACTTCCTAAACTATAACATAATCACTGACTAAAACTATTTTTCTTAGCTCTGATCCATACATACATAATATGTCAGTTTTCTGAGGGCTGGGACAATTTTAAAAAGTTTTATTTACTAATATTCTGTGGATATTTAATAAAATATTAATGATCAACAACTCTGAAAGTGGTGCAGAATCCATTAACTAAAAAACTCTAGAACTATCTTGCTTACAGCCAGGCATTTGTAAAATGAAGACAACCTATTTTCTGGATGATACTGTGAATTCTGTTACATTGACATAACCTAAATGAAGGCCAAAATAATATCCAAAAAGTCTGAATCCAGAGTGTTAACTTGCAGTAACATTTTATGTAAAGATAAAAGGAATTAATTTTGAGCCACTGACTCTCAAGATTGAAAAGGACTAGGGCAACAGTTTCTAAACATTTGGATTTTATGGACCAATAAATTAAAAAAAAAACTGATATAGGGTTACCAATTATAATTTTGCATAAGAAATCTATACATTTACTAATAATATTTTATAATAGGAATGATATTTTAATATGAAAAAGAAGAAATTCTCAGAATAAAGTAAAACTCCATCACAAAATAGAAAAGTTAGCAACCTTATATATCTATCATGCCTCCCCTTCTCCATGGCTCCCCTAAAGCCCGCACATACACAATATCACTGTTTTCCTCATTTTGTTGTAGACAGATGAAAACCTTGTTTGGGAACCCACTGTCTTAAGTCTCATCTTGTCTAATCACTCCTGGATACTTTAATTCCTTCTATGGCACCCCTGCCTCTGAGTGTCTCCAATAATGGAGAATTTCCCACTGTCTGACACAGGCTCTTCTGATGGCAATGACTTACTAAAGCCACCCTCCTTCCTCTGGCCCAATCCCAAAGTACTACCCTGGGTGCTTTCCTCTGACCATGGTCGAACTGTGGACTGCGGAAACAGGATCATGGAAGTATTCTTTTTACTTTAAAAAAAATGAAAGGTACTTCCTTGATGAAGTAAGATTAAGATTTAGATTTTAGGCTTCTAAAAAAAAACTTGTGCAAAGTACCTTAACCTTTTGGGATCATTTCCCTAAAGTCTAGTCAGTGTCTTTGTGGACAAGACTCTGGTGTCTTATGAGGCACTGCTGCAGAGGCCGGCTGTAGTAGGTGCCACCTGATTTCTCCACTGGTTTCAAAGACATGAAGGCTGCAAGGGCCATGCAGAGGATCATCCTTTACTAGGGCTACCAATGAAACCTCCAACATTAGTGAGACATGTTATAAGGCTAAGGAATAAGGAATTTGGTAGGCGACTGTGGTGCTATGGATATCAATAAGGCTTTCTTTAAGTACCTGAATGCCTTGCTGATAATTTACATTTGCCCTATTCACTTTCTCTAATCTCATCCTTTAGAATGAGGGTCTGAGATCTGTTCTTTTTTTTTTTTTTGCGGTACGCGGGCCTCTCACTGTTGTGGCCTCTCCCATTGCGGAGCACAGGCTCCGGACGCGCTAGCTCAGCAGCCATGGCTCACGGGCCCAGCCGCTCCGCAGCATGTGGGATCTTCCCGGACCAGGGCACGAACCCGTGTCCCCTGCATCGGCAGGCGGACTCTCAACCACTGTGCCACCAGGGAAGCCCTGTTCTTTCTTGACTGATGATCAGTACTCCACCCAAATGTTCCACCCTTCAGTGGAAGACATTTCAAAATTTATAGCTGCTTAATGCAATTACAAAAAGATACACATTCTGACCTTGAAGGAAAGCTCATCTTCATTCTCCCCGTGGAAATCATACAAGGCTTTGGCCTTCCTCCCCTTCAGTGCTAAAGCAGCCATACTTTTAGCCTCAGCTGTGAAGACACCAAAAATTCAAATATATAGAAAGACATTGGACTAAAACACAAGTCGAACATTTTAAGAAACCCCCTTGTCATTCCCAGGACATAATACTTTCAATTAATTTTGAATTTACTTAACTTGCAACAATATGAAGGATGCTGTCTTAGCAGGAAAAAAATTATACAAAATATATTACTATTTAGGAGACAAAATTAGCCATTATTAATTGATGGCATTTTTAAATCTCTTTTCCTCATAACTTCAATAAATTATATGAAGAAAGTTTGCATGACTTTATGAATCAACTTGCAAATGTAGGCAAACAACTTAAATTGAACATGGCCAGAGGGAAACGGAATATGTATCATTTCAAAGGCCTCATGCTCCCCTTAGAGGGTAAGAGCCTCCTTGCAGCTGTCCCACCTGGGCAGGGCCGCACGAAGACTGCGGGGAAGATGCCCTCCCTGTCGCGCAGTCTGCCCTTGTACCAGTCGGAGTCCACACGTTCTATGATCAGGATCTGGTCTCCCCTCTTGAAGGACAAGTCGTCACTGGTCTCCGCTGTGAAACTGTGAAGAGCTTCACACCATTCTGCAGAAAGACTGTTCTCCTGTTTCAAATCAGAAGTTTGGTAAGAAATGTGAGATTTTATTTGAGATTAATTTCTACAAAGCTTAAAAAGTGGTGGAAAAAAAGCTAAGGGGTCATAAGATTTCAAAGCCTGAAGGCTACTTTAAATCACTCAATACCTTATGTCACTACTGAGTTTCAGAAATAAAAGTTTCCAGTAACTTTTTTCTTAAAATAGAATTCTAAATGACAGACGTGATAAAATTTGTGACTTTCTGCTTTCAAGGGCTATATAATGCTTAAGCAAAAATTTTTTCTAATTATTATCTATGACAGTTACACTAAAATTAGATAAAAGCTTTCAATATTTGTGTATAGTATTTATGATACTATGAAAACATTCTGGCAAAGCATATAATTTTCAGTGAGGTTCTTCTTTATCTAAATTAGGAAGGATCAGAATGGGCATTCTGTTAATTCCCAGGTCTCTACGTGTTTCAGAGGCTATCAGATTCCATGGCACAGGACTTCATTAGTTCACACTTCTAATTTTTTTTTTTTTTTGGCTGCATTGGGTCTTCGTTGCTGCACGCGGGCTTTCTCTAGTTGCAGTGAGCAGGGGCTACTCTTCATTGCAGTGCACAGGCTTCTCACTGCGGTAGCTTCTCTTGTTGCAGCGCATGGGCTCTAGGCACTCAGGCTTCAGTAGTTGCAGCATGCGGGCCCTAGAGCACGCGGGCTTCAGTAGTTGCGGCGCATGGGCTTAGTTGCTCCACAGCATGTGGGATCTTCCTAGACCAGGGATTGAACCTGTGTCCCCTGCATTGGCAGGCGGATTCTTAACCACTGTGCCACCAGGGAAGTCCCCACACTTTTAATTTTATGAGGCATAGTTAGCTCCAAGGCTGGCAGGATAATCACCCAGATATGGTGGGCTAGTGTGATGGAATGCTCCAACAGTAATGCTTTTACTACAAACACATCAGAAGAAGGTTCTGCCCTGAGAAGAGGCATCACTGCCAAGTCACGATGGGAGCCCTATGTTCAAGAAGCCCAAGCAGAGAGGCAAGGATAACACTAAGAGCAAAGGCTTGGAGCCCGCCAGTCAGCTCTGCTACCTCCTAGCTGACACTGGGCAAGAAACTTCTCTACTCTGAGCCTCAGCTTCATCTTAAGAGTTGCTCTGGGGATCAAATGAGGTAATGTGTGTAGAATGCTTAGCACAGTGCCTGGTACATCTTAAGTTCTCATCAACTGATGGCTTGAAAGAAAAACAAAAAATTAAACAAAAAACCCTAACCCTACCGTCTTGTTTCTGTACTTGGGTAACCAACCCTAAAGAACGGTACTTGTCACTCCCAAGAAATACAGGGAACCATGTGAACATTTCCTTTTGGAGAACTGTAGTCCCTTTATTTCCTGTTTGACTTTAGCAGTGGGGGGAAGATGAAAGAATTGAGAGACACACAGCCTAATTACCACTGACATTTTGACAAACAATGACCCCGTCAGGCTCACTCTTCTAAAATAATGTCACAAAAAACAATGGGAAGTCACCCACATTCCTATTCAGTTTAAACACTTCTGAAGCCATGTTATACAGTGTAAGAATTTTAATCCATTTTTTTCTCTCTCCCATTATAAAATAATACAAATGTTCCTAAACACTTGGCAGTTCGGAAATATACGAAGAATGGGAAAAACACCCAACCACCTATAATCTCACTACCTAAGGGCAAGTGAATGGTAACAAACACATTTCCTCATAGTCTTTTTATGCTATATATTCAACTTCCCTATAATACATGTTTTCCTCCCATGCCATTTACTTTACAAATCTAGTTTTTAATGTCCTCAGAACATTCTCCCGATAATGACCATGTTTAGGTTATTTCCAATTTTTTCTTGTTACAGTAACACCACCATGACCATCTTTGTGACTAAAACCTTGTCTCATTGTTCATCCTTTTCTTAGGGTGAGAAATAAAAATAATGATAACAATAATCTGCACTTTCTCTGTTTTAACATTCACATACTTAAAATTACTTATTTACTGTTGAGTTGTATTGAATCTTCATTAACTAGATACGTTAAATGGTATTTTATTGTCTCTTTACAAGGCATTTCTTTGATTACTATAAGGTTAAATACTTTTTTAATATCAGCCACTTATAGTATCTCTTTCATGAATATTCTAATAATATCTCTTTCCTTGTTTTTTATCAGGGTTTGCATGTCTTTCTAACTCATTTGTACGAGCTCTATACACAATAAAGATATTAATCATCTATTTACTTCAAATATTTGCTACATGAATTTAAAAATGACTTACAGGGCTTCCCTGGTGGCACAGTGGTTAAGAGTCCACCTGCCAATGCAGGGGACATGGGTTCAAGCTCTGGTCCGGGAAGATCCCACATGCCGCAGAGCAACTAGGCCCGTGCACCACAACTACTGAGCCTGCACTCTAGAGCCCACGAGCCACAACTACTGAGCCCGCATGCCACAACTACTGAAGCCAGCGTGCCTAGAGCCTGTGCTCCACAACAAGAGAAGACACTGTAATGAGAAGCCCACGCACTGCAATGAAGAGTAGCCCCCGCTCTCTGCAACTAGAGAAAGCCCGCACACAACGAAGACCCAACACTGCCAAAAATCAATAAATAAACTGAAAAAACCCCACAAAAAATGATTTATAACATTTTCTTTCGATAATTATGATTTTAATAGTCCTCCCAGAGATAAAACTTGGCTTTCACTACAGTTATCTATTCAAGCAGCCTACCTGATAATCTGCACCAGAATCTTCTTTTTTGGTTTTCAGTGGTACCTTTGTGCCTGTATTTTAAAAAAATGTCAAAACTTCAGCTGTAAAGACCATATAATATTGGAGAAAAACTTTGGGGGCAGAGTGAAAAGTCTGGGATTCCAGATCAGTCTCTTCATGTACTGGCTGTATAACTTTGCCCAGCACTACCCTCTCCGGATTTGTTTTCTTTACTGTAAGGTGAAGGAGGATACACATTAGTTATACTCTATAGGCCATTTCTCTTTGAAAGTCAGTGATTTTTTTCCCTGCCATTTCTAATATGAAGCCACCACTAATTACCTAAAACACCAAAACCAGCTCTTTGAGAGACTGCCACAACAATGAGTATCCCAATAATGATGTTTACCATTTAAAAATCATTTTTCCTTCTACCTTAAAAAATATGGCAATATGAATATGCAACTTAAGAATTAACCTATTATCTGGTTTATTTGAATTAGGATAGGACATAATAAAAAACCATATTCTCTGTACTCACTTAAAACATTTGTACCAGAGGTGGGATGATCCTCAATGAGTTCCACAAAGTTAAGGGGGAAGATCCCAGATCTCTCTCGAAGTTCTCCTCTTGCCCACTCGTCATTCACATACTCTTTAAGAATAATAATTTCTCCCTCTGAGAAACTTAACTCATCCTTCTGGTCTCCAATATACTCAAATCGAGCAACACATCTTGGGCCTCTGAAGAAAGAAGACCACATTTGTGGGTTAAACTAGAGAGTACTAACTTTCAGAATGCCTTAAAACCTTCATTTAGTCTTTCAATAAATATTTATTCTGTGTTTACTTTGGAACAAGGTATACTAGGCATAGTTTAAAATTTTCCATGAAAAAGAATAAGCTATATTTCTAAATGATAGTCCTTACTTTTTAGATATGAACCTATTCACTCAGAAAGGCTAAAGTCAAGGTCACAAGTACAGGCAGAATCCCAGATAAGCAGCTGGTGGTTTGGTTAATGTTGCACATCTTTTGATCACCTTTTCTTCATGACAGAATCTCCCCAGTCTCCTTGTCTTTGTATCCTTGGGCCACAGTAATCCAGGGCCAAGTCTGAACCCTCTCAGTCATAAATGCACTGATTTTAGGAGTGTTAACCCTTAGAATCTCAGGGCAAGACATCAAACTTCCATGGCAGAAATGCAATGGGCACCAGCTGGGCAGGGTAGATGCTCAATGTATGCTGAATCAGTGAGTTGTGTATATAGATGAATGGCCTTCAAAACTAGAAGGTTCGAAGAAAACAGAAACTCGGCTTATTATCTTATAACATTTAATCTTATATCTTACACTGTTGTTTTAAAAATGATTTTTGTATCTCCTTTAAAAAGGCTTCATTTCTGAGAATTAGAACAATCCTTAAATGATCTACAATTTTGACTGAAAATAAGATAAAAACAGAGATGAAATTGTGTCCCTAGAAGACATGATTGAACCCCAAACCTTTGATTTGAGGCTTTGGAAAGGAAGTTTCAACAGCTATGACTAAGGAGATGCAATTGTCTGAAGAGAATATAGGTGGGTACTCGCTCCAATCAAAGTCTGATTTAAGTCAGGTCAATGGATCAACAGCCATGAAAGCCCACTTTAAATTCAACCTGCTGACACAGTAAACACTGCTTAAAAATAGGAGAAAAACTGAACCTGAAATAGAATTAAACTATTGTGGCATCAGAAGTTTTCTTATTTGTGATAACCTTTGCATTTATTTTCTAAAGTCCTCAGGGAGCATATCTTCTTATGTCTGACCTATTCAAAGACAGGTTTACAGTCTTCAGCAGGTACTGAATTCTATTAATTTGCTCATTTAACTGGAATATAAAGTTGCATTGTGGCAATGTTTTAAATCACAAAGGAGTTACAGTGATGCAGAAAAGGGTACATAAATTCATGGAAAGGTCTTCAAACATAAAGAAGACCCCTCCAAATTAACTCTTCCTTTACTTTCTTCTAGCTCCTCTCAAAAACAAAACAATACAAAATGCCTAGCAGTTCTTGTAGGGTTCATATTTCTGTTAGGTTTACTTTTTTGTTCATTAAAAAAATATATATTTATTTATTTGGCTGCACCGGGTCTTAGTCGTGGCATGTGGGATCTTCATTGCAGCATGCAGGATCTTTTAGTTGCAGCATGTGAACTCTTAGTTGCGGAACGTGGGATCTAGTCCCCTGACCAGGGATTGAACCTGATCCCCCTGCATTGGGAGCACGGAGTCTTAACTACTGGACCACAAGGGAAGTCCCTCTGTCAGGTTTAAATATTTTCTATTGTTGCAGGAAGCGGGGGGACCCCTTCCAGGGCCTAAGAGTGGGCTCTTGTCTAACACTCAGAAATGAATTGTCTGAGGAGACACACGTACTGACAAAGCAAAAGACTTTATTGGGAAGGGGCGCCTGGGTGGAGAGCAGCGGGGTAAGAGACCCCAGGAGAACTGCTCTGCCACGTGGCTCGCAGTCTCAGGTTTTATGGTAATGGGGTTAGTTTCCGGGTTGTCTCTTCCCAGTCATCTTGGTTGGCCCATATTTAGTCTGACTCAGGGTCCTTCCTGGTGGTGCGCCCATCTCTCAGCCAAGATGGATTCCAGTGTGAAGGATTCTGGGACTTTGGTAGGACAATATTAAGGGCTAGTGTATCCTCCCTCCTTTTGGCCCCTCCTGAATTCTTCTGGTTAGTTTTACAAGACATATTATGGGCTGGTATCTCTTCCCTCTTTTCAGCCCCTCCTGAATTCTGGTTAGCAGCACGTTCCTTATCGGGACTTCCTGTTGTGAGACAACTCGTGCAAGTGGTTATCATCGTGCCTAGCCAAGGTGGGTGGTTTCCGTCAGCGGTTCCCTAACACTATGACAAAAATATTTGAACCTTCTAGAAATCTGTTGGTAGATAAACAGCAGAAGGCCAACACAAAATACCCTGGATGATGAAACCTCTCTGCTCGGGTGAGGCCAGGCTATAGGACACACTGGGATAGACTGTGCCTGTCTATATGGCCTGTATTGATATGGAGAGTTGCTTCTATCAGCATTGTTGCAATTTCACCAGAATTTTTAAACAAGTAGTTTACCTCATAATTAAAAAGACACATTGAGAATCTGAATAATTATACATCTGAAGTGTTTATTCTGTATGACAAATGATCACATCCTTTGTATCTTGTGCAAAACAACACAAGTAAAACTTACTTAACACAATGAGATGCGACGGATTCCCTTTTCCCATTTCCTCCTGGAACATCAGTCTAGTAAAGACAAAAATCAAGACAACAGCTGTATTCTTTCAGATTTTAATAAGATAAATTTAAGCTAAGTAATTAGCAAATTCATGACTGAAGTTAGCCAGTTTAGCTAGGTGTTAAACTGACGAAATGTACCACAGGTGCTACAAAGGTATGAAATCCAGAATTTGGGTTTTTAAAAAAATGTGTAACTTGTGATGTAGCCTTCCTTGAATAACCAATCAATCCTCTTATTTGCTGGAATAAGCACATTAATGTCGTTCTACCCCTGACTGAGTATACTCCACCCCTTATCCCCAAAGTTGAAAACTTCAGGTGAGGAGGGCTTAGGATAGAAACTAGGCATCAGGCACTACATAGACACCTATTCAAACTGTTGGTAGAACTCTGCAATACTTTCATGACCCTAAAATAAAATCTTTTCATCAAACTTGTGGATTCTCTCCATTTTCATAACCCTGGAACACTTTTTCCCCTTCAACGTTGAGTAGGGAAGGAAGAGAGGACTTAGTACTCAGTGAGCATCAACTAAGAGGCAAGCACTTTATATAATAACTCATCTACAAGGCTCCAGAGAGCTGGGTTGTGATGAAATATTTGACCATAATGCACTATAAGTCTGAAAACTACTTAAGGCTTTGAGGTTTACATTAAATAAATCAGTGCCCTTCTTAATGAATTTCAAAAGTTCCAAGTCTTAAAACAATTTTTTAAACTTGTAGGCTTAGAAATAACACTTACACCAATAATCTGGCAAATTCAGTGTGATTGATTTCAGTGTGGTAATTGTGCTTTTTAAAGTACTGCTACATTGGGCAGAAGAAAAATGAGGAAGAGTGCTACAACTAACATTACTCTTTAATATTAATTGAGAGAATGTGGTTGGATTTCTCCAAAGAATCAGGGTATTTTTATATACCAGACAATTTTTAAGACCCACATTTCATAATTCAAGAGACTCAACCTCATTCATACTTAAAAAATACAGGTTTTCTGTTATATTTGTTTGCTAAGTTTCTGATGTAATGGAAAATCATTTTCTTCCCCCCACCCCGCCAAGCAGTTAATGCTCAACTATTTAAGCCAGGTTTATTGATATGTTCCAGTACCAATAAGTTATATTAGAGACTGAGTCATTCTCTTCCTGCTGTTATAAACGTTCAAGTGGCAGTCTGAATTTCATCCCATGTTTCTCAGCCACCCGGGCTTATCACTCAGGGCTCTACTTACACAAGTTACGCTTTGAGGGTGTATAAAATTCGGACACTTTAATATATGTTTCCCAGTCAGATTTGCAATTATTATGTGAAAAATCATTAATGGACCATTACCTCCAGTGAAAGTACTTTGGTATTCCCAAATCTGTTTTCTTAAAGGTTGAAATAAATGGGAATGGAAAGGATGAAAGAAACCAGTAACGAAACGTACTCCAAAGAAAAGGAGAAGTGGTACCATAACCTCAGAGAACAAACATTCCTTCAGGACAATCCAGTATCACTTAATTCTTTTTTTTTTTTTTTTTTTTTGCGGTACACAGGCCTCTCACTGTTGTGGCCTCTCCTGTTGCGGAGCACAGGCTCCGGACGCGCAGGCTCAGCGGCCATGGCTCACAGGCCTAGCCTTTCCGCGGCATGTGGGATCTTCCCGGACCGGGGCACGAACCCGTATCCCCTGCATCGGCATCGGCAGGCGGACGGACTCTCAACCACTGCGCCACCAGGGAAGCCCCTCATTTAATTCTTGTTTGCTGAATGTTGCAAAGAATTAACATATACCCTCAAGTGCTTATCAACCCTCCAAGAACAGCTGATTCACCAGTGGACCGGTAGTTTTCACTTTAGGATTTCAGATAGCATTTAAGCATTAAGTTCTAATATTCCATAATATATGAATAATTAACTGGTATCTAATTGAACAAACCTTTATTTCTGAATTTTTCAAACACCAAATGAATTAACAGAAGAGAGAGAACTAGAACCCAAGAATCTAGGTTTCTGGTTATTTTTTTTCCAAACTGTAAATTACACAGAGTTCACTGAATATATGACCAATTTAAACAATCTACTTACAATCACTTTGACGTAGGTGGCAGGAAATACACCAGTCTGGTTTCTACATTTCCCCCTGTACCAATCTGTACCTATTTTTTCCAGAAGATAAACAATTTCTCCTGAAGTGAGGTTCAAATCATCAACTTGCTCTGTAACATAAAATAATTATGTATGATGAATTACCCTGCTTGCAGATCTGATTAAAGTAGCATTTAGTTCTGTCTACCGAGGCAGTATGTTCTACTGATTCTGAGAACAGGTTATACTAATCAAATTGACTTTAAAAATATATTATTTTTTCCTGGATATCGTTGTTATGAGCCTCCTCTTTTTAGATCAAATTAGATATATTTACCAGGCACTGATTGATAGGAAATGGTTAAAAAACACACAAAACATTGTGCTGGCCAAGGATTCTTCCTGCGTCAATATAAACCCTCTGCTGAATACATATTTTAACAATGAAAAGAGTTTTATAGACATGGTATAATATTCATATTATTCTCAACCATGCTTAAAAATCATTTCAATCTCAAAATATTAACTAAGGGAGTCCTACAGCTCTTTTGCAAATAAATTTACTCACAGTGAAACAAAAATCAGTCTACCAAGTGGATAAAAAAAAGGTTATAAATAAATCAGGAATTTATTTTATTTGTAGCCTTGGATATAAAAGGTACTTAAAAATTGATTACAAAAATTTATATTATTTATTTATTTATTTTTATTTATTTATTTATTTTTGGCTGTGCTGGGTCTTTGTCGCTGCTGCACGCGGGCTTTCTCTAGTTGTGGCCAGGGGGGCTACTCTTTGTTGCAGTGCACGGGCTCTAGGTGCATGGGCTTCAGCAGTTGCAGCATGCAGGCTCAGTAGTTGCGGCACATGGGCCCTAGAGCACATGGGCTTCAGTAGTTGCGGTGCATGGGCTCAGTAGTTGTGGCTCGCGGGCTCTAGAGTGCAGGCTCAGTAGTTGTGGCACATGGGCTTAGTTGCTCCGCGGCATGTGGGATCTTCCCGGACCAGGGATTGAACCCGTGTCCCCTGCATTGGCAGGCGGATTCTTAACCACTGCGCCACCAGGGAAGTCCCTATTTTTTATTTTATACTCATTTCATAAGTAATAGCTGAGCTATGTGTGTTGGTTTTACAACCCTTAGGAGAAAAGAACTCCACTTATTAAATTCAAATTAATTTCATTATAACTGGTATTTGGTACCCCATTTTGAAAGATTTAAAAAGTTTGCAACTGGTAGGCAATTTGCTAATTGTTCATTTGTAAGGGAAACACTCCTCTCTCTCTCACAGGGAGTTTTAAAGGCAAAGCTATTACAGCTAAGCTTTCTGGAATGCCTGGGTACAGCTGACTCTTCCTGAAGGTGGGGTGATGGATGAGATGACCTCTCCAGTCCAGGGCTCTGCTGGTGCAGAAAATGAGAAGGATGTCCTTGAGAGGTTAACCTGGGGAGTATGCCTGATCCCAGATCCTAAGGTTCTACCACTTTATTGCTTATGTCCTTACCTGCCGGAAAATCATGAAGAACGACAGCATGAGGGGCACCACTGTCAACAGGCTTCTGAGTGTGGCTTGGATCCTTAGGGGGAAAACAGGACGGTGAATGGAGTGTGCAGGATGGACGCTGGATTTATTATTCACTCTGAGACCATTTTATTTTTCCTCATTAGGGTCCTCTTGACACAATTACATTATGAGTACAAGATGCAAACCACACAGTTGAGCCAGACAAGGGAATCATTACCAAGTTGAAAAGGCATGTGCCCTTGCCAGAGGAAAACATTTTTAAAAGCAAGAGAGTAAAACAAAAGGAAATTACTTAACTTTTTTTTTTTTTTTAAAGCAGTACCTATTCTATCCTGAAGTGGTGGTTTTTGACCTCTTTGCCTTTCAAGGGTCACTTTTCCCATAAACTGTGATCAGGACTAAACCTTAAGAACAGAGCCTTAAAAGCAGTCTCCGCATTAAGATGGGAAAAGAAGGAAGTTCTGCAATTCATGCTCTTGCCTTTTGTAATGAAAAGAGCTAACGACTTCCACAAAAGGGTAATTCACAAAAAGTTAAAATCCATTTTGTTTATTACCACTTAACTGAATGCCTTCTCTAATTTGAAAGCCAAGGCTACCTCCCATGCCTGGCCTGGATTTCCTATTTAATCTGAATGGTTTATTCACCAGTAATTCTAAGTAAATTAGCAAAGAGAATTCAGTATTCTCTACCCATCTAACCAACTGCTTAGACTGGCCAGAGGAGAAGCTGAATTTGAAGAGTGACCATTTCTTATTGACAGGCAGCTGTTATTCTTAGTTTCTTTATATGAAGAGACAGGCTTATCCACATCAGCATCATCAAATCTGACTGAAGGATATTATTTGAAATTATAACTTAAAATTCTTCAACACTGGCAAACCTGTGGAATAAACGATGGCAAATTTTGTGCCCATTCTTTTTTTTTTTTTTTTTTTTGGCGGTCCGGGGGCCCCTCACCGCTGTGGCCTCTCCCGTTGCGGAGCACAGGCTCTGGACGCACAGGCTCAGCGGCCATGGCTCACGGGCCCAGCTTCTCCGTGGCATGTGGGATCCTCCCGGACCGGGGCACGAACCCATGTTCCCTGCATTGGCAGGCGGACTCTCAACCACTGCGCCACCAGGGAAGCCCTGTGCCCTTTCTTTTCTCTTCCCTCCTTCAATGGCTCCTGTCCCCTCAGGGCTCGCCCCTCTCCTGGCCATGATGCTCAGCAGGGATCGAGGTCCACTCCTTCCACTTCTGCCCTGCAGCACCTTTGCTCGACTCTTTTCTGAATCAGTCAAAACGCACCTGCACAGGCATGCTGCCTTCTCTCATGTCAGCTGAATGGTAATAGAGGAATAGCTAATGGCAGCTCAGTGTATTAGTTTACCAAAGCAACATTGACATTTTCTTAGAGGATGCTCAGCGCTTTTCCCTAAATAAATGGGCATGATGGGAATCTCAGGGATTGTGGAAAGGAACTATGAGATATTTTAAGCCAAGAGGGCTTTAAAAATTATTATTTACACAATTTATTACATGTGTGTATGTGTGGTTTTCATTTTTCTAATTTACATCTGTGGAAAAAGGAATGGCTGCTCACCAAGTGGTGTTAGGCTAGATGGCTTTCCATATGCTGGAAAAAATAAAGTCAAACACAAACATGAACCTACAGATGGACCAAGATCTAAACACAAGCCTGAGAAGATAGAAGAGGTGGGATGGTAACCTGGGCCTCCCAGTTTCCCTTCTCTGCCTTCCATGCATGGCTACCCCTGGAATGCTGCTCATCCCCTTGGCCTGGCAGATGAAGGGCGAGAGGCACAGGTGAACAGGGTTGGCCACAGGGGTCTGTACAACTCAGACCATACCATTAGGGTGGGTATCTGGGAGGAAAATCCAACATATTTCAAAGCTCTTTCTAGTATGACAGTATGACTATAATGGTTAATACTAATGAGTAAAAAGAATAGCTAATATCAGGACTTCCCTGGCGGTCCAGTGGTTAGGGCTCCGCACTTCCACTGCAGGGGGCACGGGTTCTATCCTTGGTCGGGGAACTAAGATCTCATATGCCGCGCAGTGCCGCCAAAAAAAAAAAAAAAGCTGATATTCACTGTTCACCCACTATGCACTGCTCACTGTGTTAAACACCTTATATGCATTAATTCGCTCATTTAATTTTTAAAGCGCCTTTGAGATATAATTCATATACCACAAAATTCACCCATTTAAAGTGCACCTAGGTTTAGTATATTCACAGAATTGTGCGACCATCACCACAATCTAACTTTAGAACATTTTTATCACTCCCTCAGGAAGCCTCCCACCCATCAGCAGTCTCTCCCCACTCACCCTCCCCCCAGCCCTGGGCAACCACTAATCTACCTTCTGGATTTACCTATTCTGGACTTAATATAAATGGAATCATAATGATAAATCAATTGTATAATCAACTCTGTGAGGAATTATCATACGTATTATTTCACATATTAAAAAAATGAAGTTCAGAGAGGTCAAGTCACCGCCTCAGGTAGTGGGAGGGAAACTGAAACCCGCGTCTGTGCTGAGAACCAAGTGAGGTGACAATCCCCTGCCTCCCAGCTCTGACAGCCCAGCCTCAACTGATAATGTGCAGTGCCTTCTGTTGACTAAGGTAGAGGAAAGCATAACACATTTTTAGAAATATTTACCTTAAAACTAGGCTTTCAAATAGGTAAGTTTTATTTTTCTATAAAAAAAGGTCCTGTTAGCCATGACCCAGAGCCTAAGAGAGGCTCCACCTTAGTGTCACCAGCTGTCGGCCCTCGGCGGTCACCTCTCTGCCAGTCTACGGCACAAGCCTGAGTATGATAATGTTTCAAGTGGACAAAACTGTGGGCTTCTATACAAGAACAACTTGTAATTTTTTCAGCTTCTATTTTCATCAAGGAGAGCTTTTTGACAGTACAACTCCCATGGTTACCCGTCAGTGTGCTCTGAGAGAGGAAGAAGAGCGGG
>NW_006797755.1:2913922-2924317 GCF_000442215.2 Lipotes vexillifer
CGGTGACAGATGTTAATGCTGCATCAAAACAGAGAGAAAATGAGTTAACAGAAGAACCCTCCCCGTGTGGACCAAAGTCAGAAATCTCAGTATCCCAGCCGCAACTAGCATAAGACATAGCTTCGCTGCTCTCCGAAATGCAAATTTTTAGTTTCTTAGCAAACCTCAAATGATAAGCTGCCTTCTAAGAAGAAAGAATTGGACGAGATTATGAAAACTAGGCTGAATGACAAACGAAGTACTTTACTTGGTTTAAATGACAGATGGGTCTCATTTTTCATGTTTGCTACATTACCTGATAGTGAACATTTAACTGGATACCTTAAGAAGCTCTTTTCAAAGTATAACTCTAGGGCTTCCCTGGTGGCGCAGTGGTTAAGAATCCACCTACCACTGCAGGGGACACAGGTTTGATTCCTGGTCCGGGAAGATCCCACATGCCGCGGAGCAACTAAGCCCGTGCGCCACAACTACTGAGCCTGCGCTCTAAAGCCCGTGAGCCACAACTACTGAAGCCCATGAGCTTGGAGCCCGTGCTCCACAACAAGAAAAACCACTGTGATGAGAAGCCCGCGCACCACAACGGAGAGTAGCCGCCACTCGCCGCAACTAGGGAAAGCCCGCACCCAGCAACAAAGACCCAACTCGGCCATAAATAAATAAATAAAATAAAAATTAAAAAAAATATATAACTCTATAAATTGTCCAATGGCGTTTTTCTTGCTGAACAAACGACCTTCAATAATCATTATATTAGCGCTTCCACCGCTCGGGGATGTGTGTGGGGTGGGAAGATGGGAAAGGTGATGGAGGATGGGGGAGGGGAGGGCAAAGTCTCGGATTCCCGGGCGAGATCTGGGGTCCTGCAGCAGGCTGGGTGTGGAGAGGCTTGCAGGGGAGGCGCGGGGTCGGGCCGCCTCAGGCTGGGGTGTGAGCGGGCCAGGAGGGACCGAGTTGGCCAGGGGGTGGCAACCCTCGGAGGTTCCAGTTTGCCAAAGGGCACAGGTTGACGTTTGGCGTGGGGAAGCCTTGGGAAGCAGGTCGGGGTTTGGGTAAATGGTAACAGGGCGGTGTGGGTGTGTGTGCGCGGGCGTGTGCAGAGACCACCTTTTTTCCCCTTGGAGAAACTTTAGGGACGGAAGAGTAGATAAGCTTTGGGTCAACGAGACGAAGGAGCAGGTGAACTTTGGGATGACCTGGGCGGCAAGAACAGGTAAGCTTTGGGGTGCAGTTTGGTGGGGGTTGAATTTAGGGGAGAGTCGCTTAGAAGGTCAAGGCCCTGACCTCGGAATAGGGTTTGGGTGAACTGGGGAGCTGGTTAAAGACCTAGATCTTAGGTTACAACAAATGACTTGGGATTTGGTGATGGGAAGGGGTATGTGGGGCAGGTCTGGGATAACTGGGCGTCAGAGCAGTCCGTGTCCCAAGGCAGGGCTAGGGTATGCGGGCAGAGCTATGAGGGCTGTGGGAGAGTTGGGGTGGGGTGGGGTCAGACGCCCCCCAAAGTTCAGAGGGTTCCTGGCGGGTGAGCCAGCCCCTGTCGGGTTCTTTGTGCCTCTCCAGCTCGGTAGTGCAGCAGGCAAGGCAGGTGCCATGGCCCTGACCGAAGGGGTGGGTGATGAGGTGACCATCCTTTTCGTGGTGCATGCCTGCCTTCTGGTGCTGGCTCTCACCTGTGTCTCAACACACACTGCCGAGGGCGCTGACCCACTGCCCCAGCTGTCAGGGACCCCGACACCAACAGCCCAGAGGAGCCATGGCGGTCACCAACAGCATCGGAGGAGAGGCCCCAGGAGCTGAGAAGCCCAGCCTGAGACGCAGAGGTCAGGCTGCACAGCCACAGCCTGGCGTGGGGCTCCCAGCAACGCCGCCGCCTCCAGACTGCCCCCAGGAGCCCCCAGTACTTTGGCTGAAATTCCTCAATGATTCAGAGCAGGTGGCCAGGGCCTGGGCCAATGACACCATCGGCTCCCTGAAAAGGACCCAATTTCCTGGCCGGGAACAGCACGTGCGACTCATCTACCAAGGGCAGCTGTTAGGAGACGACACCCAGACCCTGGGCAGCCTTCACCTCCCTCCTAACTGCATTCTCCATTGCCACGTGCCCACTAGGGAGGGTCCCCCACACCCACCCTGCCCACCGGGGTCAGAGCCAGTCCCCTCTGGGCTGGCAGCAGGTAGCCAGCTGCTGCTGCTCTGGGACTGCCAGATCCAGTACCAGCCCTTCTTTCCCCGGACCACCACTCTGGGTCTGGCCGGCTTCACCCTGCTCCACAGTCTCCTGGCCTTTGCCGTGTTCTGCCTGTAGTGCCTCCACGGGCTCTTGGCAGTGTTGCTGGCCCCTCCGGACCTTGCTCCCCATGACATGGTGGGAGCTGCTGTCTGCCTAGGCCTGCCTCTCCGACCTGCCTCTTCCCGCTTCCCTGGAGCCCAGCCCTGTGCCGCAGAGCACTCCAGGGGCCAGTGGAGGCCCCTCCCTGTGACCTTCATGGCTCTGGGCCATCCCCTGGGGCAGCTGGCCCTCCGCACCCACTAACAGTCAGCTCCTCTGGGTCAGACGGCAGCAGCCCCGGCGCTGGGCAGAGCCGGGCCACGCCCCTGGGCCCTTCTTAGTGTTCTGCCTGAGAATCCAGCCTCCTCTACTCCCTGACAGCTCCTTGGGCTGATTTAGGGACTCCAGGACTGAGGAGCTGGAGAAGGCGAGCTGGGAGGGGTGGAGGGGGTTCTCTGGAACATGTGCAGATTAAATAACTGTGAAGTTTAAAAAAAAAAAAAATTCATTGTATTCTCCCAGGCTCGACAAATTGTGAGGCCTAAATTGTGACTTCAGGTTGTTGGAACATCTCACTTCATTATTTTTATGGGTTATAAGCAGAGAAATGAGGTTTATATTAAGCTTAAGTCTTAAAGGGAAGTATTTTTTAATGTCAGGCTTAGCATTTATAGGGCCGCCTTTAAAATAATTATCCATTCTGTTAGAAAACTAATCTCTAGTACTTTGGTAAACATGTTTACATTATTTCAAAAATAAACAGCTCTCACGGTTGAAAATTAATGACTGAGTGTCCTGGTTGCTGTAAGTCAGCACGATGCGAGAAAGGCAAAACACATGGTAGTCACTCTGTATCAAAGTGATTAGTATGGCAGTGGCAAGTCTCTTAGAAGTAATTTACTCTTAAAATGGAATAAAACGCTACCGTAACTTTTACTCTGGTTAAAATAAACATGCTAATAAAAACCTGAGAATGAGCTATAATTAATAGTTCTATGAAATGTGCTGCCACGTGTGATATGAAGGCGGTACAATATTAATTCCTCACGTTCGGCCTGCTTCTGAGATGTTCATCAAGTGGGGTGATGATCTTCATGTGAGACAGGTGAACTCTGCCAGCGGCGGCTCCCTTCCGGCACTCCAAGTAATTACCTTCCACCTGCTTCAGTATCACAAGGACGTCCCCACGCTGGAATGTACGATATCACTCTCTGAAGCAATTATTATTTAATAAAACATATTACTTTCTCCACATTTTAATCTTTGGAGCCTAAAGCATTTATAATAATGTGTAAAACAGTAACAGAGGCCAGAGATTTTTTTTTTTACATTAGTCAGTAAAGAAAGAGCTCTACTTTACCTTACAAGAAAGTTCTCCAGGGTTTTGCGGGACAATGTCTTCATTGGCAATTCCGTGAGGCACAGACAGCTTAAACATACACCAATAAAAGGATTATTCACAATCAAATAACCTCGTCCTAAGCGGCTGATCATGTGGGGATTTGGTACGCTCGCCTGCAGTATAACCTCCAGCAGTTAAGCTCTTCACTCGGCTTCCTCAACCTCGGGATCTAGTTGGTGGGGCTGCCGTTTCTCAGGCTGCTCAGAGTCCTCGGGGGCCTGGGTCTGAGCCCACAGGACCTCGGCAGCTGAAGGTGGCCTAAAGTTCCCTCAACAACCACATCCAGGAAGTTCTGCTCTATAGGACAAGGTCCACCAAGTCCCCAGCACATCGGAAGGGTAAATACTCAGCACCTGACCTCACGGCCTTTAGTTCAGGGGCGGCTGACAGGGGACTGGTGCCTCCCCTGCGGGGTTGGACTGGCCGCTTCCATCCGCCTTCAATCTCAGCTGCTCCTGCAGTCGCTCTGGTACAAGCATCTACTTAAACCCATCTCACTGCCTGACCTCAGTCATTCCTGGTCCACTCAGCCCTGTCTGATCTTAAGAATGGCTTTTACTCTGGAGCCAGAGAACTCTATTCCCCGCCTTGGTAAATTCTGGCTGATGAGCGCGGGTCGGAGGGCCTGTGCAATATAAAAGGCGTGCCCAGGACATGGGATCACACAAGCTCGCTTCCAACAAGAAAAGGGAGGCTGCACTCAGGAGCAAAGATGTAGAGTACGAGGGTGTAGCCCTGGGGGGCTGCTCCCCAGCATCTCTGTCAGAGCACCAGGGCGCCCAAGGTACCCAGGTTACCCTGGTTAGCAATTTAATGGTGGGGCAGCCACAGGAACAATGAGGGATTTAAGGAATTATTTCGTAAAGAGACACACTAATACACCGTCATTTTGAATTTATTAATTTCTTTGAGTTGTTCAAATGCTTTGTTGACATTATACCGCTATGCTAAGACCTATAAGCAAAATCTCATTCCCCCAAATGAGGCTCTTGACATCAAACAGCCAATGCAAGCAGAGACTTTACAGTTAGTAACACTATTTTCTGGGTATTTTTTGGCTGTCCAGCATGGCTTGCGGGATCTTAGTTCCCTGACCAGGGATCGAACCAGTGCCCCCTGCAGTGAAGCGCAGAGTCCTAACCACTGGACCACTGGGGAAGCCCCACTAACACTATTTTCTTAGTATGGCCTAATGGTAAAGAGCATGGGCTCAGAGCCAGTCAGTCTGTGTTCGAATCTTGGCTCTACCATTACTGGATGTGTGACCCTGGACAGGCTATTTAATCTCTCTGAGTCTTATTCATCTGTATAGTAGAGATAATAATAGTATCTACTTCACAGGGTTCGTGTGAGGAATAAATGAGTTAGTTATACATAAAGTGCTTCGAAGAATGCCTGGCTTAAAAGTATTCAACACATCAGCTACTGCTTTTATTTATTAATTATTTTTAAGTATCCTATCCCAAAGTACACCCCTGGGTTTTAGCAATTAAAATTTTATCAGTTTAAATGAATATGAATATATATGAATATCCTACGTCCTTCTTATCTGTCTACACCCTTCCCTTAGGAAGATGAAAAAAATCCTGAATTGCTTAAAGTGAAAACAATTTCCAGCTCAGCTATGGAAATGTAGAACAATATGAAGTGAATAATTGCTGTTCTTGTTAAGACATACTGTTGTACAACTGTTTTAAAAAGTGCCAACACTCCTGCTCTCCTTATCATTTTAATTTGTCCTAGTTTCATCAGGTTAACCTGACCGAAATAGAGAGAGCACATCAACTCCGGAGACAAAGGCTTAAGGTCATATGATGAGAAGAACATTCAAAGGGAACAAAATTAATATCTCAACTATCTCAACTATTGATGAAAACTTCTAACTGGTAGCTATTAAATGGACCATGATAATCAGGTTTACAAAAGTGGAAAATGAGGGAAAAACCATCCATTTTAATAAGAACTTTCTTTCTACTTTACATTTTACTCTGTGGGCAAGGTATAGCTATAAGATATAAACTATATCAAGATATGAATATAATATCTGGCAGAGACACTCCCATCAGTGTAACCTACTGGGTCAGGTTTTTCAGTTTGTTTGGTCAAGCCAGACAGCAGGTTGCAATCCTTGTCTGCCCTACTTCCTTTTCCTATATTTCTCCTAATAATGAAACCCTGCTTTAAAAGACCTAGGTTTTAACATGGCCTACTTGTCTAAAGCACTCAGTGTCAAGGGGCAATCCCACAGTTGTCTCATCATCTTTTTCTAAGGAATAAGGACCTTACGTATACTTTAGGACAAACCTCTTGACCACAAACATTTTGAAAAGCTAAATTTACCATGTATTTCCTGTAGAGAGGGTGTCCTGGTTTGGGGCGAGGGGGCAGCACCGGATCTTGATTTTTAAGGACTTGACTCTTGGCTTTTGAGAGTCCAGATGCCAGGTTACTTGTTTTTTTCTGAAGATCCATGTCGGAAGAAGACTGATTAAAAGGCAGTTTTTTATCTGCTGCTCTGGTTGCAGGAAGTTTTGGGGGAGGTGGTCTCTCAGGGGCCCCCTTGGGAGGAGGCTGTCGAGCTAGTACGACTTTTCCATTCACAGGTCTGAAAGTCAACGTGGTAGCTGTGAGTCAGTGTTTGATCGATAGTAGGTTCTGTTTTGTCCTTTCTTACACACACACACACACACACACACACACACACACACACACAGCGTTTTGCTAGTGTAAATACCATTTACTGAAACATGCAGGCTATGCTATTTTTTAGCAAATGACTGCTGTATTAAACATTATATTATTTGAAGAAATGCAGTGATGTTCCAGCTTCCTCTTATCTTGTAGTACAGATTCATTAGTTCAAGACAAACAAGCATTTACTATCATGAGCTCTCTAAGGCCCCATTTGCTCTTAAACACACCATGACTGTTTCAGAAAACTAAGGACTTTCTACCAAAGTCTGAGATGAAAAGCTTATAATAAGATATCAGGTATATGTGATGGAGTCTTGTACATGGAAAAGGTACGTCAAACTCCCCTAATATTCATGTTATAGGAATCATTATGAAAACACTAATTTAGATTAATATAAAGAAAGCTAGGTCTGAAAATGGGACAGGACAATTATTACTTTGAAAGCCTTTCCTTAATCCCTATGATAAAAATAATTTCCAACATAGTAATGTCTTATGATAACATCACAGTTTTTTGTCTAAATAGCCCTGAAACTCAGGAGGGCTGGTCACCTCTGAGCTCACGAGGCCTGTCTCCCTTTGGAAATGCCAAAAACCAGGCTGGTTTCTGGGAACAGGGAGAAAGCGAGCGAGTGTGTGTGTGTGTATGAGTGTGTGTATGTATGTATGTGTGTGTATACGCATGTGTGTGTTCCAGAAGTGGAGTTTTAGGTTCAGAAAGGAGTCTTGTTCATTTGTTTGAGGAAAAGCAATAGACATCCATGTTTGTGCTCTGTGAGTTTCTGGATTGCGTTAAAAAAGGAGCAGAGACTCCTACACCTGCTGTCAGAAGCAGACTGTGGGCTAGTGGCCTGGGTGAATTTGTGAGTTAAATGTATCTCTAAAAGAAGATCAAAGGCCAGCAACACTCAGTTTTCATGACAGAAAAGAGAGTCCAGTCTCGGAGTCATTAGTTTTTCTCTAACTGACTTTTTAGAAGTTTTCCCATGCTTACTTACCTCGGTGGCAACCTTGGGGGTCCTCGCACAGAACCTCCTGACTGACCAGCATGGTCAGATTCCTGCAAGTATCAGAGAATGATTTTTAGTTAAGATGAATCTGAAACAAGAGCTTTTCAAGAGGAATTATGGACAACTTTTTGGCTGGATCTATAAAGTGGAAATGTAGCTGAGTTACAGAAAGGAGATTAAAAGAGCTTTTTAGTCTTAAGCAATATTAACTCATTTCTCATTCCTACCTACATTGTCCATGTCACAATGCAAGTGAAAACAGAGAGGAACAGGCTGGGCAGGGAGGGGGGTGTCCTGCTACTGTGGACACCAGCCCAACCAACTGCACTGCATGGTTACACATCCAGCATGTTCTGAGGAATTAAGGATGCTGTTTAAATCATGTTGGGTTACACAGTAGCAATTTAAGCAGACACTGTAGGGAAGTTTTTAAAAATATGGCATTTATTTATCCCATGACAACATTTAAGATATGCAGTGCTCCTAAGTTTAAACACACAGTAAGTGAGGCGGTGATCTGTTCATTTTGCTTAGAACAGGCAGATCTCTCATACTGGATGGTTTCCACATTGTGTGGTGGGTTTTGAACTGGAAGGAGGTGGAACACAACAGAAGCTTAAGGGGTGGCCTGAAAGGAAGGCATGTGAGGAAGAACAGAATAGGCCCAAGAAAGCAGAGAGCTTAGCTTGTACCACTACAGCAAAGGGGTTGGATGTGCTGAGAAGAATTTTGTAGGAAAAAGCAAAGGGGGGTAGTGTGAAAAACAAAAGATAGGGAGAGTTGGAATGTTTTGGCCTGAAAGTAGATGAGAGAAATTGGACGTATGGGGATCAACAGGAACATTTCTTCAGAAGGGGTTCAAACTGTGCTAATTAAATAGGTTTTCAGAACATGTTATGGTCCAGGGATTGGGAAATGAGTATAATACATGGAAAACATTTTCAGATATTCTGTTGAATGAGAAGTCAAAGGATCTTAAAGCCAAGACTTCTGTTTTTTAGGGAAAAGTCTTCGCTAAATCCTTCTAATTCTGATTGAGTCTCTTTTTTCACCTTTCCTCCTTTCTAAGCCCTCACCACTGACCTCCAGGAAATAATATTTCTCCAAGACCACCTAAGAGGGAAAAATGCCAGCTCTTTAAAATTATACTGCCTTTTTAAAAAAAATTTATTCATCTTATTTATTTATTTTTGGCTGCGTTGGGTCTTCACTGTTGCACATGGGCTTTCTCTAGTTGTGAGCGGGGGCTACTCTTCGTTGCGGTGCGCGGGCTTCCCATTGCAGTGGCTTCTCTTGTTGCGGAGCATGGGCTCTAGGTGCGCGGGCTCAGTAGTTGTGGCGCATGGGCTCAGTAGTTGTGGCTCATGGGTTCTAGAGCACAGGCTCAGTAGTTGTGGCGCATGGGCTTAGCTGCTCCACGGCATGTGGGATCTTCCCGGACCAGGACTCAAACCCGTGTCCCCTGCAATGGCAGGCGGATTCTTAATCACTGCACCACCAGGGAAGCCCATATACTGCCTTTTTTTGTAAAAGAGGTTTAACTATAGCTTGGAAATCTTTGGGCTAATTCAGGCTGTTTTCCCCCTTCTTATCTTACCAATGAGTTAAAACTCATTGAGTTAAAACTCACTGGTGGCGCAGTGGTTGAGAGTCCGCGTGCAGATGCAGGGGACACGGGTTCGTGCCCCGGTCCGGGAAGATCCCACGTGCCGCGGGGCGGCTGGGCCCGTGAGCCATGGCCGCTGAGCCTGCGCATCCGGAGCCTGTGCTCCACAACGGGAGAGGCCACAACAGTGAGAGGCCCGCGTACAACAACAACAACAACAACAACAACAACAACAACAACAAAAACTCACTTCTACGGTTTTTAATTCAAACTGAATATTTACAAGTTTTCCTTAAACACCAAATGATTAATTGCTAATAACTGCGATCACGTGAATATGTTTCAGTGTTTTATAATCCCATTTTGAAAAACAAATTAAGCTTGCCCTTAAAACTTGGTTTCACTAATGAACTCAGTTAATGTAGTGAGGCAAGTCACCAGCTCATAAACCCTGCAATATTCCAGGCTATCATCCATGCCTTATAAATACACTGTTGCCTATGTGCCCCCTGACAAATAACTGCTATGATACTTGAAAAACTCATTTATTTCTTTGGCTGCCTTTAAAATTAAAACAAATAAGCCAAGAGAAAAACACTCTAGCAGATAGGTAGGAACTTTTATAGCTTTCCTCAAAATTACAGTTGTTAGACACCTTAATAATTAAGGGCAGATTTTTAAAAATATAGATATATAAATCTGACATGGAAAGTTATAGACGGTGTACTTTAATAAACACATACCATATAATACAAATCTTGTACCAAATATAGTTTTCTCTGATTGGTTTTACTTTTATGGGAAATCTTAAATATATTTTCAATTTCTCAATTTTCTATAATGAGCAAAAATAAATCAGAAAAAAAGGCAGCACACTCAAATCCCCCAGGACTGTTAGGCACATTCCAAAAGGCACTGCTGCATCTGACACACGTCAAATACTGAGAGTAGGGGCTTGGTTCCTGTAGGAGCCACTGTCTCGTGTTTGCTAAAGTCCAGGTTTGTGTGCAGGTTCTGCTGACAGTCTTTGGAAGATTACTGATTAGGGATTTCCTGCTCTTCAATAGTCCACACATGAATGGAGCTCCCTACCTGTACCTGCTTTTTGTAGTTTTTCTCTAGATCTGACATCCCTGAACTTGGGCTTCTGATGTGTTCCAGTAAGCATTTTAGCTCCTGGTGAAGTTGGTTTTTCGGCTTGTACTGCCCTGCAGATGCCATCTTTTTTTTTTTTTTTTGCGGTACGCGGGCCTCTCACTGTTGTGGCCTCTCACTGCTGTGGCCTCTCCTGTTGCGGAGCACAGGCTCCGGACGTGCAGGCTCAGTGGCCATGGCTCACTCGGCCATGGCTCTGCGGCATGTGGGATCCTCCCGGACCAGGGCACGAACCCATGTCCCCTGCATTGGCAGG
>NW_006797757.1:0-490 GCF_000442215.2 Lipotes vexillifer
CCACCTTCTCAATTTGGGATGATTTGTTGTCTATTCATGTATTCCACAGATGCAGGGTACATCGAGTTGATTGCGGAGCTTTAATCCGCTGCTACTGAGGCTGCTGGGAGAGATTTCCCTTTCTCTTCTCTGTTCTCACAGCTCCCAGGGGCTCAGCTTTGGATTGGGCCCCACCTCTGCATAGGTCGCCGGAGGGCGTCTGTTCTTCGCTCAGACAGGATGGGGTTAAAAGAGCCACTGATTTGGGGGCTCTGGCTCACTCAGGCCGGGGGGAGGGAGGGGCATGGAGTGTGGGGTGAGCCTGTGGCGGCAGAGGCCGGCGTGACGTTGCACCAGCCTGAGGCCCGCCGTGTGTCCTCCCGGGGGAGTTGTCCCTGGATCCCGGGAACCTGGCAGTGGTGGCCTGCACAGGCTCCCCGGAAGGGGTGTGTGGATAGTGACCTGTGTTTGCACACAGGCTTCTTGGTGGCAGCAGCAGCAGCCTTAGCGT
>NW_006797758.1:0-23363 GCF_000442215.2 Lipotes vexillifer
CCGCGGAGCAACTAAGCCCGTGCACCACAACTACTGAGCCTGCGCTCTAGAGCCCACGAGCCATAACCACTGAAGCCCGCATGCCAAGAGCCCGTGCCCTGCAACTAGAGAAGCCACCACAATGAGAAGCCCGCACGCCACAACAAAGAGTAGCCCTCGCTCGCCGCAACTAGAGAAAGCCCATGTGCAGCAACGAAGACCCAACACAGCCAAAAATTAAAAAAAAAAAAAGAAAATTGAATATCAAACTGATTTTAAGAAATCTGAAACAAATACTTTGCTGGGAGGACAAGCTTCCTTATTAAATATGATTGTTCCTTCAAGCGTCCAGCATACTACACTACGAAAATTTGCAGGGACGTCTCTTTACAACGTTGAAAATATCCAGATATGAACTGCATCATTAGAATCAGTAAATTTCTTGCAATTAGGAAAGATTAAAAGCAAATTCATCTATTAGGCCTCTGTTTACATATTCAACACTTCAGAGGCTGTATCTGAGTTGCAAGAAATAGACACTGCAGGGCAAGTTTAGTTTCATGTACTTTTCAAAAATATAAAATATTTTCAGGGAATTTTACAGGTCAATTATATAGTAAGATCTCTGATTTAAGAATGTCAATTTGTTTTTGAAAATGTAATTTTTACCTTAGGATTGTGCTGTACGAGAGAAGAAAAATTAAACCTACACCTAAGAACTGTACAGCCGCATAAACTGCATTAAGGCTAGATAGGAGTTGAAACTAATGTGAACCCAAAATTAAGTTTGATCAGCTTTCTGTTCTAAATAGAAGACACAGAGCAATTTCCATTCTCATCACAAAGAGTAAATCTTCACAGGAGGTAAGCCTGGGCCAGGATGTAAAAGTGAAACTTGTACACAAGTCTAATGAAAAATAAGAATTACATTTGATTAGAAAATCTTGAACCGTAATATGACCGTAATTTTTAAATTTACTTACCAAATAGTGTAAATGATGTATGATCTTATTTTTTAAATGTCCTGGAAATATTATGACTGGGAGGAAACAGACTCTTTGTGTGTGTTATTGCAGGTGATGGTATTAGGAAAGGAAAGTTAAAGTTATAAATAGTCAGATTTCAATGCAACAATTTTTAAGACATCAAAATAACACCAACAGTAGAATGGATTATCACAAGAAGTAGTGACCTTCCCATTACCGGGGATACTCAAGCGAAAGCTGCATAATAAGAATTTCTTTATAGGGGAATTTTACATAGGCAGGGAGATTAGACTCAATGCCCATTAATTTCATTTACAAAGAAAGTTGAAATGAAATACAAACTATTATGTTGAATTTTTTATCAAGTTGCTTTAAATTTCTTACTGCCTTTAAACTAACAGTTATGATCCAAGCCTTGGTTGATCTATTTTATTAACATCAGGGGAGATGTTACTTATACCATTGCTAAGTAACATTTGACTATATACAACTTTTATTATTAAAAAGAATCTGGTCATTTCCATTTTTACTATGAATAATTCTCCTGGTTCACTCATTCAGCAATTATTTACAGAGCACTTCTATATGCCGGCCATTAAGAATTTTTAAGAATAATTTTTCAATAAGCAATTTTTACTTGACATTTTTTATACTTGAGGATACAATCTATTTATTTGGAAAATGTACAAGAATATTCTTTATTTAATAAGCATTTTATTACTGGGAAAACCAGATACCTAATATAGTTTTAATGTGCATAGAAATAAGGTCTCGTTTGAAAAAAATAAAGGTAAATTAAAATACCACAAAGTAAGGGTCAGTGAAGTCATGTTTCTTCTTTGCACCTTCTAGGAAGCTGCTATTTGATCCTCACCTGTAAGAAATGCTGAAGAACTTCACCTTGTATTGATACATGTGGGCAACGGGTCAATTTTATGTTAGTAAATCTACTGTTTACTTCATCTCTGGTATGCATTCCTATTAAAGTCCACGGAATTTTGAAAACAACATGATTAATTAGAAACGATTTCCTAACCGGTCAAATGCACATTTGCTGGCATTGTACAGAAAATGTCATCATTCCCAAGATGTTATTCTTTGTGATAAGAAAAGTAAAAACACTGTTCTCTGTGCAGCTTGCAAAAAATTGTTTGGTGGAGGTGAAGGAGATAAGTTTATAGGTTAAAAAGGGCTTCAAACATGCAGCTTTAGGTTATCAAATATATCTGACCTCTATTTACAGGGAAGACTGAAAGACGGATATAGCTGCAGAAATCAATTAAGTCATGCAACTCCAAACAAATCCTGAACAAGTGCATAAGTAAACTCAGGATAACCAAGTTTTTCAAGTCAAGGATTGAGTTTTATTTATCATTTAATAAGCACCACCAAGTATGGTTCCCTAGACATAAGAATAAAGACACTCAATAAACACATGTTAAATAAATGAATGCAAGAATTAATTAAATTATAAGTGAATATATGAATGGACAAACTGATAAATAAATGACATTCTGGAACTAAAGGCCCTGAAACAAGAGGGCAAAAATCTTGGGCCCAAGGATCTATGCAAGAAAGGCATAGATCATGAGAAACAAATATAAATGGATCTGTAATAAAAATTTTTTTTTGAATAATACTAGTGATTTACATTGTATTTTCGATGAAGAGGGGTGGGAATTTTTGCCATTGTACTCACTATATTTATTCTAGATATTATTCTTGGCTTCATATTAGTGTATTCTCACTCAAGAATATGTGTTTCTTCATTAAAAAAATCATTTGGTTGCTGTTATCAATTAAATCTTCATAAATTAAATCTTTAGCCATTATGTTCAAAAGGGCCTTAGACTGTATCAAAACTCTAGCACTCAAAGTGGACAAAACTAGGAATGGAGTAGTTGTCTAGAATTCCACTTTAGCAAGTTTTGCTTGGTCTACAGTTATTCCTCATGCGTTAGCACAGCCCAACATGGCAGGAAGCAATCAGCCAACAGGGGTCAGGAGAGTGAGCGGACAGTGTATTTTGTTGAGCTGGAAATGAGCAAGGACCTTCTCAGTTGTTCCACGAGGGATGGGGGATCTTGGCATTGGTCTGCTCCAGAGGTACCCAGGAGACTTGACTGAGAGGATGCACAATTCAAAGTGAAAGTTTAAAGAATTCAGATGTAACTCATCACAGTAGGAAATTACTTTAAGTTCTGTAGCAGCTTTTAGCTAAGTGGCTAAAATTAAGTGAATTTCAAAATTGATTCTCATGTATATCATAAAAACCTAGGCTACAGCTAGAATTTTGTACAAAATAAGGCTTGGTTATTTACTATTGTTTCCTTCACTTAAGAAAGAATAAAGGCCAGAGACACATTTACAAAAATGGAAATATTCTCACTGTTAACTAAATATAGTTTATTGTTTATTAACAAAATAATTCAGGATGCAAATAATATCTCCCTGCCATCTGTGTCAGGGATCTCTTTATTGAAGGCTCATTATTTTCTGGGGCAGAGGCTTTGCTATAAAAGAGATCACTGGAAGAAATGCAGAATTGCAAAAGGAAATGCACATGCTGCCTGTGCATTAACAAAATCTGTTATTGTGCATGCAATCATGTCAATGATATATGCAAATAATATGTGCAGAACTGTATGCAAAATTGTCTGTGGTGGGTACAGTGACAGTCAACTGATGGATGTAAATTTTGTATGTACAATGATGCTCACACAATGCAAAGCTGTTCTATGCAATGATACAAGGGAAATATCTTATTGTATATGCAATGATTTTTAAGCTAGGTCCACATGAAAGTACAGAAAGATGAGGCCACTTTCCAGTGACATATCATGATAATTGAGACAGATATTTCTGCTGACTTGAAGTGGAAAATTGACTTATATCTCCACTTTTCAAATTTGTATACTCAGGCTCAGACTAGGATGGAGCATTTCCAAATGTTTGAAAACATAGGTTATAGAGACTTTCTCTGCTAAAATTGTATTTTTTTAGAGAGAAGACGCAAAGGGATTATGCTCAAGATCAATATAGTTAAGTACAGTAAACATATCCTTTAGATCAAATTCAAATGTATTTTATGAGTTCTCTGATCTTCCCCATAACTCATGCATAATAAGTGCCTTCCTCTTCTTAGGTCAGCACTTTCTGTGCATAATTTTTATTTCAATCCTAACCTTAGTTCCTGGATGGCAGCAGTCATTATGTCGTTCCCAATTCATGCTTAGAATCTTTTAATCCTTATGAAGGGGTATAGTACCATAACAGGCTTTTTCAGTAAATATCTACTGTAACTACAGAATCTGTTTTAGTAAAGATTTTTGGCATTCATATACCTGGCAACACAAAACTCTCACCAAAAATGTAGTGGGTGTATTTTGATATAAATAGAAAATATTAATAGTAGTTCCATCTCCCTAGGCACTGAATGAGTAGGGAAACAACACTAGGAGAGAGATATATAACAAATGGGCCTTGGAAATACAGTTGCTTTTAGTA
This sequence comes from Lipotes vexillifer, assembly GCF_000442215.2. NCBI lineage: Eukaryota > Metazoa > Chordata > Mammalia > Artiodactyla > Lipotidae > Lipotes > Lipotes vexillifer. The sequence continues at coordinate 4,473 of NW_006797758.1, forward strand.
AAATCTTCAATAGATGTTACCTTCGTATACATAAAGGTATCAATTTTCCTTGCAAAGAACTTCCTTAATGGGTTTTTCCATAGGGCAAGCTTGAAATTGGCTGTTCTAGCAGTGGAACAGAATGGCAATTTAGAGAAAAAAGTAAAAAAACATATCAAAACAAAACAGGACCAAAATGTTTTAGACACCTTTACAGGGTTAACATGTTCTGCTTTCAGGAAAAATGTCTCACATCTTCATGCCCACCAAATCACTAACTTTGACTCTTCAAAATAGAATTATATCTATAGTCTGAGACTGAGGCAATATAGTATAACAGAAAGCCTACTGGAGTAGAATCAGGAAGAAATGGGTCCCTTTGTACTGCTATAATAAGAACATCACAGATTGGGTGTTTTCATAATTCTGGAGGCTGGCAAGTCCAAAATCAAGGCATTGGCATATTCCGTGTCTGGAGAGAGCCACCTTCTCGGGTCATAGATGGCCAACTTCTCCCTATGTCCTCATGTGGTAGAAGAGGTGAAGGCTCTCTCACTGGGGACTCTTTCATAAGGGCAATACTGTCATCATGATGGCACCACCCTCATGACCTAAGCACCTCCTAAAGGTCCCACCTCCAAATATCATCACAATGGGGGTTAGGTTTCAACACATGAATTTTAGGGGGAACACAAATATTCAGTCTGTGGCAGGTTCCAAACCTAGTTACAAAATAAGTTTGTGTTACCAAATGTAAAATAGACAGCTAGTGGGAAGCAGCCACATAGCACAGGGAGATCAACTCGGTGCTTTGTGACCACCTAGAGGGGTGGGGTAGGGAGGGTGGGAGGGAGATGTGAGAGGGAGGAGATATGGGGATATATGTATATGTATAGCTGGTTCACTTTGTTATAAAGCAGAAACTAACACACTGCTGTAAAGCAATTATACTCCAATAAAGATCTTAAAAAGAAAAAAAAAAAGAAGTTTGTGTTGCCATATGGAATATGGTGTCCGAATGATAAGCCTCAACATTTTGATTCAGCCATGGTAAAGATTCAAAGAAAAGTCATAATGGTATTTGATGAGGAACTTTGTAACAAGAAGACATAATATTTTTGGCATAAGTGCTTTGATAAGTAATGTTCTCATGATTTTGTTAGCCATCTCATTCACAAAACATTGCCTTAGAAAAACACCTAAAACCCAATGATTGTAGGAGTCAAGCAACGAGCAGTATTAGAGACAAGTGCAGGTGAGACAAGTAACTAATGTAAGTTTAAAACCCATTTCCTTTGTTTTTCTGTTTTGTTTATTTTTCTTTATATTTACTGACATACAACAGAGGAGCAAGAAATAAAGGCACTGAATTGTTAACTAGACAGTTTTTGATTAATTCCTCAATAACATAATCTTCAACCTGGTGATAACCACAGAGCTTATAAAAAACAGTTGTAGGAAACCAAATATTCATATTTTAAGGTACCAATGAACACCAGCTTTGTATTAACAAATTTACCAATATAAAGAAAAAAAACCCACAAATCACCAGCCTGAGGGTAACCTCATATTTATACTATACATGTTCTCTTGTAATTCAGAAAGCATAAGATGCTCTGAATTTCTCATGAACACTGCTTGTAATATCTAACAACTTCCGATCAAATTACAACGGTAACTTTGTTTTATGTTGGAAACAAAATACCACTATAACTGGTACCTGAAGAACAAATTGTTAAGGGAGTACAGAGGCTAAGAGAAGAAGTAAAAAAAATCACAGGTGACTTGGTGTTTAAGGCCCTGTTGGCAGTGGGTGTACAGTGAAGTCGATGGATGGGAGGACTTAAAAAACATGCTGCTGGGCTGGACTTTACGGTGAGGGCTGATGGTGGCAATGGTAAGGAAAAAGAAGAATCAAGAATGTGTGGCTAAAAATAAATTAAAAAGAAAAATAAAAAAAACGGCTTGCAGATATTTTGACTTAAGGGAATTACAGTGTGTTTGGTGTCAATTCCCAGCATTAAAAAAATAATAATAATAAACTAAAACCTATTGGAGAAACAGATTTGGGGAAGAAAATCAGGAGTTGTGTTTCAGCTTTAAGATTGAGATATCTACTAGATTCAAGTCAAGATTCCAAGTAGGTTGTAAATATGCGTCCAGATCTCAGGAAGAAGTCAGGGATTAGGATATAAATATATGAGCCATCGGTATATGGATGATATTTAAAGATGACATTAGAATGAGATGATCCAGTGAGAGAAGTGGGCAGGCTCAAGAACGTAAGAGGACATGTCAAGGGTTGATAACTATTTAGAGGAAAAGGAAAAGGAAATCCAAGTGAGGTAGGAAGAAAACGAGGAGAGTATGGTGCCATGGAAAACCAAGCATAAAAGCTTCTCTAGAAAGAGGAAGTGGTCAACTATATTATTTTTTGAGGCAATGTGGCAACATGCTTTTTTCATGAGTCAAAATATCATCATGCGGGGCTTCCCTGGTGGCGCAGTGGTTGAGAGTCCGTCTGCCGATGCAGGGGACACGGGTTCGTGCCCCAGGCCGGGAAGCTCCCACATGCCGCGGAGCAGCTGGGCCCGTGAGCCATGGCTGCTGAGCCTGCGCGTCCGGACCCTGTGCTCCGCAACGGGAGAGACCACAACAGTGAGAGGCCCGCGTACCGCCAAAAAATATATATATATATATATCATCATGTTTTCAATCTATTAAATCCACCTTGCCAGCATGGAAATAGTTTTTCCTGTAGGAATAACTCTTATTGCTTGCCATCCCTTCCTTCCCCCAAAGATATATGTACATATATATGGTTTTTGTTCCATTATACCACTATTTAGAATCAACTGAAAATGGGCACATCTATATATATTTTTATAAATGGGGGCAAGTTAGGGAACTTTGGACAAAGCAATTGTATTAAAATGCTTTGTAACCAACAGATATAATAACAAATATTATTTTCAAATTATTTATGAAAAGAGAATATGAAACTAATATACAATGATCAAAAAGAAGTAAACTTATGAATAATATGGTCCAGAATTAGTATAGAATAAAATTTCACATCTTTACTAGTTCTATTTATTGCTATTATTTTAAAATGTAAAAGGGTTCATCACTGTAGTTTTACCTTTTTGCATGTTAACTAGTGATGTTATTTTCCACATACACACACTGATTATAAAACTACTAATTGAATAATCTCTTTATAGCCCTTGTCTATTTACTTATTGATGTCTTAATGATTTTCTTATCTTATTTTGGAGATTCTTAAATAACGGAGATGCTAATCTTTAGTTTTATCCCTCTAAATAAAATACTAATTTAAAAAGGAAACATTCAATGGCCATATATAATAATAGATTTGTATGTTATCTTTACCAAAATTCCCATTTTACATGTGTTTAAAAACAAAATCTTGAAGGGTTTAGGTGACCAGCCCAGGCCGCAGAGAACAGAGGGTAGAGATCAGTTTGACTGTGAGGACTCTGATTCCAAAGCCCATGCTTACTCTCTCCATGGAAAAAAAGTATTTTTTTATACAAGACATTTGAAAGAACGCTGAAACTTTAAACTCTTCACAACATCTATCTTGTGTTTTCCAATGCGGGATCACTGAATAAAGAAACATGGAAAAACATGTTAAACAGAGACGACTATGCAAAATACTTTGGCTTTCTTAAGAAAGTGAAAGTAAAGGGATTCCATGAACTTCTTAATAGGCAAATTATATCCCTTTAAAAATTAATGAGGTGTCACTAGTTTAATACTGAAATAAAGGCAAAAAGCATCATGGTCCATTAGTGACACTGTCTCCTGCAATTATTTGAATTGGGGGTTAAAGATGAACCATTCTCACCATTTGTTGGCAGAAAACTTGACAATTCAATGCAGCTATTAAAACTGGTACAAGAACCAATAAGGATATCTAAAATTAATAAATAATAGGAGAGAAAATGAGAAGAAGGATATTATAACCAAATGAGGAAAAAGAGAAAATACAGAGATGTTTAACTATATTACTAATACATATCTAGTTCTCAATTTTTATTCTAATATTTCAAAAATTATAAATGTGTTGCCGGTGAGGAGGTACAATTTGATTTAACATACTTAATATAATGCTGTATGGATGGACTGATTTATATAAAATACAAGAATTTCTTTTATGATCAAAGGTATCTATCATCTAACTTATTACATCTATTGAATTCTTGAAATTGCTACTACTCAACAGTGAAGCAATGTGGTATCGTGTATTTGCTACAATCTTGTCAGCAGATAAAAATAAGGTAAGACAAGAAAGTGCATTCAGCCCTAATTCATGGGAAAAAGCATTTGTCATCTTGAAAAGATGCTCTCAGAAGCTATAAAAGTTAGTGACTATGAATTAACTCTAAATCGTTTGTGACTTCAATGAAATTACGGGTCAGTGAATTGCAAGGTACATGTTCAATAACTGAAAAATGAAAGTTAATTTTTCAAAACATGAGGCCAAATTATTTCTTTAAATTAGTCATACATTTTCTTTTTTAAAAAATACATGCTATAATCTCAGGAAATGTTATAGTCATGTCATACCTACAAGTGGATGCATTATAAACTTCTTTATACAACAGGAGCTTGGGGGATCAACCTGGTCAGACCACAAGCGAATGAAAGATTTGTCTTGAAGCTGGCTTTGCATAACTAATCATTGTTTTTATTTACAAATATAAGTACAATCATATATATACACATGTAGATATACATATATGTATATATATATCATATATATATATGTATAATTATTCTTTGGGGTAGCTTTAGGGTGTTAATGATAATGGGTGTGGCCAAAGCCCATGCCTTCTTATCATTCATTCAGCCAGCCACTGTTATCAATTCAAGCTTAACTTTGTTTTCAGAGTGTTTGCTGATTCTCCTGCAATCCTAACAAACTCTACAGATCGTTTACAGAAGAATATCAATTACCAAGGGAAGAATTTTCGATAGCTAGTTTTCAAGAGCTAAATTAGCATGGGATCCAAGACTTGGTCTTGTCTGCAGTTTGTGCTCTCTTTCTTGGAACTGCTTCTTCACTTACACAAACACGGCAGCAGAGTTCTACATTGTTGTTAACAGTTTTATTTTTTATTTTCTCCATTTACTTCATATTTACTGTTTGATAAGCGTCAAGCTAAGCTGGTTATTTCTTTACTATTTCACCACAGGCCTAAGAAATGGATGTTATGCCTACTTTAAAGACGAAGAAATTAAAGATTAGAGGGGCCTGCTGATTCTCCTAAGGTTGCACAGATGGCTTGGGGAGGGGGCTGGATTCAGATCCAAGCCTGGGAGATTCTAAACTCTGGGCACAAGAGTCCACCAGTACCAGTCAAAGTCAGCACAGCTGGCTTTGGTTTATTACCTAGTAATTTCTTTCATTTATATCTGGGTGTCTCAGGGAAGAGTGTTTTCCTAGTAAAGGAAAAAAACTGAATAATAAGATGAAGAGTAAGAATGATAATTGTATCAGAAAAATTAAAGTCACGGGTCAGCAAAAGCAGCTGACCCGTGAAGCACAAGTCTGCAATCTCTGCTCTCTGAAGGACATTTTAAGCTTAGACTGATAAAACCATCTAAGTTGAAATGCAACCTAGCCACACATTACAATTTAGTTTACATTCTTTACAGTGCTCTCAATCAATGCACAGGGTCTTGTTATATTACATAAAATATAAATTACAAATATCTATAGCAGCATTACTTGAAACATATAATGTTGTTGTCTTTGGGGTTTAATTTTGTATATTGTAAGGAGATGAAAATAAACCCCTAAGGCAGAAACACAATTGTATGCTTCAATGAATAAATTATATTAGGGAATGTACTTCAGAGATGGCAAGGAACATAAGACAGGCTGCTTATGTAATAAACTCGGTTTCCAGTGAAAAGTAACAAACTTTGTAGGCTGCAATAACTACATCATATCAATACTTTTGCTATTTTCCAAGACACTTATTATTTCTCCACATTTAGAACCAAAATGAAAATGTGGCTTTCTGGAGGACCATCACCAACAAGACCACCAGCAAATGTAATACACCAGAATCCCCTCAGGGCGCACAGTCAGGGCGACTGCAGTGGCTGATGACTTGATGGCACAACATCTATTGTCTACTGATATGGCAGGTGACATTCTTCATCCACACCTACTATTAGATGATTCCCTATTACTACACAATAGGATCATTTGATCCTTAATTACAAATGAAGGAAGGAGGTCATTATTTTGAAGTTAAAACAAATTCTATGAATGCTGGGAGATGCGTACATCATAATACATGTCCTTAGCAGCACTGTCCTCATAAAAAGGATGGAAAAAAAAGCAGGACACTGGTCCTAGATAGTTAAAGTGCATATCAAAGGAATAATTTCAATGAGCCCAGACTCTTAGATTTTCCTATAAATAGAAAAGTGCTAAATTCATTAACTTGAGATGTCTGTTTTTTTTTTTAATTAACATTAATCTTTTGATGTTCCAACTACTTGTTTTTGTTTTTGTTTTTTTTGCAAAACTCCTATATATCCTGGGTCCTCCCTTACCTCTACAGAGAGAGCAGTCCCTTCAGAGCAGTCCCTCCTGGGCTTAAGTCCTCAGGAAGTTGGCCAAATAAAACATAATTCTCAACTTTTAGGTTGTGCATTTTTTTCAGTTAACATAGGGAATCAGTTTAATAACTATCTAATTAACAATATATAAGACTATGGGATCATGCTTATAAAATTGTAAGTGAGAAAATGACATTACAAATGATGTATACAGTTATATTGCAGGATTCCAATTTAGTGTATAAAAAGCAGAAAAATATAGGGGTCCAGCCGGCTCTGGATAAGGGCTGGGGGTAGAAGGGGACCCCTGTGGAGACGGAGGGGTGGGAGCTTGGGTGCTGACTCCACGCGCAACCGCCGGCCCTGCACGTGCGCCCTGGCGTGGCCCAGGTGACAGAATAAGAAAGGAGGGGAGAGAAGATGACAGAAAAGTAAGACGTGATCACCTTCCTCCCCACAGATACATCAGAAATACATCTACATGTGGAACAGCTCCTACAGAACACCCACTGAACACTGGCAGAAGACCTCAGACCTCCCAAAGGCAAGAAACTCCCCACGTATCTGGGTAGGGCAAAAGAAAAAAGAAAAAACAAAGACAAAAGAAAAAGGACAGGACCTGCACGAGTGGGAGGCAGCTGTGAAGGAGGAAAGGTTTCCACACACTAGGAGCCCCTTCTTGGGTGGAGACTGGGAGGCGGAGCGGGGAGCTTTGGAGCCGCGGAGGGGAGCGCAGCAACAGGGGTGCGGAGGGAAAAGCGGAGAGATTCCCGCACAGAGGATCGGTGCCGACCGGCACTCACCAGCCCGAGAGGCTTGTGTGCTCGCCCGCCGAGGCGAGCGGGGCTGCGAGCTGAGGCTCGGGCTTCGGTTTGAGCGCCGGGAAAGGACTGAGGTTGGCGGTGTGAACACAGCCTGCAGGGGGTTAGTGCACCATGGCTGGCCGGGAGGGAGTCCGGGAAAAAGTATGGAGCTGCCAAAGAGGCAAAAGACTGTTTCTTCCCTCTTTGTTTCCTGGTGCGCGAGGAGAAGGGATTCAGAGCGCTGCTTAAAGGAGCTCCAGAGACAGGCGTGAGCCGCGCAGAGACGGGCGGGAGATGCTAAAGCTGCTGCTGCCGCCACCAAGAAGCCTGTGTGCGAGCACAGGTCACTGTCCACACCTCCCTTCCGGGGAGCCTGTGCAGCCCGCCACTACCAGGGTCCCGGGATCCAGGGACAACTTCCCCGGAAGGACGCACGGCGCGCCTCAGGCTGGTGCAACGTCACGCTGGCCTCTGCCGCCGCAGGCCCGCCCCACACTCCGCACGGCGCGCCTCAGGCTGGTGCAACGTCACGCTGGCCTCTGCCGCCGCAGGCCCGCCCCACACTCCGTGCCCCTCCCTCCCCCCCGGCCTGCGTGAGCCAGAGCCTCCGAATCAGCGGCTCCTTTAAGCCCGTCCTGTCTGAGCGAAGAACAGACACCCTCCAGCGACCTAAATGCAGAGGCTGGGCCAAATCCAAAGATGAGCCCCGGGAGCTGTGCGAACAAAGAAGAAAAGGGAAAGCTCTCCCAGCAGCCTCAGGAGCAGCGGATTAAATCTCCACAATCAACTTGACGTACCTGCATCAGTGGAATACCTGAATAGACAATGAATCATCCCAAATTGAGGAGGTGGACTTTGGGAGCAAGATATATTATTTTTTCCCCTTTTCCTCTTTTTGTGAGTGTGTTATGTGTATACTTCTGTGTGAGATTTTGTCTGTATACCTTTGCTTTCACCATTTGTCCTAGGGTTCTGTCCATCTGTTTTTTTTTTCTTTATCTTTTTCTTTTTACTTAAAAATTTTTTTTCTTAATAATTATTTTTTATTTTAATAACTTTATTTTATCTTCTTTCTTCCTTCCTTCCTTCCTTTCTTTCTTTCTTTTTCTTTCTTTCTTTCTTTCTTTCTTCCTTCCTTCCTTTCTTTTTCTTTCTTTCTTTCTTTCTTTCTTTTCTTTCTTCCTTTCTTTCTTTCTTTCTATTTTTTCTCCCTTTTATTCTGAGCCGTGTGGATGAAAGTCTCTTGGTGCTCCAGCCAGGAGTCAGTACTGTGCCTCTGAGGTGGGAGAGCCAACTTCAGGACACTGGTCCACAAGAGACCTCCCAGCTACATGTAATATCAAATGGTGAAAATCTCCTAGAGATCTCCATCTCAACACCAAGACCCAGCTTCACTCAACGACCAGCAAGCTACAGTGCTGGATACCCTATGCCAAACAACTAGCAAGACAGGAACACAGCCCCATCCATTAGCAGAGAGGCTGCCTAAAATCATAATAAGGCCACAGACACCCCAAAACACACCACCAGACGTGGACCTGCCCACCAGAAAGACAAGACCCAGCCTCATCCACCAGAACACAGGCACTAGTCCCCTCCACCAGGAAGCCTACACAACCCACTGAGCCAACCTTAGCCACTGGGGACAGACACCAAAAACAACGGGAACTATGAACCTGCAGCCGGTGAAAAGGAGACCCCAAACACAGTAAGATAAGCAAAATAAGATGACAGAGAAACACACAGGAGATGAAGGAGCAAGGTAAAAAGCCACCAAACCAAACAAATGAAGAGGAAATAGGCAGTCTACCTGAAAAGGAATTCAGAATAATGATAGTAAAGATGATCCAAAATCTTGGAAGCAGAATAGAGAAAATGCAAGAAACATTTAACAAGGACCTAGAAGAACTAAAGATGAAACAAACAATGATGAACAACACAATAAATGAAATGAAAAATACTCTAGAAGGGATCAATAGCAGAATAACTAAGGCAGAAGAATGGATAAGTGACCTGGAAGATAAAATAGTGGAAATCACTACTGCAGAGCAGAATAAAGAGAAAAGAATGAAAAGAACTGAGGACAGTCCCAGAGAGCTCTGGGACAACATTAAATGCACCAACATTCGAATTATAGGGGTTCCAGAAGAAGAGAAAAAGAAAGGGACTGAGAAAATATTTGAAGAGATTATAGTTGAAAACTTCTCTAACATGGGAAAGGAAATAGCCACCAAAGTCCAGGAAGCACAGAGGGTCCCATACAGGATAAATCCAAGGAGAAACACGCCAAGACACATATTAATCAAACTATCTAAAATTAAATACAAAGAAAACATATTAAAAGCAGCAAGGGAAAAACAATAAATAACACACAAGGGAATCCCCATAAGGTTAACAGCTGATCTTTCAGCAGAAATTCTGCAAGCCAGAAGGGAGTGGCAGGATATATTTAAAGTGATGAAGGAGAAAAACCTACAACCAAGATTACTCTACCCAGCGAGGATCTCTTTCAGATTTGATGGAGAAATTAAAACTTTACAAACAAGGAAAAGCTGAGAGAGTTCAAAACGACCAAACCAGATTTACAACAAATGCTAAAGGAACTTCTCTAGGCAAGAAACACAAGAGAAGAAAAAGACCTACAATAGCAAACCCAAAACAATTAAGAAAATGGGAATAGGAACATACATATCGATAATTACCTTAAATGTAAATGGATTAAATGCTCCCATCAAAAGACACAGATTGGCTGAATGAATACAGAAACAAGACCCATATATATGCTGTCTACAAGAGACCCATTTCAGACCTAGGGACACATACAGACTGAAAGTGAGGGGATGGAAAAGGATATTCAATGCAAATGGAAACCAAAAGAAAGCTGGAGTAGCAATTCTCATATCAGACAAAATAGACTTTAAAATAAAGACTATTACAAGAGACAAAGAAGGACACTACATAATGATCAAGGGATCAATCCAAGAAGAAGATATAACAATTGTAAATATTTATGCACCCAGCATAGGAACACCTCAGTACATAAGGCAAATGCAAACAGCCATAAAAGGGGAAACTGACAGTAGCACAATCATAGTAGGGGACTTTAACACCCCACTTTCACCAATGGACAGATCATCCAAAATGGAAATAAATAAGGAAACACAAGCATTAAATGCTACATTAAACAAGGGGGACTTAATTGATATTTATAGGACATTCCATCCAAAAGCAACAGAATACACTTTCTTCTCAAGTGCTCATGGAACATTCTCCAGGATAGATCATATCTTGGGTCACAAATCAAGCCTTGGAAAATATAAGAAAATTGAAATCGTATCAAGTATCTTTTCTGACCACAACACTATGATACTAGATATCAATTACAGGAAAAGGTCTGTAAAAAATACAAACACATGGTGGCTAAATAATACACTACTTAATAACGAAGTGATCTCTGAAGAAATCAAAGGGGAAATCAAAAAATACCTAGAAACAAATGACAATGGAGATGCGATGACCCAAAACCTATGGGATGCAGCAAAAGCAGTTCTAAGAGGGAAATTTATAGCAATACAATCCTACCTTAAGAAACAGGGAACACCTCAAATAAACAACCTAACCTTGCACCAAAAGCAATTAGAGAAAAAAGAACAAAAAAACCCCTAAGTTAGCAGAAGGAAAGAAATCATAAAGATCAGACCAGAAATAAATGAAAAAGAAATGAAGGAAACAATAGCAAAGATCAATAAAACTAAAAGCTGGTTCTTTGAGAAGATAAACAAAATAGATAAACCATTAGCCAGACTCATCGAGAAAAAAAGGGAGAAGACTCAAATCAATAGAATCAAAAATGAAAAAGGGGAAGTAACAACTGACACTGCAGAAATACAAAATATCCTGAGAGATTAGTACAAGCAACTCTATGCCAATAAAATGGACAACCTGGAAGAAATGGACAAATTCTTAGAAATGCACAACGTGCTGACTCTGAACCAGGAAGAAATAGAAAATATGAACAGACCAATCACAAGCATTGAAATTGAAACTGTGATTAAAAATCTTCCAACAAACAAAAGCCCAGGACCAGATGGCTTCACAGGCGAATTCTATCAAACATTTAGAGAAGAGCTAACACGTATCCTTCTCAAACTCTTCCAAAATATAGCAGAGGGAGGAACACTCCCAAACTCATTCTATGAGGCCACCATAACCCTGATACCAGAGCCAGACAAAGATATCACAAAGAAAGAAAATTATAGGCCAATATCACTGATGAACATAGATGCAAAAATCCTCAACAAAATACTAGCAAACAGAATCCAACAGCACATTAAAAGGATCATACACCATGAGGAAGTGGGGTTTATTCCCAGGACGCAAGGATTCTTCAATATACGCAAATCAATCAACGTGATACATCATATTAACAAACTGAAGGAGAAAAACCATATGATCATCTCAATAGATGCAGAGAAAGCTTTTGACAAAATTCAACACCCATTTATGATAAAAACCCTGCAGAAAGTAGGCATAGAGGGAACTTGCCTCAACATAATATAGGCCATATATGACAAACCCACAGCCAACATCGTCCTCAATGGTGAAAAACTGAAACCATTTCCACTAAGATCAGGAACAAGACAAGGTTGCCCTCTCTCACCACTATTATTCAACATAGTTTTTGAAGTTTTAGCCACAGCAATCAGAGAAGAAAAAGAAATGAAAGGAATCCAAATTGGAAAAGAAGAAGTAAAGCTGTCATTGTTTGCAGATGACATGGTACTCTACATAGAGAATCCGAAAGATGCTACCAGAAAACTACTAGAGCTAATCAATGAATTTGGTAAAGTAGCAGGATACAAAATTAATGCACAGAAATCTCTGGCATTATTATACACTACTGATGAAAAATCTGAAAGTGAAATTAAGAAAACACTGCCACTTACCATTGCAACAAAAAGAAAAAAATATCTAGGAATATACTTACCTAAGGAGACAAAAGACCTGTATGCAGAAAACTATAAGACACTGATGATAGAAATTAAAGATGATACAAATAGATGGAGAGATATACCATGTTCTTGGATTGGAAGAATCAACATTGTGAAAATGACTCTACTACCGAAAGCAATCTACAGATTCTGTGCGATCCCTATCAAACTACCACTGGCATTTTTTACAGAACTAGAACAAAAAATTTCACAATTTGTATGGAAACAAAAAATACCCTGAATAGCCAAAGCAATCTTGAGAACGAAAAAGGGAGCTGGAGGAATCAGGCTCCCTGACTTCAGACTATACTACAAAGCTACAGTAATCAAGACAGTATGGAACTGGCATAAAAACAGAAATATAGATCAATGGAACAGCATAGAAAGCCCAAGATAAACCCACACACATATGGTCACTTTATCTTTGATAAAGGAGGCAAGAATATACAGTGGAGAAAAGACAGCCTCTTCAATAAGTGGTGCTGGGAAAACTGGACAGGTACATGTAAAAGTATGAAATTAGAACACTCCCTAACACCATACACAAAAATAAAGTCAAAATGGATTAAAGACCTAAATGTAAGGCCAGAAACTATCAAACTCTTAGAGGAAAACATAGGCAGAACACTTTATAACATAAACCACAGCAAGATCCTTTATGACCCACCTCCTAGAGAAATAGAAATAAAAATAAACAAATGGGACCTAATGAAACTTAAAAGCTTTTGCACAGCAAAGGAAACCATAAACAAGACCAAAAGACAACCCTCAGAATGGGAGAAAATATTTGCAAATGAAGCAACTGACAAAGGATTAATCTCCAAAATTTACAAGCAGCTCATGCAGCTCAATAACTGAAAAACAAACAACCCAATCCAAAAATGGGCAGAAGACCTAAATAGACATTTCTCCAAAGAAGATATACAGACTGCCAACAAACACATGAAAGAATGCTCAACATCATTAATCATTAGAGAAATGCAAATCAAAACTACAATGAGATATCATCTCTCACCGGTTAGACTGGCCATCATCAAAACTAGAAACAATAAATGCTGGAGAGGGTGTGGAGAAAAGGGAACACTCTTGCACTGCTGGTGGGAATGTAAATTGATACAGCCGCTATGGAGATAAGTATGGAGGTTCCTTAAAAAACTACAAATAGAACTACCATACGACTCAGCAATCCCAGTACCAGGAATATACCCTGAGAAGTCCATAATTCAAAAAGAGTCATGTACCAAAATGTTCACTGCTGCTCCATTTACAACAGCCAGGACATGGAAGCAACCTAAGTGTCCATCATCGGATGAATGGATAAAGAAGATGTGGCACATATATACAATGGAATATTACTCAGCCATAAAAAGAAACGAAATTGAGTTATTTGTAGTGAGGTGGATGGACCTAGAGTCTGCCATAGAGAGTCAAGTAAGTCAGAAAGAGAAAAGCAAATACCGTATGCTAACACATATATATGGAATCTACAAAAAAATTTAAAAAAGGTCATGAAGAACCTAGGGGTAAGACGGGAATAAAGACACAGACCTACTAGAGAATGGACTTGAGGATATGGGGAGGGGGAAGGGTGAGCTGTGACAAAGTGAGAGAGTGGCATGGACATATATACACTACCACACGTAAAATGGATAGCTAGTGGGAAGCAGCCACATAGCACAGGGAGATCAGCTGGGGGCTTTGTGACCACCAAGGGGTGGGACAGGGAGGGTGGGAGGGAGGGAGACGCAAGAGGGAAGACATATGGGAACATATGTATAACTGATTCACTTTGTTATATAGCAGAAACTAAGACACCATTGTAAAGCAATTATACTCCAATAAAGATGTTTAAAAAAATAAATAAATAAGAAAGGAGTAGGTGAGTGGGAAGTACTGTGGAGGAGCCAACAGTTGCTGCCCCAACATCCCAGTAAATGAAGATATTTCTAAATTTTGAATCAATGATAGTTCCAAAAGGAAAAAAGAAAACCCTGAAGGGTTATACAAAGCTTCCAGGTAACAGATACCTACCTTAGGTAGCTTATCACGTGGGTGAACTTTATAAATGTGTGACAGGCATTGAGGAATGTTTTTCTGTAGCTACAGAGGAAGTCAAAAGTGTTTCCACATTCTGGTTTCACGTACAATGGGGGCTTCATTATTTGAGTCTCTGAACTTAGACCACGTATGAAAATAAAAGTTGGCATTGATGTAAACATCTTAATAAACTGACCACTTGTAACATTAAAATAAAAGTAGACAAATTTAAATAAAATTTTATCAGTAGTTAAGCCCAGGTTATAGGATTATGGGTATTTTTAATTTTCTTTCACTCTAGTTATTTAATTTCCAAACTTTCTACAATGAGTATGTATATAATGTTTTATAATTTTAATTGATGTAAAGTATGAATCAACAAAAGCTCCTGACATCTATTTAAAACTTGAGATAGCTTTTTCATTTATTTATTCATTAGTTTATTCTTTCATTTAACAAGCACTTCTAAGATGCTTACCATTTGCCAGACATTTTTCTAAACACTTTACAAATATAATCTAAACTAACCTACTCATTGATTTTATTAGTAGGTCCTATTACTATGCCACCTTTACAGTATGTGTCAGAGCTGGGATTTGAAATCGGGGAGATTCTATGCCTTAAGCCCTATATTCTGCTGCTTTGTTCTGACAGAGTCAGATAAAGCTGCCCATTTCAATGGACGTTAATTTGGAGGCCTCATTTTTAGTGGTCAGAATGGCCTCTCTCTACAGACATGATAAAATCAAACTTGAGAATCGTATCCTACTCCTAGGCCTGTGGTTCCCCATCCCTGTTCTATGCATATTTTATAAACAGGCAGATTAAAGTGAAAACACAGAACAAGTCCTCCCGAGACTATGCACATTCATAACTATGTGGGCAGGATGGTGCCTCACACTTATTGCAAGTATATTACTGAAATCTTTACCCACCCTGGCAGTCACAAAGGCTTTACCCTATTGTAACAGCTAGTGTGTGGGATACATAATTAGTGTATTACCCATGACCATAAAGCCTTTGACAGGCGTCTGTACACTCATGGAGCAGGGAGGAGTGATGAGGAATCATCTAATTCACAATGACATGCTTCTAAATGAGACTGACCTCTCTTGTGTCCACAGGGCCTTACTTCCTGACTTATCACAACCTGAAAATATGAAAACATACAGCTTTAATTATTCTGGCCAGCTGCATTTTTTAAAAAAAATTGATTTCTGCTCCTTAATATTCTCATTCTCAAATATTGCAGCCACGTTCGTCTGGGTTAATAATAGGGGCACTAATACAACAGCTCAAATTAATACATAACTTCTACGGTACAAACTTTCCATCATTCCTCACCTCCTTTTTCCAGTAAGAGTAACCCTACTTGCTCTGGGCAGCTGTTCCTACTGGTTATGATGGGGCTGGTCCCCTGCTGACCCGGAAATTAATATTATGATAGACCTACAGTATAGACTGTGGGACATTAAATAACATCTATCCCTAGGCATTAATCTCCCTCCTTCCCTCCTTCTTTCATTTGCTACTTTACTTCTCTGTAATAAGCAAACCTCTACTTTTTCAGATTCAGCTATCATTTTGGTGTAGGCCTACCTTATGCCCAGTGATTTGCTTGATACTCTTAAGTCTATAATGGCTGTTTCTCCATGATCCTGAGAGTTTAAATGTGGGGAATGTGGGCCTTAAGCTCACAGTCTGGTTTGAGGGATCACTGGTCATTTGTTCTTCTCTGATGGTGATAACTGATTCATATCTTTCTTTTCCTCTCCTGTGGACCCCAAACACTATGATTACTTTCTTTATTCTGCTGAGATGAGCTACAGAAAACCTCCTTTCACAAACCCACCGACTGCATCCTCTCAGCCTTTCATTCTCCTCTTGTTTGAGTCTTTTTTTCTTTTTGTATTAGAAAAGGTTTCTTTTCTTAAATAAATTTTTATTGGAGTATAGTTGATTTACAATGCTGTGTTAATTTCAGGTGTACAGCACAGTGAATCAGTTATACATATACATATATCCACTCTTTTTTTAGATTCTTTTCCCATATAGGTCATGACAGAGTATTGAGTAGAGTTCCCTGTGCTATACAGTAGTTCCTTATTAGTCATCTATTTTATATATAGTAGTATGTGTCAATCCCAATGTCCCAACTTATCCCTCCCCCCCTTTGTAACCATAAGTTTGTTTTCTACATCTGTGACTCTATTTCTGTTTTGTAAATAAGTTCATTTGTAACATTTTTTGTTTAGATTCCACATATAAGCAATATCATATGATATTTGTCTTTCTCTGTCTGACTTATTTCACTCAGTATGACAATCTCTAGGTCTACCCATGTCGCTGCAAATGGCATTATTTCGTTTTTTCTTGTGTCTGAGTAATATTCCATTGTATATATGTACCATATCTTCTTTACCCATTCATCCATCAATGCTTCCATGTCTTGGCTATTGTAAATAGTGCTGCAATGAACATTGGGGTGCATGTATCTTTTTGAATTATGGTTTTCTCTGGGCATATATCTGGGCACATATTTAAAGGAAACTTCCCTGAACCTTCTTGAGTACCATTCAAGATGGATTATGGGTAATGGGGAGGGGAGCAGAAGAACGTCATTTAGACTAGGGTTTGTGAGACTCTGTCATTTTGTGGATACTTCAGACCAGATGAGCGCTATTTCTTGTTAATTAAATCTCTTTCTAAATTTGTATAAAGTGTAGCTAGAAGTGGTGTTTATGAGGCCCTCCTCTAAGATTTATATTTCCAGGTGCTGAATGGAGATTAATGCCAAGTGACATTTGTTGTATTGCATATGTAATTATTTTCATATTTAGTTATAGCCAAACTTATGTACTACAAAAGATTTGATGTGGTTAACATATTTGTACTTTGAATACTTAGAGCATTTTTATCTCTTTTGCTTTGCTACATTTTTCCATTCAGAAAGAAAATATGTATTTATCTCTCCTCCCTAGTAGATTAAAAGTCCCTGGAAGTTGAGGGATGTATCTTGCTCATCTTTGGATCCTTCCAGTACCAACCACAGAGTCTAGCCAAAAGCATTCAATAAATATTTGTAGACTTGAAATGATTTAGGATTCTGAGGACAGAATAAATTTTCCTTTACGAATGAGCATGACGAATAAACCCGAAGCAAAAATGTTGTTTTCCTGGCAAATAGATCATTAGCATCTAAAAGTAGGATCAGTGAGTTTTTGCCTTCTGAGACTGAAAACATGAACAATCATAAGAAAGTTCTATCTCATTTACAGATGAGGGGAGCCCCTTGCCTCCCAACCCTCCTTTCATACCTTGCTTCCCTGGCCACCCCACCTCTAAAACTGTGCCTGCACATATATTCTGAAGATGCAGTCAGAAGGTGTAGGCTACTTCTAATGGATTTATCTCAGGTAAAACTCAACAACGCTCAAGTCCAAATTATCTGTAAATTGAAAACCTGTTTCAAACCTCAGCCTAGAACAATTAAATTTTCCCACCCTCTGTTTCTCATACTAGGAATGAAGCACCTTTGAAATCAAAGGGAGCTCTGCAAGGAGACGGGGAAGCCAGATGAAGGAATTCAAGGCTCTAAATTGTATTCCGGCATTATTTGAAACTATGCAGCTCACATAAAACTATACTAAGGCTAGCCTCAGAGCATACATTTTAAC
The DNA here is from genome assembly GCF_000442215.2 of Lipotes vexillifer. NCBI lineage: Eukaryota > Metazoa > Chordata > Mammalia > Artiodactyla > Lipotidae > Lipotes > Lipotes vexillifer. Next base: position 22,563 of record NW_006797758.1, read on the forward strand.
ACCCAACTAAATATTGTATCATGCATGCAGGGACACTGTTTCTAAATAATTCATTGCCACTTTTACAGTTCTTTTAATATTTCATAATTATATCTTTAAAATGATATGCATCTGTATTTCTGGGAAGAGTAATCTACCAAGCTCCTGCTAGACCAATCCCTGGTACTGATAGCTCTTTTTGTAGGAATAGATTATATCCTGTTATCTGCTTTATTCATTCATTTAATCCAAATCACCTCCTTAAATTTTATTTATTTATGTATTATTTATTTATTTATTCATTTATTTCAAAGTTATTGAGGACTAACTATGTGCTGTGGCTCAAAGATGCAAATGCACCATCACTGCCTTTGTTTGGCCCACGATCCAAGACAGAGTTGTGCAAACAAGAGAGGATGCATATTAAGATATTCTCCCATAAGCCCATGCAAGCAAGAGAGGATGCGCATTAAGGTATTCTCCCGTAAGCCTTTCCCCTTTCCAGCCCATTCCATGTTCTTACAGCCATACTTCCCACATAATCTGCATTTTCATCCTCTTCACATCCCATCCTCTCACTTCCCTGCAGTGAACTTTTCCTCAGATGACGGGTTCCTCACACAGTGAGTCTTTCACAGGGTGGTTTCTGCTGCGTCCACTCTGCTGGGCACCTGGGGCGGTCAGCTTATTCCTTCTGCCTCCCTACTGCAAGCTCAGGGCCAACATTGGACCGCTACCTCCTAAATCTCGCCTCTTTTTTAAGTTGACGCCATTTGATTCGGGGTTGCCTCTCCCACTTCTCCACAGAGGGCATGCTCTCTT
>NW_006797758.1:23469-86664 GCF_000442215.2 Lipotes vexillifer
TTTCCCTCAAATTTCATGACTTGTCACATAAATGGGTTCACAGTAAAAATCAATTAAGTGGACAAATTAAGCATTAGTCCCAGGTTCACAATTTTCCTTTATTTCTCTTCTTTTTCCTTTACTATTAGGTGTTTGCAACTTTCACATTCATGTTACTTTGAACTTCTTGGTGTCAGAGTTACCTGACCTCCTCAAGTATAGTGATGCCTATTTTCCCTTCCTCTCTCAACCCCTGGCATTTACTTGCATGGGTGAAATTTAGATCTTTTCATTTTAAGACTTGATTTTTTTTTTTACCTGCAGAATCTCAGATTTTTCCTTTTTGTCTTCCCAGTATAACTAATCTTCCTTGATTATATCATTTACTTCTCTTCGTATCACTTCTAGGAGTGTAATTCTTAAATCTGTATCTCTAACTTCAGCATTTTTCCAAGTTCCAGAGGGTGCTTCTAACTGCCCACTATTCCCCCAGGACTCTCAGATGGCCCTAGGGTTTCCTGCCTCAAGCTCTGGGACTGTGAATATGATGAGATAGTACAGCCACGATTATGCTATTATCACATGGCAAAGGGAATTCTACAGATTTTCAGTTAGGTTACTAATCAGTTGATCTTATGACAGGAAGATGATTCTGGAGGGATTAGTCTAATCAAACAAGCAGAGAGTTGTCTCAAATTGGTAGCAGAAGCAGAAGTCAGAGAACTTCCGAGCATGAGAGACACTTGATGTGAGGGAGGCTCTCTGCTGCTGAGGCAAACAGGGGTCTCAGTCCTACAACCACAAGGAATGGACCCGTCAACCTGAATGAGGTCAGGAGCAGATTCTTCCCCAAAGCCTCCAAATGACTGAGTCCCGCCAACATATTCACTTCCATCTTGTGAAACCTGGAGCAGAGAACCCAGTCCAGCTGCCTGGACTTGTGACAGGGGGAACCATGAGCTGGTAAATGGGTGTTGTGTTAAGTCACTGAGTTTGTGGCAATCTGTTATACAGCAATAGAAAATGAATACAACACATTAAAATAAACACACTTTATCTAAGCTAATGACTTTCCTCCAAAATGTGTTTCCCATCACTTTTCTATGAATGTTAACGGTACCACCGTTCTTCCAGAATGGTCCCTGAGACTCATATCAGCCTTCCTCCCCACGTCTACATAACTGCCAACAACCATGGCATCCCTATCATCTGCACCTCACTTTCCACTCTGTTCTCTTCACCACCATGCAGTTAAGATCCTCCTTACCTGTTGCTTGGGATAATGAAGCAGTTTTCTAATTGGTATCACCACTTTCAATCTAAGGACACTGCCAGTGGAAATTTCCTGCTTTAATCATGTCAATCTCTTTGTTGGAAAAACACCAAAATAATAAAATGAATGTTGGACCTGAGCTCTCTGTCTGGCATTTATCATCACCCCAGCATACTGTTGGGCCCAACCAACTTTTTAGGTAAACAGAACAGCCCATCTTAGCTTGAAACTTCTCTGTATATTCCCACATATATAACTTTCTTGACAATAAAAACTTTTATTTCTGAAAGAACTCTTTCACTGTCTGTGCCAAATTTAATATTGCCATGAAACATATACTGTTGAACTTTGTATCTTCATTCTCTCTGCAAAAGGCCTTCAGTAAATGTTTGCATAAAGAACAAATAAATGCCTCCTCTTTCCTTGTTCATGTTTCCTTGAATGCATTTCCAGGGCACTTATGCTCCTCGCACATGACATGTGACATAATGTAAAGTCTATTCTTGACATCTTCCTTACCTCACTGTAAAGTTCCGAGCAGCGTATCTTATTGTCCTCTGTATCCTGAGTGCAAATCCTACAGAAGGTTGCAGCCAGCAGATTTTGTTTAAGGATTTTGAAATCAATGCAAACAATGAAGCAGTTTAAACTCTGTGTGAGAGCTCTACTTAATGGTACTGATATACCAGATACCAATCATTTCTATCAATTAAATAAGTCCTGAGGGTTCTCACTTGGACTGGTTGATGAGTCCTCTTCTGGTTAGTAACATGTGCCTGGGGACATTGCCCACAGTGTCCCTATGGCCAGGGGACAACTTTAAACAACTGCCTATTTGGGGAATTTCAGACTTTCACTTTTTTCAACTTTTCTTACAGTTTGGGTAGAGGCACATGACTTAAATTCTGCCCAACAGGAGGGACAAAAAATTTTGTTCTGGAAGTGTATGGGGTAGACATGGTAGCTGGGCAGAACTGGTTTTCTGACAAGGGTGGTGTCAGGGGCAGTGGCCCTTTCCAGCTCCAAGTGGGGTCCTGGTAACAGGGCATATCCATGCAGTGGGAGCAGCCATGCTCGCCTCACAGGAGCAGTGGAGTAGGGTGTGTTGGCCTTGCTGGCAGCCTTTCAAACCTGACTCTAGCTCTCCAGAAGTTTCTGCAATTCTCTAATATCCTTTAACAAATCCTTTTCTGTTTGAACATCGAGTGTGGCGACTATGGTTCACAACTAGAATCCTGAACAATATGTGCCTAGAAGTGGGGAAAAATGTAACTGAGCAGGATGCTATGGGGCCTTCCAGGGATGGACCCCTCCCCCATATCCTGTGCTGTAGCTCCTCTCTGAAGGACCTAGATGACAGTATCTGATGCACATTTCCTGAGTTGTTTTACAGATGCTAAAATCACCACCAAATAGAAGAAATTAGCTACTTGATGACTATAAGCATGTAGCCCCCACACCTACTGGTGCCTAAGAATTGATAGTGTTAATCCCTGTGACACCACCCTGTTACCTCACCATCAACCAATCAGAGAATTGTGCACAAGCTGATCACATACCCTGCAACTCCCCTCCCTCACCTGGCCTTTAAAAATGCTTTGCTGAAACCCACTGGGGAGTTCAGGCTTTTTGAGCACTAGCTGTCCCGACTCCTTGTCTGGCATCTGCAATAAACGCTTTACTTTTCATCACCACAACCCAGTGCCAATAGATTGGCTTTACTGTGCATAGGTGGGTGGAACCAAGTTTGGTTTGGTAATAAAAACACTTAGTCAAAAGAATACCCCATGTTAGTTATTAATAACTCCCAATGCATCCTCCACTATTCAGAATTAGAATATGGTTACATCTTCATGAGTGTAGTCTGTTACTAGGATAATATTATATATTGTCATTCAAAGATTTTTTTAAAAAGTTTAACAGTTTCTTGAGTCTCATAATCACTCTTATACAACTGTTATAATGTGCCAGGAACTATCAATTTTATACACATTGAATGAGTTAATTTTATTAACTCATTCAATCCTTCAAATATCTCCATGAGATAGGTACTATTATCAAAGTTATCCTCATTTTACAAGTGAGGAAATGAAAATCACACAGCCAGTAGGTAGTAGAGAAAGGCTTAGACTTAGGCAGTTAGCCACTCTTCATATTCTTCTTGCACAGTTATTATGAAGTACACTCAGCATTTTCATTCATTGCCTTCTGATATGTTTGAACATGACTAGTCTCAATGTCATTCAAGCTCTTTGGAAGTTAGCTTACTTTGATGTGCATATAGTTGTCTATAATGTGATACAAAATTCAGAAAATACTAAATTCAAATGTGAGTAAAGGTAGAGATGAACTCTTTTAACCTATTCTATGCTGACCATGATGTTAGGTGCTGTGGATACAAATAAACATAGAAAACAGTAGTACCTCAAGGGGATACCACCTAAGGAATGACATCAACAGGCAAGCAACCAAGAACATTTCAGTATGTATACCTCGACTACTCTCGACTTCAAAATGATGTTATCAAAGTCCATTGCTGCCCAAGGGAAGACTGACAAATTCTAAAGACTCACTCCTCCATTTCACTTTAAAAACAAACTCAGAAGAATTGATCTAAAAAAAAATCTATTTTCACACAAGAAGAGGTAGAGTTCTTATAGGTAGCATATAAAACCTAGACCCAATATTTACTGCTATTTCCATTACATTAATTCAAATAATGTGATCCATATACCCAAAATACTCCCTCAAAATGAGGGCATTAGGTCGCATGAGAGGACATATCCGTGTATGTGCCCCAGGACCTGGAACAACACTTAGCCCATAGAAGGTGCTCAACAGTACTTTCTGAGGGAAAAAACATGAGAAAATGGCTAGAATTGGTTGGAAGCCTTCTAGGACTGTTAGCTAAGTTTTGGAAATTATAATTTTCTTTTTGAAAGGAATCTCCATGAGGGCAATGACTGTTTTGTTCATGAGCATAAAAAGCACTGACAATGGTACCTGGCCCCTAAAATAGAAATTATTTAGTGAACTACACTTCAGTCTTTAGTCAGAAATATCTTTTACAATAATTTCACCTGATGGAGTGCTAAACAATGTCAGATTGTGTCTGTTTCAGACAGTGTCACAAACACTACCAATTTAATTGTCATATCAATTGCTTTGATGTGACAACAACGGTTAAGACAATATAAATGAAAGACTGAAGGTTGTGATAATCCATGTAATGAATGTACACACAGATATACCTGAAACATATTTTGGGGGAGTTTGTTTTGCTGTCTTACCAGCAGTTACAGAAAAAGAGTCTGAAAAATGGCAGTGAATGAGTACATCCATTTTGAATGCTGCAGCCCACCCTGGATGTATTTTAGTGAGAAATAAACCTGCACTGTTGTAAATCACTGAGATTTGGGGTGTAGTTTGTTCTGCCACACAGTTTTCCCTCTTTTTCACTTGCTAGGTCCAAAGCTAATGGGTTATGAAGGATAGTTAATCACAGAGAAACAACCATTTAATCTCCCCTCTTTCTTCATCTACTGCTTTGCTGAAGTCCATCAATATTTTTCACTTGAAATAGCTTCTGAGCGGTCTTCTTCCGACAACTTTGTCTTTTTTCAGTTCATCCTCCAAAAGGCCTACTTGGATCCTAACTAATCTGATTAGGCTACGTTCATGCAGAATCTCGCCAATGCATCACAGATACCTCCAAGACAAAAATCCAAATTTATGAGCCAGCCTCACGTGATATCAAGCATCTTCTGCCACCTCCCACACAATCTTCCTGAACATTCTCAAACACTTCCTCATCCTTTTCTATTTCTGTGCTTTCGTACAGGCAATTTCTCTGACCAAAGTGACCTTTCTTATCTTGTGTTGATTGATGATCCCGAATGAAAACTACTTTAATACGTCTTTTCTTAAAGGTGAAACTGGCCCACCCTTTTTCAGTGCAATCAAACTCCTGTATGATGAAGAGAATGTCTGTTTAATGAACACATGCCATGCCACTGGCTCTGCTTGAAGCATTTTACATGTATTAACTCATGTAATCCTCACAAGTGAATGAGGCAAATAGCATTATTTTTTTTATTTTTTATTTTTTGTGGTACGCGGGCCTCTCACTGTTGTGTCCTCTCCCATTGCGGAGCACAGGCTCCGCGGCCATGGCTCACGGGCCCAGCCGCTCTGCCGCATGTGGGATCCTCCCGGACTGGGGCACGAACCCGCGTCCCCTGCATCGGCAGGCGGACTCTCAACCACTGCGCCACCAGGGAAGCCCAAGTAGCATTATTATCTCCATTTTACAGATGAAGAAATTGAGGTTCCATGAAATTAACTTTTCTGAGGTTATTCAGCTATTAAGCGCCCTGGGTGTGTTTCTAACCAAGGCATTAGTCTACCCTCTAAGCCCCTGCATTGCTGTATCACTCCTTTAACTATAGAACTCTGTTGTTGGAAACTAGGTCTTATTTAAGTTCATATCCTGAGCTTCTATAAGAATTCTTTGCTCCTGGTCAGCACTCAAATATTTGCTGAGTGAATGTGTTATGAATGAGTAAACTGGAAGGAACGCATGACTTTCTCTCTTTCTCTGTCTTAAACTGGATAATAAGTTTTTTCTTATAGATTTTTTAATGACTTTAACACAAACAGAAGAAAATATATATGTTCAATTTGAAAATAAGCCCATTCATCTAAAAAAAAAGGTACAAATGAACTTATTTACAAAACAGAAGTAGAGTCACAGATATAGAAAACAAACTTATGGTTACCAGGGGATGGGGGGGATAAATTGGGAGATTGGGATTGACATATACCCACTACTATATATAAAATAGATAACTAATAAGAACCTGCTGTATAGCACAGGGAACGCTACTCAATCAATACTCTGTAATGGCCTAAATGGGAAAAGAATCTAAAAAAAAAAAAAAAAAAAGAGTGGATATATGTATATGTATAACTGATTCACTTTGCTGTACACCTGAAACTAACACAACATTGTAAATCAACCATATTCCAGTAAAAATTAAAAAAAAAATAAGCCCACCAATTTAAGAAATGAGTATTATTGACCCCTTTGAAACTCCCAGTGTATCTCCCAATATCAGCCCCTCCCTCCAACTCAGTAGTAACCAATATTCTGTATTTTCACATAAGCTTTCTCGTCCCTCTCTTTACGGTTTTATCACGTATGCATACATTCCTATATAATATATGGTTGTGTTTTACCTGTTTTTGAACTTTATATAAGTGGAATTATGTTGTATTCTTCTGTGACTTATTTAATCCACCTTATGGTTTTTGTGTTCATCCATGTAAATATGTTTATCTGTAGTACATCATTCACTTTCAGTTATAAATTGTATCTCATTCTATAAAATAGAGTTTACTTTTCCTAACAGTGATGCTACTGATGGACATTTGGGTTGTTTCCACTCTTTTGGCTATCACACACAATGTGATACATTTCTCCATACATTTTTACACATTTCTTCTGATCAAAATGTGCAAGTATTTTACTAGGCTATCTTCGTATCATTGGAATTGCCGGTGTATAAAGTATGGACATGTTCAACTTCATTAGGTAACAGCCAGCATCTGTGTCTTCAGAATGACTTCAGGTTGTCAGAACTCACCTTGCCTGAACACTGGAGAGCTGAAATTTGTGAAAATTTACCACTGTCTGAAGGATGTAGGGGTATAAATGCTCTAGCTCCCAGCCTCTGTTTCAGATAGCTCTGAGGTGTGACTTGTCTCCAGAGCTTCCCTGTGGGGTCTGAGCCAAGGTCGCATCCACAGAATTGGGCTGGAGACCAACCACTGGCTTTCCTTCCCCATCTCACTTTCCACACCCTTGCCAGTCTTCCCCAGGAACACTTTCATCTTCACCTGTATTCTCATCTTAGCAGTAATGCATTTTGTACTTTGATTGGTTCTTGGATTTTGATTTGCGGGGTCACAGTGTATTATGGGAAACACTAAGTAAAGCCAGAACCAAGAAGGCAGTCAGAGGATTAGCATATTGTTAGCAAAATGTCCACATACAGAATCGAATTGTTTAAAATATCATCAGCATAGTCTCTTTTTTTCAATATTTATCAATTACATTCTAATTCCCTGCTAAGCTATACAATGTAAGAAAGTATTCTTTTTATTATGAGGATTTATTTTTCATTATCAATGTTCAGATTTCAGGGAAAAACAGTTACATTCATATACTTCCATTATGACTGTGATTAGCATTTTTTTCTTTAAATTTTTCACTGAAAACTCCTCAAAGGCAATGGGTGCCCTTGATTTCTACTTTCTCTGACTGCTCTGTCTATAGCATATAAAGCTGTAGGTTATATTCAGAGATGCTGCATTTTAGAGCAGAACTTGATGAATATATAAGGCATTACATAATTAATATAGTAAAAAAATGCACATATTATTAATATTTTATTCCATCAAAAATTTTTTTTTGCTTTATGCATTTGTTTTATGGAATGATGTTGGGACAGAATTTTGCCACTTAGAAGTTCTCTTTATTTTTTCTTTCTGGATGAATAATTGGTGTAGTGCATTATGTCAACTATGGCTTATTACGGCAGCTTGGGGGGTCTCCAATTGTAGGCAGCTTCTCATTGTGTAAAAAAACACAAAGTTAGGTAGATTTCGATTTTTAATCCTGGTTCCAACACATATGACTGTGACACCTTGGGAAAATTATTTAATTTATCTGTATATCAGTTTCCACCTCTGCAGAATTATATCTTACCCATGACTATGAATACTTTAATCTCCATTTCGGGAATTGAAATCATGACTGATATCTTGGGTCATGCTATTAATGACACTGATACTTTTCAGCAGAGAAATAATTGAATGATTTTTATTTTTAATGAGATACATTATCCTTGCTAAAGAATGCATTCTCTTGTAATTATTAAATACTGTCCTTCTGTCACCTTTTCATCATCAATCCCCTGAAACTTAAAAGAAATTATGCATATGCAATGACTTGGACAAACTTTTCGACTCCTATACTAAACAGGAAGTTCCATAGAATGTTCAGATAAGTGACTGCAGCATTACTTTACATAGGCATAGGATTTAGTCTACACTAGAGTGACTGATTAATCCAGGTCTATATTGCTAGGGTTACACCGGTGAAACAAAATATCCAAAGATATTTGGTCCAGCCTTCACTGAAAGAATAACATTCTCTCAAACGCCATGCATGAATCAATCTGGTTCCATGAGAAGGATCTGCCTGCAGCTGTCCAAAACAAAGATCCTAGTTCTTTTTTTTTTTTTTTTTTAACTTCTTTATTGGGGTATAATTGCTTTACAATGGTGTGTTAGTTTCTGCTTTATAACAGAGTGAGTCAGTTATACATATACATATGTTCCCATATCTCTTCCCTCTTTGTCTTCCTCCCTCCCACCCTCCCTATCCGGCTGCTTCCCACTGGCTATCTACCTTACGTTTGTTAGTATATATATGTCCATGTCTCTCTCTCGCCCTAACACACCTCACCCTTCCCCCTCCCCATATCCTCAAGTCTGTTCTCCAGTAGGTCTCTGTCTTTATTCCTGTTTTACCCCTAGGTTCTTCATAACATTTTTTTTTTCTTAAATTCCATATATATGTGTTAGCATACGGTATTTGTCCTTCTCTTTCTGACTTACTTCACTCTGTATGACAGACTCTAGATCTATCCACCTCATTACAAATAGCTCAATTTCGTTTCTTTTTATGGCTTCATCAGCAGAAGCAGCAGCTCTCTTTGGGGCCTGACGGAAGAGTTTTGGCTGAGCACACCCCAACACGATCTTGGTAAACATCAGGCAGCGTATATACGATGTTCAGGAAATGAAAGGATGCCTCTCGGGTTCCACCTTCTCCAACAGGCAACAAAGCTCCTTACTTCAAAGAAGCTCCTCTTCTGTTCCCCGGAGCTGTAATCCACACACTAACTACTCTGCTTTAGCTTCAAAGCATACTTCCTGACACCTCTCTGTGGTTGAAATCCAATGCTGGGCCAGAGGCTGCACTTAGCCACTGGACCCCCTCCCCAGCAGCCTCAAGGCTGGAAGAAGTACTGACCCTACATCTCAGACACCCAAGAGGAACCCCCCAAACCGTGTACTTTCCTGAAGAATTTCTAGCAGTAAATAACAGCTGCCTCATTCTTGTCTCTGATATTATCGCTTTTCCTGATAAACTGAGGCTGCCCTGTGAGTTGGTATCAAACACTTAGCTCCCTCCCTCACCCTTCAATTATTACAATTCTGTTGTCTTCCAGCCACCACTTGGCTTTAACTGAATTCTGACTCTTCCCCAAAGATCAATGTCACTGCATGTGGTTATACACTGCAAATCCCAGGAGTCAACATTCACGTAGACCTAGGCTGACCAATACATATGGCTACCGGGCACTTGACCTGTGGCCAGGGAGACCACCACCTGTCCAAGAGAATGAGGAACTAAATTAAAATTTTTATTTTAATTAATTTAAAATTTTACATTTAAAAACTGACAACTCAGTTATTGGAGGGCATGTTCATTATTTGGAGCACAACTTGGGTATATGGGTCTAACGTTGTCCAACAATAAATTTTATGAAACTTAAACAGAGATTAAATATTTCTTTTCTGTTTTCTATTTTTATTTTTTGCCATGCCTCATGGCATGCAGGATCTTAGTTCCCTGACCAGGGATCAAATCCATGCCCCCTGCAGTTAAAGTCCAGAATCCGAACCACTGGACCTCCAGGGAAGTCCCTAGATTAACTAATTCTAATGAAAATTTAGCTTCTGAATTAAGATGTGTTATAAATGTAATATACATGCCATACTTTAAAAACTTACTATGAAGAAGCAAAATATCAAATTAATAATGTTTATATTGATTACATATTGAAATGATACTTGGATATATTAGGTTAAATAGAATATATCATAAAATGTATTTCACTTGTTCCTTTTTACTTTTTTAATATGGCTATTGGATAATTCACAATTACATACGTGACTCACTTTATATTTTACTGGATAGCACTGCCATACACCATAAGGTAGATGACACCCTTTAGAGTCATGCAGTGCACAACCTACAAAACCATATTTGTTGGCTTTATCAATGACAATGATTCCTCTGCAGTTCTTAGGACTGTCTAGTAGTAGCTCAACATTCTTTATTCTTTATGGCTCTAGAGGGCCATTTTTCTCATTTTCTAGAAACATTTTCAAATGAAACAAACAAACAAAAAACACACTAATTCTTGTCCATTGAGGTTAATGCCATTAGATTCTACCACCTTCTACCATTTTTGGCTGTCATCTGCTGAGCTTGTGGTCACTCCCCTCATTTCCTGAAGACATTAGAATCTGACTCCATTTTCCTGTTGAACTTAAGTCCTGTCTTCGTGGTGTCCACGCCAACAACTAATCCAAAATCACACTCTCAGGCTTTTTTGACTTCTTCATCTTTGATGACCTTTCACACACTGGTATTATTCTCAATGGCCACACCCTGGACTTAGTCATTACCCAGATGTCTGATTTCTCTGAAATCTTATTCTTCAATAGCCGATTATCTGGTTATAATCACCTGTTCTCCTAGTTGTTCCTTGTCCTTGGCTATATTGTACATGGTCTTTGGTCACTAAGAGACATCCTTGTCATGACACCTCCACTTTCAGTCAGGCTTCTTGGAGCCACTCATGTTATCTACATATATACATAATCCTAAGGACTTTAATCTGAACATACTTAAATTCCTGACATACTGAACTTCATGTAATATATATCTGCAAAATTCCAACCTGTCTTCTCTCTTCTACTCCTGTGTGAATAAACACTGCTACAGAAAGTGACATAATTTTACACATTCATGCCTCTTTAAGTCATGAAATTGATGATCTTCAACAACAAGTGTGCCTTAAGAATGTCTACTAACATTACAGTAGTTTTGGTTTGAGTTCTCTATCATTTCTTTCTATGTGCTTTCCAAAAAAAAAAAAAATCTATAAGCCCCTCAATCCTTCCCTATCTACTCATAGCAGAGTTTCCCTCAAACTTTACTGTGAAATCTAAAGTTATTAAGTATGATTGTCTTTGAATTCTTTTCTCCTCTCTACAAACTCCTATTATATATCCACACGATTTATTACCTCTCTTCCTCTGGTATCAGAGGATAATTGTATCCTCTTATACCTGTTTAAGTCCAACTCCTGTATCTGTATTTACAATGAATAATATCAATACAGATAATAATTAAAACAACCTTCATTTCACGACAGCTAACCTTGTGCCAGGTAACGTGCTGAGTACATTACAAAAATTAATCTCATTTATACCTCATAAAAATTTTATTAGGGTGATATTATTATACCCATTTTATGTATGAAGAAATAGAGTTGAAAGATGTTTAACGACTTTGCCAAAATTGTATAGCTTATAAATTGGAAGAACAAGCTTCTAACTCAGGTCTGAATTAATACGAAGGCTGTGGTCTTTAACATCGTACTATAGCAGCACGTAAGAGAGCGCTAGGATCTCTGAAACCTTACTCCATAAGTTGTGGAGTTTCTAGACTGTAATTTCAACTAACTCTCCTCTTTCTTGGGGCTTTTTCTAAAACATTCTTAGATCTCACTCATATTAAAGAAGAAAACACAACTTGGCCACATCCCATCTCTGGTCTTATCTAATTTTTCTTCTTTTCTTTCATCCCTAAATCCTGAAAATGGCGTCTACGTGTGCTGTCCCCACTTGTTCATCTTAAATTTATTCTTCTACTCAGAAAACTTTGGGTGCTTCTTCCAAAATTCTACTGTAACCACTCCTGTAAAGGGCATAAGTGACCACCATATTGACAAACAAATCTATAGGATCTAGTCTTCATATTACGGGAACTCTTAGCTGCATATGAATTTTTAATTTTCTTGATCACAAAGACACCCCACTCTTGTTTTGCTCATTATTTTGTGATCTCCAAGTTTCTGTGAAGGCTTACTCTCCCTCTACCCCTTAAACACTAAACTTTCTTGGTTCTATGTGCCCAGTTCTTCTAACCCCCTGCTAAATAACTGTAATATTTCCACTCCTAGCATTTTTTCAGAGACCTTGTGCACACCAATATCTCTTGAATATGATTAACAGCTAATTTCTATCTTGAATTTCTACTCAGTATATGTAAATCTGAATCTTCAGATCTCTCCCTCTCTCTGCTTCCTTTCTCTAACTTAATTGTTGGCCTCACTGAGTGGCACAACCCTCTTACTCACCAAAGATAGAAACTTGGGTGGGAAGTTCCTTTATTCTTGCCTCTTTCTATGTTTTTGTTATCTCACATATCCAACTACCATTTCCTTATTGTTTTTTCTCTAAAATATTTTAAGAATTTATCATCATCTCTTTCTTTTTAGAACTGTGAACCAAGGTCGAGTTATAAAAGTACATGGGGAAAAAAAATGAAGGGCAAGTGTCACTGAGAGAATCAGTGAATGAGTGGGAAATCTTTTGTGGGGCTTCTAGAAGGTGGTGTCATTTGACTGAGAGCTTGAAGGAACTGAGTGTGATAGTACTGCAAATGGCATGTTAGGCCAAGGCAGCAGCAAGTACAAGAAAGAGTAAGGAGACCTGTGTGGCTAGAGAGGAGTGAGAGACCCTAGGACATGAGGTCAGAGAGCTGATGGGTATAAGCAGACAACTAAGGAAAGAGCTTATAGGTCCTTGTAAGGACTTTGGGGGCTTTTACTCTGAGTGAGATCAAAGTCTGTTGGAGAATTTTTAAGTGGAAGAATGAGAGGTTCTTTTCTGATTTTCAAACAATTACTGGGGCTTCCCTGGTGACGCAGTGGTTGGGAGTCCGCCTGCCAATGCAGGGGACACGGGTTCGTGCCCCGGTCCGGGAAGATCCCACATGCTGCGGAGTGGCTGGGCCCATGAGCCACGGCCGCTGGGCCTGCGCGTCCGGAGCCTGTGCTCCGCAACGGGAGAGGCCACAGCAGTGAGAGGCCCATGTGCCACACACACAAAAAAACAACATGATTACTGTACTGCTGTGTTGATAAACTGTCTGGGGCAACCAGAATGGGGCAATAATAGAATCAGGGAATAAAACTGAAAGCAGGTACTATCTAATCCAGATAAAATAGGATGCTGGATTAGCCCAGGTGTTCGTTGTGGATGTGGTAAGAAAGGGTCAGATATTAAATCTCTTTTAAAGGAAGAGCTGGTAAGGTTTGCATGTCGGGTACAAGAGAAAGAGAGGAATGATGGGAGATTCCAAGATTTCTGGCTCAATTAGAAGGTGGAGTTGCCATTTATTGAGATGGAAAAGATTCCAGGTCAGGGTTGGTTTAAAAATCAGGAGTGTGTCTTGCTCCCTAGCATGACAATCAAGGATCTCAATGATCCGACCTCTGTCCATGTGAATCCATACTTCTTACCACATGCTAACTCTTGCTTTAAGTACTAGCAAAACCAAATTACCAGCTGATCCTCCTTTAACAAACACTGTTTTTGACTTTGATATCTTGGATTATACTAAACTCTTTAGATGAGATTCTACAAAGTAAATTCTATTATGACTTTAACCTCCTTTAAGAACTATTCCCTGAAGTCTCTTCAGCAAAATAAATCATCTGTGCTCTATGATGCCATAATAACCTTCATATTTATATAATTTCACTGCCACATGCTGGTGTAATCCTTATGCAGTCATAAGGATTACACCATGCCCCCTAACCCAGTTCCTCAGTCTGTGAGCTACTTAATGGAAAGTTCATTGCTTTATATAAAACTAAAACAAGCTGGCATTTAAAAAATATTTGAGCAAGGGGAGTATACAAGGAAGGAAAGAAGAGAGGGAGAAAGAAAAGAAAGGGATAAGTATTTTTATCTGTTCTACTAGAAAACTCAGGTCTCTCAATGGAGTAATGGGGAGAAACTCTTTAATAATCCTCTTCATTAAGATATACGTCTAGGGCTTCCCTGGTGGCGCAGTGGTTGAGAATCTGCCTGCCAATGCAGGGGACACAGGTTCGAGCCCTGGTGTGGGAAGACCCCACATGCCGCAGAGCAACTGGGCCCGTGAGCCACAACTACTGAGCCTGCGCGTCTGGAGCCTGTGCTCCGCAACAAGAGAGGCCGCGACAGTGAGAGGCCCACGCACCGCGATGAAGAGTGACCCCCGCTCGCTGCAACTAGAGAAAGCCCTCGCACAGAAACGAAGACCCAAGGCAGCCAAAAATAAATAAATAAATAAAATTTTAAAAAAAAGATATACGTCTATGCCACTCTGATTTACACTCAGATGTCACCCGAACCTTCTCTAAATTTGGATAGAGACACTCACCAATATGCTTCAGACAAACAGTGATTCTCCTCATAATGATGATCCCACTTGAGCGTTCCTACAAAGTTCCCTTGTCAACTCTTCAGATGTTTAAGCCCCACATGCAAACGTATCTGTGTAGTGGCGGTGTTGCTCATTTCAATGCATGTTTATCGACTGACTGGGCTCCGTTATTCCTTCTAAATTGAGCAACATTTCAAGTCTTATTTTGTTACTTACTTAGTCTTCTCTATCAGGACTTTCCAGGTCCTCACCTGTGTCACTGTGTATTAGAACTACCTGAGAGGTCCAGGGTTGAAAGAATCGATGACGTCACCACAGTCTGGATTACCACTCTAACAGACTTGGTCCTAATCCATTTGTTCAGAAGGCTTCTTTGAAAAGACACAGCCGAATGTACCTTGTTAGCCTTGTTTTGTTGAAGATTTAACAAATCTCAATTTGTTACAATTTAGATTTACATGCAGCAGACGGGTTTTTTAGCACTCCTTTTGTTCCTTCTTTTAGATACAGGATGTCTTAGTGATAAAGAAAAAGAAAGGTTGCCAATGTTCTCTCCCAGCCTGAATAACTCAGAGTTACATAAATGTTTATGCATAATGAATGTCTAATCAAGGTGCCTGAAATATGAATAACTGTACTATTCCAGACTAGAGTGAGATGTAGAATTCTCATTCGGCCCCAGGATTTTTATTTCCCCATCTCTGACTTCTGTTATTCCCACTCTTGGGTGTGAAACTAGCACAGGTAAAACTTTAGAGCTTCTGAAGGAATCAATCTCACTTTTTTCCATACCAGCTAAGCCATTCAAACACAGAATAGGGCTTCCCTGGTGGCGCAGTTGAGAGTCCGCCTGCCGATGCAGGGGACGCGGGTTCGTGCCCCAGTCCGGGAAGATCCCACATGCCGCGGAGCGGCTGGGCCCATGAGCCATGGCCGCTGAGCCTGCGCGTCCGAAGCCTGTGCTCCACAATGGGAGAGACCACAACAGCGAGAGGCCCGCATACCGCAAAAAAAAAAAAAAAATTACCAGCATCCTTTCTCTCGGCCTTCCTCTGAAGAGTATGCCTTGTCTCTCCGAGTGCTCACCCCCAATGCCACAAGAGGCACAGTGGGTCTTGGTGCGCGTCTGTGGGCTTGCCCACTCACACTTCTCTTTATGAACCACAGGAAGCTGGGCTATAGACTAAGGAAACCCAGACCAAATCATGTAGATCAGGCAGTATTTTTACTGGAGTTGCAGTATTGGACATACCCAACAAGCATCCCCAAGAGGGGTCACTGGGGTGTCTCCGCCCAAGTCTGACTGCAAGTGTTTGAGAGTCAGGCACTCACTCCTGGGGAAGAGGTTAGGCGGCTTGCTGGTTATACAGTCTCTCTCTTCCTCATGCCTGATGCCTAGTTAGTGCTAGCCTTTTCAGTATAAGACCAATAAACACTGTTTGTTGTTGAAAATACAACTATTTGCTTTCTAATTTCTCTTTCAATTGTGGAAATTCAAATACAACAGTTCGCTTTGAAACCCGAAGGCATTTTGCGCTTCTCTGAAATTCTCTTTAGAAAATTATTTTCCGTCATCCATGATTAAGTCTTGAATTTTATGTCGAGAAGATAGATAATAATGATTTAGAAGCAATTGGTCAAATAGCTTTTGATTTCCTTATGCCAATACCTGGTATACAGAAGTTGGGGGAAAAAATAGAATCAATTCCCTTGGCAGTCTCTACAGGTTTCCAGAAAGTATGATCATTTGACTAAACAGTAACAAAATGAAAGGCAAGATGTAATACTGCTGAAACCTTCATTTGGAATGGAAGAAACAATTCAGTGATTGAGAATGATCATACAGGGGGATATTGTTATTATTAATCCCAGATTGTTCCCATGTCATACCAGAGATCCAGTTTATGGCACATCCAGCACATTGCAGACATTTTCCATTTTGTGGTTGAGTTTTATCTCTGTTATTCATTTCCTTTCACTTTGTACAGACTTACGGCTTTTTCTCCATGTTAGTGACTTTAAAAATATTGCTTCTGTCAGTTTCTAGCAGTTTCTAGCATATTGATGCACACCAGTAGTTTTTTCTTATTTCAATTCTTTTCTGGGAGACAGAATGTTGGTCTCATTGTTTTGTTCCAATCTTTGGCTGTTCTCACATATATAATATTTCAAGTGAAGTAATATCTTTTTTGCCTACCACTTCATACCATCCAAATACAGAAACAAGACTGAAGGAATGTAGATTTTGGCTAGGCTTTGAGTGTAGGGGGAAAAATGGGGGGGTGGCGTGTATGTTTTACTACTATATTATTATAGGTAAATATTTAAAACAATGTCTTTACTACTCTTGGATTATGTAAGACAAAGATAATATGCATGCAAAGAAATCACATAGTCATTATATACTCAGAAATAAAATAGAGAAATGTGTCGGTTTATTTTCTAAGACACCAGTGGGAAAAATTTAACTATGTTCTAAAACCAACTCAAATAGTATTCCAATTTTTCCTAAAGAGAAGCTCACATAGACAGGGAAGACATGTGGAGAAGAGAACAGTAAGTGATTTTTGAAATCAGAAGAGGCTCTTTCAAATGCTCAAATCTGCTTTCTGTTAGCTGTAGCTATGGGCAGGAATATAAACTTTCTTGAATTGAAGTTTTCTTATCCATAAAACTGAGTTTTGTTCCTGCTAAATTCTTTCCTAGGGTTTTTGTAGGGCTCAAATGAGATAACGTATACATGCCAGCGTTTTTTTCTATCTGTATTTCATCTCTGCTAGGCACCGTCCTAGATGCTGGGTACCCACAGATGCAGGAGACGTAGGGCTTGTGTTCTACTCACACCCCTTCTTGTGGGCTCAGAGAAACAACTCTACGGCCCAATACCGTATACTAAGTTCTGAGATAGAAAATAACATGGCGCACCTCGAAAGACAGACAGAGACCTCATTTAGCCACCAGTAACAACCTTTTGACAACTACTGAAGGACAAGCAACTTAAAAATGTTGATGCTGTGGATGAAGAATGATCTATATAATAAAAAATCTGGAGGCCAATAGGAACTGCTGATAACTTAATACAGTTTGAACCTAAGATGTGGATTGATTGGGGTGGGGGCATTGCTGACACCCTCTGGTTTTCTGGCCTCCCTGGGACGCATTTGTTGTGGGTTGCCTGCTCGTCCAGGGTGAGGAAGGGGTCATGATTTCTACCCTAAGTGTTCCTCCTGTTGGAACTATTCAAAGCACAACTTAATCATCCTCTTTCTGGGAACTCTATTTGGAATGCATGGCCTTATCAAAACGTAAACTGAAGAGACTCTAACGACCACTTATGAATCTGTAATATCACAGAAACACATAGACCACAGAAGCATATGGTTTCAACTTCCACTCTCTAGAACACTCAGAGAGGAACAGTAGGGCAGTCAACAATGCTCTTGGTCATATTAATAGGAGAGCATTATAGGGATTATCTCATGTTCTCAGCATCAGTCAAAAGCAAAATAAAAACAAACAAACAAACAAACTCAAATTAATAATCCACTGAAATACATATGTGCCAGAAACTGGATAGGGAAAAATCCACAAAACATGTGTATTTATACATTGTTCACACATGTGCTCAGGCACAAACCTTCTAATACAAAACAATTCACCCTGTAGGCAGAACACTCTATCTGGCAGCAGACGTCCGGTGACATGGAGGCGGCAGGTAAACTTCAGACGAGGACACTCTAACTGGAATAAAATAGCATTGCCCACCGATTTTAAAGTGGAAAACAGATACGAAGGAAGTAAATTCCCGAAGCTACTGAGGGACAAAACAAAGCAAAATAAAAACATACAACTCGAATTCCTTACATTGCTAAGGAAATAAAAACAGCTAAGAAAAAGTAAAAGTGACCTTGGGGTAAAAACCAGAGGAATAAAGCTTTCTACAATTTGTGTTTACATTTTAATGTTAAAGAGGCAAGAACGATGAAAGTAGACTGTCTTGAATGTCATGGTTTATTGTCAGCAATATTCATGTCAAACATACGTCTCGGTTTTAAAGCAAGGGGATGAGTAAACAATGCAGATGTGGATGGCTCATTTGCAGAGTATAGGAAGGGCAGTACGCTAACAGAAGCTGGACTGCTTTGAATTGTTATTAGTGACAATATTTTTAGAATTCGTTTTGCAAGGCATGAGTATAAAAGAGAGGGCGATTCTAATTTTTTTATTCTTCCCGAAGAAAAATGGGCGGAAAAAGTCATTAGTTTGCTAAAGGTATTAAGGCAAGGGTCTATTCATTCTGATGAGTATGACCTAACCAGGTTGCTAATAGATCCATTACTAGATTAAATCCTCCCAATTGTCTTGGAAATAATTTGGCCTGTTTTTCCTCTTATTGAAGGAAATAAGGGAGAAGAGGCAAATAGGCAAAAAGCATGGAACTTTTTCTCTAATCATAGGAGAGGAGATATTGAAAAATGATGAAGAGTCACTCGTCTGGCGTAGAAGGAAGGTAATTATAGGGTTTGAAGTATATTTTTCACATGTGTGGTTGTTTGTGCCCTAACCTTGTTGAATGCATGGGTCTTGTGCAGTGTCCCTCACTGGGCAGTAACCTTCCTATGATCAGTTGATGTGAGTTCCCCACACAGCAACTTGTATACAGGACGAGCTCATTTCTGGCCTTTGTTTCTTCCCAGAGGCTACAGTGTTGCAAATAGGACACAGAGTGTATTCTTTATGGGCCAAACACAAGGACTGATAGAACACGGACTGTCACCCAAAGGCACCTGTTACCAGGTGGATGCAGCAGCTAAAACTGAAAGCCTCATCTGTGAAAGAAATATCCTGAAATAAGAAGGGCATGCTTTACCAAATCAACATCATTACCCTGATGGTACCTGTTCCACAATTTCGAAAACATTGGAAGATACCAATGGGAACATTCCTCAGTTGTTCTGCACGTACATTCTAAAAAACTGATATTTAAAATTGTTTACTTAGAAATGATGATAATAATGTTTGTTATGGTCACTTATTCTCTATTACTGTCTGGACTCCACTTGGCTACAACAGTGACTAAATAACTTGTGAAATAATTTTTTTTGAAACTGAAAAATGTTAGCAAATACCCACTTCTGATTTAACAAATCATCTCAACAGAGAAGCAGTAAGCCTCTGAAGTTTAAAGTGGATAGAAATCTACGCAATAAATATGATTCAGTACATTTGTTCAGAACCTATTCTTTGAGAGTTGAACAGGTCCATAGTACTGTGTTAAAGTGCTTTGAGATTGTGTGAAGAATTCTATTTTTAAGATGAATATTTCTGATATGGTACAAATCATTCACATAAATTCTCCACCACCTTGGCAGAAATGTGGAAAATATTAAAGCCTCTCTTTGAATAAAATTAGCAAATAGCAAAGGAATAAGTAAACATTTAATCTCTAAGCATACTATTGGCATATATTCTGGAATGGTTTAGAAAGAAAAATTCAACTTGTAAAAACTTTATTTCATAAATGTTTTCTCCCAGATATCTTAGCTACTTTCAAAGTTGTTTAGTCGGAAGTATCTCTGCGCCCAGAGGACGAAATAGTCCAGACTATGAGGATTTGTAGTGGCTCATTAAGTTCAAGACCAGGGAATTTGATCTTGGCTACATGGTGAGGGTGTTCAGAGATGACAAGGTCCTAGGGATCATCTCGTCCAAGTTTCTCATTACAGAAGTGACATAACTAGGGAAATTAAACAAAGGGAGGGAGTAACCCAAGATCTCTCCAAGGGTAGAAGGGAAATCTAGTTCCTCCAACTCCATAGCAGCATATCCAAAAAGATACGTTTAATCAGTATATCTTCTCAAAATGAATAATTATTTAGCTATACTTCTTTGCTCATTCAGATGTCAAGACTTCCCACCCCGTATGTCCTAAACTTTATAAGGCAAGTACCAAACAGCATGGTTTTCAATAATGTGTGTAAAGCGAAATTACAAAGCGTATTATCTCAATTGATTATTCACATTTCATTTTAGACAATCAGCTATTAATACTGTGATATAAAGAGAGTGTTAAAAAATTAACATCCCAGAACCATTTCAAAGATGGTAGCAGGGGTTAATATAACGGCATTGAGCCTCATCCAGCTTATGATTTTGTCAGTGGCAAATATTTGCTAAGAACATGGCAAGATAGTAACTTCTTTAATATAATTAACCAAAATTTCTTCACTTCAAATGCCCCAAATCTAAAAACTCCCTTTCTCTAATTAAACCTATCTGCTAAACCAAAAACCATCATCCATCATATTATTATCAAAGAGGCTTTAAAAGCAATATTGTTAGAAACACAGTAGTGAACTCATTGGACACAACTGTACTTCTAAGCATATTAAACAAACCCTGTTTAAAACCACTGATGTGTAGAACGTTTGGCTAGATTTTATAAGAGCTTCTTTCAAAGTGAAAGCGTGTTCTACTGGCTCTAAAGATGTTCCACGATAAAGAGGCTCTCTTTGGTTCCCCTAGAGAGGACCACCAAACAATATTTGCCTGGCTGATTTAACTGTGGAAACGTTGTGTGTATATGTGTTGTGTGTGTTCATAGCTTGTATTCACATCACACACCTTGAGAAACAGTGCTCTATGGGAAATGCTACAAAACCCAGCATAGATTTCCATGGGGAACACAAAAGAAGGTATTAAAATTCCAACATTTTAAAATTTGATGCCAAGCAGAAACATAGTAATATTATTTGCAAATTAAAAAGGCACGTCTAAACAAACTTGTGAGTTATTCCCCAGTAAATATGCTTACAGCATTCTAACATTTTTTAACAAGTATCACTGATACAAATGTATCCTGTATTGCACATTTAATTTTGTAAAGTTCCTGGTGAAGCCAGAATTTTGATTTACATTTGAGAATTAAAATTAAAAAATAAATAAATTAAAACTTAGAATGTTAGTTAGATGGCAACTCTCATTCGATTGTAAAGGTGAATACAAAGACCTACTGATAGCTTTGGAAGAAATCATTTAAAATACATTTTTAAAAATAGTCAAAATTGAAATAGATGAAGGGAAAAATGGTAGATTTTATTCTCCCTAAAGTCCAGAACAATTCTTTTTGGCTTTTCTGAGTATCATAAAATTAATAAATATATGTTAGATTGGATTCTATAAGATCTAATTCAAATGGCATAATTATAATAAGAAGAACAAAATAACATTTGAAAATCAGTGACAAAAATTCATTTGAATTGAAAGGAGTTTGAAGTGAAAGAGTAGGGGCACATTTAAGTAAATAGCAGTCCAAAATTTAGGTAAAATATCATGAAAAATGTTTAAATGTTATGTTACTGATCTTTTGATTATTATGATATCAGTTTTCTCTTACATGATGATTGAGGAAAAACACATTGGAAAATACACAAATTCTAGCAATCACTTTTTAGGGAGGCATTGCTTTTGTGATGAGAATATTTCATTCAATCCATGTTTAAAAATATTAATATCTGTGGTGTTGTTTTAGGA
Source organism: Lipotes vexillifer (assembly GCF_000442215.2). NCBI lineage: Eukaryota > Metazoa > Chordata > Mammalia > Artiodactyla > Lipotidae > Lipotes > Lipotes vexillifer. Next base: position 45,618 of record NW_006797758.1, read on the forward strand.
GTTGAGAGTAATTGATGAGAAAGAGACTAATATTTAAATGCAATACAGTTTGTGTCGATTATTTCATTTAACCTTCACAATAGCTCTGCAAAATTGTATAATCGATTCCATTTTGGAATATAAACAGGGGTACCATACCTGCAGGATTACTCCGGTGTAATTATTAATAGCACTGTCACTCTCAAAAGTGCCTGGTTTGGATGATAAGTCATATAACCATAACCAGAGAAATCAGGAAGCTGAGATGCAGAAAGTCAAAATAATTGACTAATACCATCCTCATCCTTGGTTGATTCCATATTGGAACCTAATTATGCATGGATACAGTCATTCTCTTTCCACTGCTTAGCACTGCATGAGAGGTGGCAAAATCATCAGGGCTTTGCAGGAGAGTAATTGAAGATAAAGAAGTATAACCAGTCCAAATAGGAATATCCAATATTCTGAAATGCTATACTAGAAAAACAGTTCTCTGGATTTTTCTGCTCCTAAGGATTTGCTCTTAAAAGGCAAATGTAACACTTTGACCAATGAATTCATACTAAAGTGACAATGGATTACCAGTGAGTGGATTAAGAGAAACACGGAATAAGTGGTAGAGGCTAGAGAAGGAAAATAGTGGAATGGAAGTTGCCAAAAGGGACAGAAGCTCACTGATTGGGAACTTTAGTCTATTTCATAATTTAAGCCTTGATGTTACAGTCTAAGGGAGGAGCTTCCTAATAAAGGTTAAAGACCCTACCTGATCTGGCAGATACTGATGGCCAGGCCTGGGTAATGGAAAACAGAGGAATGGATCAGGGACTGGAGAGAGCCGAAGAGCACCAGCAGGAAGCATTAATGGCACAAAGAAAGACAAAGTTCTCACGAAGCATTGTAATTGCCTTCCCAGTTCATAGTGTATCAGCTACGCTATGTTCTGGGTTTAATTAGCTGTGACAGATCCTTTCACTATTTAAGGCAGAAAGAGGAGAAAGAATAGAAAGAAGAAAAGGAGGGGCATTACAAATGTAACTAAGAGAACTGACGCTGCAATAGAGGAGAGAAAATTTTGCTTTCCAGGAGTGGCAGGAACAGATCTCTGAAGAGCAGAGTGAGGTATGACGACTTGCTGAGCCACCTAGGAGCCACAAGAGGCGGTCCAACATGTGTAAGTGTATAAGTGTGAACTGGAGAAGAGGTTGGCATTACACTAATTACTAAAGCTCCCTCTTGACCAACAGGAAGAAGAAAAATGACTAAAGCAATGACTGGACCAAGCCTAGGCATCAAGGCATGGTAGCAATGATTAACTTCAGTGGTATATTTTAAGGGAAGGAAAGGACTGCAGTTCTTTTTAAGATACAAGTGTGGGGCCTTCCCTGGTGGCACAATGGTTGAGAGTCCACCCCCCGATGCAGGGGACGCAAGTTCGGGCCCTGGTCCAGGAAGATCCCACATGCCGCGGAGCGGCTGGGCCCGTGAGCCATGGCGGCTGAGCCTGCGCGTCCGGAGCCTGTGCTCCGCAATGCGAGAGGCCACAACAGTGATAGGCCCGCGTACCGCAAAACAAGCAAAAGATAATCAAATTTTCATTTTTGCATGATTATTTCGCTATCTTTGGGGAGAGTTGATCATACGAGTATGAAGCAGAATAAGGAAATCAAATATAAATTTATTCTTATTTATTTCTTAAGTAAGAAAATGGCATTAAAATGGAAAAGATTAAATTAAGGTCTAAAAATAGATACTGTTATAGGCTGGATTGTGTTCTCTCAAAATTCAGATCTTGAAGCCCTAACCCTCCAGTTACCTAAGAATATGACTGTATCTGGAAACAGGGCCTTTAAAGAGGTGATTAAGGCATACATTGTGTGAGTATGTCACAGAGAGTTGCAGGGTCGAAACAAAGACCCAGAGACCAGACTCAACACCCACCCTATAAATGGCTTCCTGTATGATCACCTGATTCTCCTTTCTATGTGATTATAACATTCAAAAGTAATCTATTTGGCGCTTCCCTGGTGGCGGGGTGGTTGAGAGTCCACCTGCTGATGCAGGGGACACGGGTTCGTGCCCGGGTCCGGGAAGATCCCACATGCCGCGGAGGGGCTGGGCCCGTGAGCCATGGCCGCTGAGCCTGCGCGTCCGGAGCCTGTGCTCTGCAATGGGAGAGGCCACAACAGTGAGAGGCCCGCGTACTGCAAAAAAAAAAAAAAAAAAAAGATACAAGTGTGGACATTAAGTGACCTGCTCCACCAGCCTTTCCAGATGTCTCTTATATACGTATTCCTCCCAGAAGAGTGATCATCACTTCTATGACCTACACACGTAACCTGTTCTCCCTGCTGGAGGAAACAAAGGATACAAAAGTACAAAATAACACCACTACAAGTCTCTGCCCTGGGTTTAAGAGAGAAGACAACAGGTTCCTAGAACAGGAGGAATTATCCAAGAAGCAAACCTGAAAACAAAAAGTCTGAGGAGCAGCAAGCAGGGAAGTATCTACTAAGTAAAAGTAAGTACCAAAAGGGTGAAAGAAACTTGACTCAAACTTTCCATCTCTTTGTAGGTTCTATCTCTGGGTTAATTCAAATGCAGCACTGATAATGCTTCATGTTTTTTAATCAGGAATTCTTTGGTAAATAGGAAGACAGATTTACTAAAATTAGCTCAGGCCAGAGGAGGTGATGATTAGAATTAGAAAGGTAAGTTTCACAGGCTCAAACAGAAGTACAGCCAGAGGTGATGGCACACAGGCAGCAGAATAGGGATGAGACCAGAGACTCTGTCCATCCTTTACATGGACGTTCTGTGGCCTCAAGCCTTCACTTCTCCAGCAGCTGCTTCACTCCTCTCTGTCTTATTTACATGCGGCCTATCGTGCTCTACCCAGTAGTCCTCTTGGTTCCTAAGGTTATGTCGCATAAATGAAACAGAGATTCTGATGGCATCAGTTGAGATCGTGGGTTCTCTCTCATCACCTGTGGCTAGTGGGGGGGGGGAGAGGACCATGTGGTAGAATGACTGTCCCTTTGGGGCAGTAGAGAGAGGATGACTTCTACAAAAGGCACGTGGAGTAGAAAGTTGAGAGTTTGGCAGGAGAAATGATTGGCATTTCTAACTTAGTCTATCTATCAAGGTTGTTGTGGCGATTAAGGGACACTTAGAACATGTATGAAAGCATTTTATAATCTGTAAAATACTATGTAAATGTCAGGTGGTGGATACCTTCCACAAAACTCTCAAAGGGTTAATATCTGTGCTACCCTTTGGAAAGAGTAATCCATCTAATTGCTATTGACTCAGAATGACAAGACTGGGAAAGCTCCAATGCATTAAGAATTGGAAGATAAATTCAGAACACAGATCACAGGAGGTAGGTACTGTTTTAAAACAAACAAACAAAAACAAAAACCCTTAAAGCAGTAGGCTCCAAAAGACTTGACAGAATTACAAGTGGATTTTTTCATTTAAACATCACATTTCCTCCCAGTTTTGTCATGTTCTGGTCCCTGACATCAAGGTTGTAGCAGATGGATTTGTACTGCAGGGACCCAAAAGCTAAACTCCATTCTATAAATGTGTGTCAATCTGTTGTCTGAATGTATATTTGCATTTATATTTTGCTTTTCTGTGTATTCATAAATCACTCCAAAATGTATTTGAAGAATATGATTTAAATAAATGATAAAAACTTGAAGCAATGTTTATCAACATAATACTCAACTGAATTTGTTCTTTTCTGTATTTGTATAATTAGGAAGTTACATTCTTTTATCCTTCTCTGGCAGTATAATATCTTCCTGCTTTCAGATGGTTATGTGGTGGTGTATGTATCAGATGATTCTTGCCAATAGTCAAGTAAAAAATTATATCACTAGCATTTCTTTCTTCCCTGACACATACCGTATTTTCTTCTCCCTTCAGAATTCTCTGCTTTATGTTTAGGATATATAATTTAAGGTATATATTTATTTTTAAGATATGTAATTTTGTGCTGCACTAAAAACAAAACAAAACAATTCTCACCCAATGCTGGTCATTAGCCATTTATACCTTAGCATGAATTTCAGTCAACATGGCTCCTCTTCCAAGGGCATTTGCATATAAACTTTATAACGGAGTAAAAAAGCTTCAGGGCTTCCCGGGCTTCCCTGGTGGCGCGGCGATTGAGCGTCCGCCTGACGATGCAGGGCACACGGGTTCGTGCCACGGTCCGGGAGGATCCCACATGCCTCGGAGCGGCTGGGCCCGTGAGCCATGGCCGCTGAGCCTGCGCGTCCGGAGCCTGTGCTCCGCAACGCGAGAGGCCACAACAGTGAGAGGCCCGCGTACAGCAAAAAAAAAAAAAAAAAAAAAAAAAAAAAAAAAAAAAAAAAAAAAAAAAAAAAAAAAAGGCTTCGTTTTTTTTTTTTTTAATTGAAATAACCATATGTGGAGTTCTTTTCGGTTTTTCCTTGTAGAGGAAATAACCCTCCTCTCTGATGCTGGCTACCTTGACCCATACTGAGGTTACTAACCTCAACCAGGGTTAAGCTAGCCCTGTGTGTGGGTGTCTTGTACGTACATGCAGAGGCAGGGCAGTGTGAGGAGTGGAGACGTGGCCATTTGTGTGACAGTCCCAAACACGTAGATAGTGTGGGGTGGGCTGGGTGAGGAAGTTATAGGCAACTATGCACAAACACCACTGAGAAGCAAAAGGGGTCTTTGGGAGAGAAAAAATAAGTAACTAAACCTTCCTGCATAACAAATATTGATAAAATGGACCATAGGCAAGCATAAATCTGTAACTATAGCACAGACAATGCTTTTTCCCAATGAACTACAACATCAGGTTTTTATCCTAACACATGATAATGCATTGTATCAATAGTCAAAGATACAATTGTATCAAAACTCAAATAAGCTTCCAGTTAAACAACTAAGAAACCATAAATTGTATTTTATAATCATTTGCCTTCAAAACAACTTTCTTATTGGAAATGCATTGTATCTGTACCTCTATCTATGTACATATATGTATAGGTATAGATGTATACATTCTACAAACTATAAAGAAACTTATTATAAAGAAAGTGAAAACATTCCCCAAATCCCATCCTCCAGGTTTAAAGAAAGTTAACACTTCAGAAGTTTAATTTCAGATACCTCACTCTATATATACGGGTAGATAAATAGATAAATAGCTCTAAATAATTCAAAGTGACAACTTGTACTATTTTAAAATGAAAAAATATTTTAACATAACTTCACTAGAATGAGGACAAAAAAAAACTGTTGATGTTTCTTCATAAAATATATTAATTCCTAAATAAATAAATCTGCACTTAAAGTTACACATCTAGTGGCCTCCTGTTCTGAAAAGTTGGGGGCAGGGGGAAAAGCACATATCTAATCCCATAGTTTGGTATTTTTACCTTCTTGCATCTGTAACATTTATACTCTGTCCTACAACTGTAATTCCTAAATTATCCAGTCACAATCTTACATTTAAATGAATTCACTGCTTAGTATACATCATTGGACCATGGTTTCTTTCTTTCTTTCTTTTTTTCACTCATCTCACTGTTGGTTGGATTGTTTCATTTGTATTCCCCAAGAGGTTGTATGCTTGACATAACTTGCTCAAATTCACTGGGTATAAAATTCATCAGTCGTATTTTGGCACAGAACTTTCTAAAGAAATATTTTGAGACTGCTTCCTTTGATTAAAGTTGTTTTCGATCTCTCAATATCATGACACTTCCTTTAGGGAATATCACATCCCCTTGACATCTGGGGGTCTATGTATTATTTCTTTTCCCTTTTATATTTTGTTCCACAGTTATTAGTGCTAGGCTGGCCTGCATCATAATTATGATTTTGGGTATGGGAAGTTCTTTGTTTCACGTTTTTCTATATATATTCTTTTTTCTTTTTTTCTTTTTACTTTTTTTTGGTTTGGTTTTAGCGACTTTTATGGAAAAGGAATACTTTAAAATTTTCATTACTTTGACATATTTAAGGAAAAATTTTGAAAACTTATAGTTACTCACCAGGTCTCTCATGCCCATAGCCTGATGAATATCACATGATGAAATAAGTGTAACTACGCAGATACAGAGAACAGACTGGTGGTTCCCAGAGGCAGGAGTGGGGTGGGGAGGGGTTAAGTGAAATGAGTGAAGGGGGTCAAAAGGTACAAATTTCCAGTTATAAAATAAGTAAATCATGAGGATGTAATATGCAGTATGGTGACTACATTTAACAATAATGCACTACATATTTGAAAGTTACAAAGAGACTAGATCTTAAAATCCTCATTGCAAAACAGTTTGTAACTGTGTATAGTGACAGATGTTAACTAGACTTATTGTGGTGATCATTTTGCAATACATACATGTATACACATATGAAATCGTTATGTTGTACACCTGAAACTAATATATTGTTATGTCAATTATACCTCAATTTTAAAATAAAGAGCTCACTGAAAAAAATAAAGCAGCTGATGAATACTACTTTTAAATCAAAGCTGTATATATATTTAAAACTTATTTCCTCTACCTCTGTCAGTATATGTCTTTCACCAAAAATTTTTTTTTAACTGATTAAGGTATCTTCACACTTGTGTGAATTTCTGTATATATTATTCTACTTTTTCCTTACATGTTTGCTTCTCCCTTTTGGTCTTTCTGAATCTCTCTGATATATATATATATATATATATATATATATATATTTTTTTTTTTTTGGCGGTATGCGGGCCTCTCACTGTTGTGGCCTCTCCTGTTGCGGAGCACAGGCTCCGGACGCGCAGGCTCAGTGGCCATGTCTCACGGGCCCAGCTGCTCCACGGCATGTCTTATCTTCCCGGACCAGGGCACGAACCCGTGTCCCCTGCATCGGCAGGCGGACTCTCAACCACTGCGCCACCAAGGAAGCCCTCTCTGATATTGTTTTCTCTCTTTTCTGATATTTTTTTCTTTCTTCCCCTCTTCTTTTTTCTTCCCCTTTTGGGTTTTCCCCTGTTCTCTTTTTTTTCACCTTTGTTTATATTTTTTCCCTCCCTCCTTTTCCTTCCTTCTTTATTTTTTCACATTTTTTTCCTGAATTGGTTGTGATTTAAGCTTAGTATTTCCTGTTTTACTGAAAAAAAATTATGGTCTTTGTTAGCTGATACATATTTATCCAAGAAAATATTGTTTCTTTCCAAGCTGTCGTTCATTGACATTTATATCAGCATTCCTTTGAAGCAAAAGAGTTTTAAGTTTCTGTTCTTAATCATCTTCTTTTATTCTCTATCAATTGCTGTCTACTCTGAAATCATCATTTACTAATTAATACCATGTATTTAAAGTCCAAAAGTCAAATTTTAGCTGCAAATGTACACAAATTTTTACATGGCTTTAGTAACAAAGCTAAATTCTGTGTGCTGGGGGAGAAATTGCAAAGGGTCATACTTTTTCATCCTGCATCTTCAATAGAAACTGTGTACATTAATAAAAAGGGAAAAAAGCAGTTAATACAAAGTATTCTTTTTTGTGCATGGTACACATATTTGGAACCAATTCTTTTTTAACTTCTTTCTAAATGATTTTCTGATTAACAAAACAAGACTTTCCTTAACTCAGAATTTTTATGTCATTTTGAATTCATTATCATATGCAACTCCAAAAATCCTTCCTCTTTAATTTACCGTCTCTTATTTCTAGCCCATTTTTTTCTATATCACTCCACAACAGTGGCTACAAAAGAGGTTTATAGTAAGTATCTATGTCTCTGTTAATAAAAGCGGGGAGAATGATTTTGGGTGCCAGCTAATAGCTGTTGTACAATAAAATATACTTTAGAAATGCAGTTGTAAATATAACATGTTCTCCTTTAATACATTTGTCGACAAATGAAATAAAAGTTGCCTTACCCCCTCGCTTGTTGATCTTGGCATAGCCAGGAGAATAGCTCCCAGACATAGAGGATGAGCTGCTGAAAGCTACATGGGGGAGTCCAGACACAAGTGGCTCATCACATTTTTCTGAAAAGACAAGAGAGAGAGATTCAATAAAGATCTTTAAATATTCATTGGATAAAATGATTTGTTAAAATCATTTGTTAAAATAATCGTTGAATATAGTACAAAATTTAAAATCTATCTAGCAACTGATTGGAATTTCGGTAACTCAACTATGATAATTCTAATAAACCACAGGCACAGTTTAAACCACCTTCTGATTCTCAAGAGTTATAACTATGATAGAGTGCTTTATTCTGAGGGGCCTCAACGCAGGCCTGCTATCTCAGAATCACGAATAACATTGCGGTTGTTTATTTCCCAAGCTTTGGGATCTGGCATCTCCTAAAAATCTTCAGTTATTTATTCATTATAGGGATTCGGGGTTAGAAACATGAAGACTGAAGGAGGGAAGACCAGGAGGAATAATATCCAAAACTAAAAGATTAGGAAAGAGGTGTCAGTAAGAGAAGACAAGATAATCACCAACACGAAAAGCACTGCTGTCTAAAAAAATTAATCAGCTCCCATTATACTTGACTAATCAACTGCACTGGAACCAGGTGCTCCCTCAATTCTACTCCTCACTTGGTTTCTACACTGCCATTAACTTTCTTTCCCTCCTCCCTTACTACTGCTGGCTTTCCCATCCCACTTTGATTGATTGTTCTCACCTTCCTAATGTCTAAATGTTAAAGGGCCCAGGACTCAACTCTTGGGGTTCTTTTCAGCCTCCTCTCACTCTCTGGGAGACTGCACCAAGGTCCATGTCTTCTCAGACTGGAATATCCCAAATCCTGCCACCTCATGTCACCTGGTCATCTGGTCCAAGAAGCCATCTGCGATCACTGCTGTGAAAGACTGAATAGCCTTCCTGCTTCCTCCCTTGCTATAGTCCTTCTGTACACAGTAGCCAAAGGGACAGTTTTCAAAATATAGGTGGGTAAGGTGGCTCCTGCGCTCAAAATATCCCCTGGCTCCTGTTCTCAGTCACTTGGAATGAAGTGCAACGCCCTCCAATGGCCCACAGCAGTCCCTGCACTGATCACATCTTCCAGCATCCTTGTGCTTTGCTGTCCAGCCACCCTTTCCTTGTAACTGCAACAACAGACCTGCTCCTGCCCTGGCCTTCGCTGTTACTCTTCCAGCGACCACCAGCCTCGTCCCTCACCTCCCCCAGGCTCTGCTCAATGTTATCTCTCACAATGCAGACGAGCTTTCCTACTCCACCCAGCTCCACGAATACCGCACTGCCCTCGCTCTCTGTACCCACTTCCAGCTTTATTTTCCTTCATAGCATTTAGAGCCACCTGACACGTTGTGTTTTCACTCATTCAGTTGTTTGGTTGCTTTTCTCTCCCACTCGATTGGAAGCTCTACGGAATAAAGTTTTTGATAGTTTGCTTAATGCTTACTTTCCAGTGATCTGAACAGTACCTGGCACTTGGCACACACTCGCACAACATTTGTAGAAGGAAGGAAGGAAGGAAGGGAGGGAGGGGTATAAATGAACGAAAAACAACAACAACAACAACTAAACCCAACAGACTCAGAGTCTTAAAGCATGATGCTGAATTACAACATGGTGTAACACCTAACTTTTAGAGAGATGGTCTTAAATCCCCAACAAGTGTTTACACGTGTTCAGTATTCTGTTTAATATGATACAGAAGTATACTGTATGCTCTAGAATGGCTGCTCTCTCAGATATTCATAAACAGGGAAAAAAAACTAGCAGTAGAAGGAATGAACTAGTTTTCTTGAAAAGTCACTCAAGTGGATTGAAGTCCCCAATGATACTGGGGAAATGAATTATTATTCATTATCTCACCACTCAAGTGTATACAAAACTGAAGTTAAAATGAACACATCCATCCTTGTAAATCGTAGTTAGATTTCTTATTTTTCTTAGTTCTGCTGCAAGTGCCTCTGAAAAATATGCATGTGTGTATGAATATAGTCCCTGGAAAGTTAAATGTAAAAGAATGAAACGATGAACATAAAATTTATTTTTAAAGTATCAATTCACAAAGTAAGAATCCAGTGAAGGATTTCATATTAATTGTCTAAAAATTTGCTGTTCAGTTTAGACGCCACTGAGCACACATATAAAACCTTGATTTCCTAACTTCTGACTCAGTCTAACTTTGTACAGTCTTTTGATGTAAATTCCTCATTTAACTTTAAGGAGTAATCGTTACTTCAAAAGTTTCCATTATATTAAGAATGTGCTAATGTTCATTCATTTTTATTTTATTCATTCATATAAAATAAGAATCTATGACATATAGACACTACTACATACAAAATAAATAACCAGTAACCAACAAGGACCTACTTTATAGCACAGAGAACTATACTCAATATTTTGTAATAACCTATAAGGGAAAAGAATTGGAAAAAGAACATATATATATATATATATATATATATATATTTATTTATGAATCACTTTGCCGAACACCTGAAACTAAGACAACACTGTAAATCAACTATACTTCAATAAAAAATAAAAGAAAATAAAATAATTAAAAATTAATTAAATAAATAAATATGTAAAAAAGAACCTGTGCTGTGCCAGGCACAGGAAATGCAGCAGTACATGAAACTGGCAACATTCCTGTCCTCATATAATTTATGTTCCAGCAGAAACTAAAAATAACTAAAACAAAAACAAACAGGTAAAAACATAAAGGTTAATTTATAGTATGAGATGGTGAAAAATACTACAGAGAGACATTGAATATGAAAGAGGGGGCAAGGAGTTTGGGGGGTGGGGTGGGGGTTGAGAGAGTTGCTGCTTTTTGCTGCCTAGTCAAGAAAAGCCCCTTTGATCAGGTGACATCTGAGTAGTAATTTGAAGGAAAAGAGGAAGTGAGCTCTGCTAGAAATCAACAGGATCCTGCCAGAAGAAGCCTTTTCTAGTCTAAACCTGCTCAATAAGGCTAGCTTATGCCTGGTAATAAGGAATGACACATTTTCCAAAAGTAAGCATTCAATGCATATATAGTTACATGTTACACATGGAAAGTAATTAAGATGAAGTTGATAATTAAGTGATCCATTAGCTAGTTTAAATTTAGAATTTAAATATAGCAGTTATAAAACCTGAAGATAGTTTATCCTTATTACATTTTTTTTAAAAATTTGACTTCCATAACAAATTAATCATCTTCATACCAAATTAAAAATTTTTCACTGATTTTTAAAACCCATATAAATCAAAATAACAAAATTAGAATAAAACTTGGATCAGGAAAGATAAGAGCATATAAAAGATTATTTGCTTTTTTTAAAAAAGGTGACTATAAACTTATTATCAGAATTTAAACATCGGCAACCTCACAATCTTCTAAACTGAGACAAAATCTATAACTATGTAATTAAGAAAAATGCTACATAACTGTATGTTCTCCTGGAAGACTTTAACAACAAATATTTCTTGAGATCTTACTCTATGCTCTGTACTGTTCTAACAAGTTTGGGCAATAAAATCTACGTATGTATCACCTATCTATCAATCTATCATCTACTTACCTCCCATCCCCTCATGAGATGCAATAATATATGGACCCACATAAAGTAATTAAACATGAAACAAGAGAATAATATCACCAGTTTGTAATTCAATGCTGAATAGAATATAACCAAGTACTGAAAGTAACAAATAAATTAAAAATGCAGGGCTGTTTTTTAGGTGGCTTCCTTGTCACTAGTTGCTCTGTCCTAAGTGTGTGACCTTGAGTATGCCAGTTAACCCCCTATCTACAGATGACTCACATATAATATGAAGAAATTAGCTAAGTTTCTCGCAAGCCCTAAAACCCCCTAGCATTGTCAAGCACAGGAGTCCACAGCTATACTCCACAGGCCAAATCTGGCCCACTGCTTGCTTTTGTAAGTAAAGTTGTGTTGGAGAACAGCCCCACTCACTCATTTATGTATTGTATGCGGCTACATTCACAGGGCAGCACAATGTCACAAAATGAGACTATATGGTCTCCAACTATGGGATGCAGCAAAAGCAGTTCTAAGAGGGAAGTTTATAGCAATACAATCCTACCTCAAGAAACAAGAAACATGAAACATCTCAAATAAACAACCTAACCTTACACCTAAAGCAATTAGAGAAAGAAAAACAAAAAAACCCCAAAGTTAGCAGAAGGAAAGAAGTCATAAACATCAGATCAGGAATAAATGAAAAAGAAATGAAGAAAACAATAGCAAAGATCAATAAAACTAAAAGCTGGTTCTTTGAGAAGATAAACAAAATTGATAAACCATTAGCCAGACTCATCAAGAAAAAAAGAGAGAAGACTCAAATCAATAGAATTAGAAATAAAAAAGAAGTAACAACTGACACTGCAGAAATACAAAGGATCAGGAGAGATTACTACAAGCAACTATATGCCAATAAAATGGACAACCTGGAGGAAATGAACAAATTCTGAGAAAAGCACAACCTTCCGAGACTCAACCAGGAAGAAACAGAAAATATGAACAGACCAATCACAAGCACTGAAATTGAAACTGTGAGTAAAAATCTTCCAACAAACAAAAGCCCAGAACCAGATGGCTTCACAGGCGAATTCTATCAAACATTTAGAACAGAGCTATCACCTATCCTTCTCAAACTCTTCCAAAATACAGCAGAAGGAGGAACACTTCCAAACTCATTGTACAAGGTCACCATCACCCTGATACCAAAACCAGACAAAGATGTCACAAAGAAAGAAAACTACAGGCCAACATCACTGATGAACACAGATGCAAAAATCCTCAACAAAATACTAGCAAACAGAATCCAACAGCACATTAAAAGGATGATACACCATGACCAAGTGGGGTTTATCCCAGGAATGCAAGGATTCTTCAATATATGCAAATCAATCAATGTGGTACACCGTATTAACAAATTGAAGAATAAAAACCATATGATCATCTCAATAGATGCAGAAAAAGCTTTGGACAAAATTCAACAACAATTTATGATAAAAACCCTGCAGAAAGTAGGCACAGAGGAAACTTACCTCAACGTAATAAAGGCCATATATGACAGACCCACAGCCAACATCGTCCTCAATGGTGAAAAACTGAAACCATTTCCACTAAGATCAGGAACAAGACAAGGTTGCCCTCTCTCACCACTATTATTCAACATAGTTTTTGAAGTTTTAGCCACAGCAATCAGAGAAGAAAAAGAAATGAAAGGAATCCAAATCGGAAAAGAAGAAGTAAAGCTGTCACTGTTTGCAGATGACATGATAGTATACATAGAGAATCCGAAAGATGCTACCAGAAAACTACTAGAGCTAATCAATGAATTTGGTAAAGTAGCAGGATACAAAATTAATGCACAGAAATCTCTTCCATTCTTATACACTAATGATGAAAAATCTGAAAGTGAAATTAAGGAAACACTCCCACTTACCACTGCAACAAAAAGAATAAACCTACCTAAGGAGACAAAAGACCTATGTGAAGAAAACTATAAGACACTGATGAAAGAAATTAAAGATGATACCAACAGATGGAGAGATATACCATGTTCTTGGATTGGAAGAATCAATATTGCGAAAATGACTATACTGCCCAAAGCAATCTACAGATTCAATGCAATCCCTATCAAACTACCAATGGCATTTTTCACAGAACTAGAACAAAAAATTTAACAATTTGTATGGAAACAAAAAATACCCCAAATAGCCAAAGCAATCTTGAGAAAGAAAAACGGAGCTGGAGGAATCAGGATAGCTGACTTCAGACTATACTACAAAGCTACAGTCATCAAGACAGTATGTTACTGGCACAAAAACAGAAATATAGATCAATGGTACAGGATAGAATGCCCAGAGATAAACCCACGCACATATGGTCACCTTATTTTTAATAAAGGAGGCAAGAATATGCAAGGGAGAAAAGACAGCTTCTTCAATAAGCAGTGCTGGGAAAACTGGACAGCTACATGTAAAACAATGAATTTAGAACACTCCCTAACACCATACACAAAAGTAAACTCAAAATGGATTAAAGACCTAAATGTAAGGCCGGACACTATAAAACTCTTAGAGGGAAACATAGGCAGAACACTCTATGACATACATCACAGCAAGATCCTTTCTGACCCACCTCCTAGAGGAATGGAAATAAAAACAAAAATAAACAAATGGGACCTAGTGAAACTTAAAAGCTTTTGCACAGCAAAGGAAACCATAAACAAGACAAAAAGACAACCCTCAGAACAGGAGAAAGTGTTTGCAAATGAAGCAACTGACAAAGGACTAATCTCCAAAATTTACAAGCAGCTCATGCAGCTCAATATCAGAAAAACAAACAACCCAACCCCAAAATGGGCAGAAGACCTAAACAGACATTTCTCCAAAGAAGATATACAGATTGCCAACAAACACATGAAAGGATGCTGAACATCACTAATCATTAGAGAAATGCAAATCAAAACTACAATGAGGTATCACCTCACACCAGTCAGAATGGCCATCATCAAAAAATCTACAAACAATAAATGCTGGAGAGGGTGTGGAGAAAAGGCAACCCTCTTGCACTGTTAGTGGGAATGTAAATTGATACAGCCACTATGGATAACATTATGGAAGCTCCTTAAAAAACTAAAAATAGAACTACCACACGACCCAGCAATCCCACTATTGGGCATATACCCTGAGAAAACCATAATTCAAAATGAGTCATATACCACAATGTTCATTGCAGCTCTATCTACAATAGCCATGACATGGAAGCAGCGTAACTGTCCATCGACAGATGAGTGGATAAAGAAGATGTGGCACATATATACAATGGAATATTACCAGCCATAAAAAGAAACAATATTGAGTTATTTGCAGTGAGGTGGATGGACCTAGAGTCTGTCATACAGAATGAAGTAAGTCAGAAAGAGAAAAGCAAATACCTTATGCTAACACATATATATGGAATCTAAAAAAACAAACAAAAAAAAGGTTATGAAAACCTAGGGGCAGGACGGTAATAAAGACGCAGACCTACTAGAGAATGGACTTGAGGACATGGGGAGGGGGATGGGTAAGCTGGGACAAAGTGAGAGAATTGAATGGACATATATACACTACCAAATGTAAAAAAAAATCGGTAGCTAGTGGGAAGCAGCCTCGTAGCACAGGGAGATCATCTTGGTGCTTTGTGACCACCTAGAGGGGTGGGATAGGGAGGGTGGGAGGGAGATGCAAGAGGGAAGAGATATATGTATATGTATAGCTGATTCATTTTGTTATAAAGTAGAAACTAATACTCTATTGTAAAGTAATTATGCTCCAATAAAGATGTTAAAAAAAAAAAAAAAAGACTATATGGCCTCCAAAGCGAAAGTATTTACTATCTGACCTTTTACAGGAAAAGTTTTCCAACCTATGGTTTAGTATAATAAATATTCTATGTATCCACGAAGAAGAAAGATTAATGATCAATTATGGTAACAGATAACATACAAATAATGAATATGACCTGAAGAATTGAGGGCATATAGATGAAGAGTGTTGAGGACACTGTAGAGAAAGGAAAGCTTAGGCAAAATCATGGAGACCACAATGGGGATGAAATTTCCTGGAGATGGCTGTCGCTGCACTCCACGTGTGCCCATATTGCCAGACTGACTATGATGATGAACTATCTATTTTTATCTCCAACTGTAATCATAGTTATTACACATTCCATCTTCCAAAGAGACAGCTTGCTTGTTGTTCTAGAACATCTGTCTCAACATCCTGCAGACATTAAATATAAGGAAATCAAGTTAGAATTTTTATAGTAGTAGTAGAGAGAGAGAGAGAATGCTAACATTTGAAATAATTTAGTATTGTATTTTCCCATACTAGGATGTCTTCCAAAACTACAGCCACACAGTTATGGCAAACATTCGGTCTCCAGTGTACTTCCATTCCAGGGAATCTTGGATGAAAACTAGAGGAGCAGATGGGCCTTGAGTTTTATTTTCATACAATTTCAGTCAGTCTTCAGACTAGCTGTAAGAATTCTGTACGAATTCAAGCTGGAACAGAGGAAATGATTGGCGAAGAGAGATGAAATGGCTGTCGCCCTTCACCTACGAGAGGGTGGCCAAGAGAGATCTCTATTGGCAAGCAGTATGGGCAGGAACTTGCAAGGTCAAATGACTTCAGAACAGATGTAATTGACATCAGAGTATCATTCAATTGTATCTGTGATTGAAAAATAATGTTGGAAAATTTTCATAACACATCTTTAAAAAGTATAGCACTTAAATACATGTTTTATGTCACACATTTGGAAATACAAGCCAGATACCCAGAAAACAATTAAGACTAGCAAAGGACTCCCAAACCAAACAGTGCTATCAGGATGGAAATTCTAGCAATATCTTCGATTCGTATTTAGGAAAAAGAACAAACAAACTGGAAAAGGCATATTCTCAGGGGAATACACAACTCAATGGTCTCCTTACACCCTGTGCATTCAATTCCTAACTTTTGAAGCTACGGCTACATTACTCTTCCTGCCTCAGGTTTTATGACCCTTCCTCTCTGTTGTCAGGGAAAATTTCAGAGGCCACACCTCCCCCTAAACTCTTCTGTTTCCAATCAATAGCCTCCTGCCTTGCTCCTTATGGCCAAAACTATCTTCAAATCCAAGCTAAACGTCTGTGCTAATACCCTAGTAGCATCTCACTTCCTGCAGAGATGGTCTCTCTTCCCCTGACGCTCATTTCAGTGTCTGGAGTCCCGTCTCTATGCTCCAGGACTGTATCGTGCTTCCTGCTCCTGGATTTCCTGATGCTCTGTCTGCTCACCCAGGTGCCCAAACATAGCCAACTGCTATCCTCACCAGCTGAGAATGCAACTACCTGTGTACCCACCTACTGATGACGATGCTATCCTCTGTACCATCTCCCTGACTTCCTAGACAGAGCATGCTTTTCGTTACTTTGCTTCAAAGACAGTGGAAAATCCTTTGGACAAATAAGGTGGTATTTCTTGTCTAGCCTAGTGCAGAGTTTCAGGATTTGAATGAAGAGGAGACTGAAGTCATGACTCAGGTGCTTCCTGAGTAAGCACTGAGGTTAATATTGCCCCTTAAATTCTTCACAAATTATAAGAAGCATCCGTTTCCACACTCTGACCAAGAGAAGACTCGTATGGGATCTAGTACTTTATCTTAGAGACTTTATTCCCAAGATTATCATTCCTTGTGTGTATTTCTTTTAAAATTTTCCTCTCAATAAAGAGGAGAGAACAAGGAAGGAAGGAAGGAAGGAAGGAGGGACCACAGCACTAACAATAACTTCACAATGTTTCTTTACAGCTGTGGCAGATCCATTATTTTTACTCCCTATAAACTTGGGCCGCTGCTTACAGAAGTGTTTTGTTTTGATGCACTTAGAAACATGGTGCTTTGTCTTCTTTTCTTGACACGCATTACTTGAATAGTCTCTGTATTTTTCACCTCTGGACTTTGCTAACTTTAGCATTCTATTAAAAAACCGAAACAAATTGAGCTCATTCCACATGTCATCTGTGGAAATCCCATACCCCAATTACTCCTCTCTATGGAAAGGGTGTAATCCTATCTGGAAGCCAAATGTCTTTAAATTTAATAATAATTTACAGATGTATTTTGAAATATAAGTATTGTATTATTCCTTGAATGTATGGCAAGTACAGGAAGTATAAATAAGATTTTCTCTTCCAGTATTTTTTAATAATTTTTTTCAAGTTCAGTTATTTTAACTTAACCTCGTCTAATAGCAAATACCTTATGCTAACACATATATATGGAATCTAAAAAAACAAACAAAAAAAAGGTTATGAAAACCTAGGGGCAGGACGGTAATAAAGACGCAGACCTACTAGAGAATGGACTTGAGGACATGGGGAGGGGGATGGGTAAGCTGGGACAAAGTGAGAGAATTGAATGGACATATATACACTACCAAATGTAAAAAAAAATCGGTAGCTAGTGGGAAGCAGCCTCGTAGCACAGGGAGATCATCTTGGTGCTTTGTGACCACCTAGAGGGGTGGGATAGGGAGGGTGGGAGGGAGATGCAAGAGGGAAGAGATATATGTATATGTATAGCTGATTCATTTTGTTATAAAGTAGAAACTAATACTCTATTGTAAAGTAATTATGCTCCAATAAAGATGTTAAAAAAAAAAAAAAAAGACTATATGGCCTCCAAAGCGAAAGTATTTACTATCTGACCTTTTACAGGAAAAGTTTTCCAACCTATGGTTTAGTATAATAAATATTCTATGTATCCACGAAGAAGAAAGATTAATGATCAATTATGGTAACAGATAACATACAAATAATGAATATGACCTGAAGAATTGAGGGCATATAGATGAAGAGTGTTGAGGACACTGTAGAGAAAGGAAAGCTTAGGCAAAATCATGGAGACCACAATGGGGATGAAATTTCCTGGAGATGGCTGTCGCTGCACTCCACGTGTGCCCATATTGCCAGACTGACTATGATGATGAACTATCTATTTTTATCTCCAACTGTAATCATAGTTATTACACATTCCATCTTCCAAAGAGACAGCTTGCTTGTTGTTCTAGAACATCTGTCTCAACATCCTGCAGACATTAAATATAAGGAAATCAAGTTAGAATTTTTATAGTAGTAGTAGAGAGAGAGAGAGAATGCTAACATTTGAAATAATTTAGTATTGTATTTTCCCATACTAGGATGTCTTCCAAAACTACAGCCACACAGTTATGGCAAACATTCGGTCTCCAGTGTACTTCCATTCCAGGGAATCTTGGATGAAAACTAGAGGAGCAGATGGGCCTTGAGTTTTATTTTCATACAATTTCAGTCAGTCTTCAGACTAGCTGTAAGAATTCTGTACGAATTCAAGCTGGAACAGAGGAAATGATTGGCGAAGAGAGATGAAATGGCTGTCGCCCTTCACCTACGAGAGGGTGGCCAAGAGAGATCTCTATTGGCAAGCAGTATGGGCAGGAACTTGCAAGGTCAAATGACTTCAGAACAGATGTAATTGACATCAGAGTATCATTCAATTGTATCTGTGATTGAAAAATAATGTTGGAAAATTTTCATAACACATCTTTAAAAAGTATAGCACTTAAATACATGTTTTATGTCACACATTTGGAAATACAAGCCAGATACCCAGAAAACAATTAAGACTAGCAAAGGACTCCCAAACCAAACAGTGCTATCAGGATGGAAATTCTAGCAATATCTTCGATTCGTATTTAGGAAAAAGAACAAACAAACTGGAAAAGGCATATTCTCAGGGGAATACACAACTCAATGGTCTCCTTACACCCTGTGCATTCAATTCCTAACTTTTGAAGCTACGGCTACATTACTCTTCCTGCCTCAGGTTTTATGACCCTTCCTCTCTGTTGTCAGGGAAAATTTCAGAGGCCACACCTCCCCCTAAACTCTTCTGTTTCCAATCAATAGCCTCCTGCCTTGCTCCTTATGGCCAAAACTATCTTCAAATCCAAGCTAAACGTCTGTGCTAATACCCTAGTAGCATCTCACTTCCTGCAGAGATGGTCTCTCTTCCCCTGACGCTCATTTCAGTGTCTGGAGTCCCGTCTCTATGCTCCAGGACTGTATCGTGCTTCCTGCTCCTGGATTTCCTGATGCTCTGTCTGCTCACCCAGGTGCCCAAACATAGCCAACTGCTATCCTCACCAGCTGAGAATGCAACTACCTGTGTACCCACCTACTGATGACGATGCTATCCTCTGTACCATCTCCCTGACTTCCTAGACAGAGCATGCTTTTCGTTACTTTGCTTCAAAGACAGTGGAAAATCCTTTGGACAAATAAGGTGGTATTTCTTGTCTAGCCTAGTGCAGAGTTTCAGGATTTGAATGAAGAGGAGACTGAAGTCATGACTCAGGTGCTTCCTGAGTAAGCACTGAGGTTAATATTGCCCCTTAAATTCTTCACAAATTATAAGAAGCATCCGTTTCCACACTCTGACCAAGAGAAGACTCGTATGGGATCTAGTACTTTATCTTAGAGACTTTATTCCCAAGATTATCATTCCTTGTGTGTATTTCTTTTAAAATTTTCCTCTCAATAAAGAGGAGAGAACAAGGAAGGAAGGAAGGAAGGAAGGAGGGACCACAGCACTAACAATAACTTCACAATGTTTCTTTACAGCTGTGGCAGATCCATTATTTTTACTCCCTATAAACTTGGGCCGCTGCTTACAGAAGTGTTTTGTTTTGATGCACTTAGAAACATGGTGCTTTGTCTTCTTTTCTTGACACGCATTACTTGAATAGTCTCTGTATTTTTCACCTCTGGACTTTGCTAACTTTAGCATTCTATTAAAAAACCGAAACAAATTGAGCTCATTCCACATGTCATCTGTGGAAATCCCATACCCCAATTACTCCTCTCTATGGAAAGGGTGTAATCCTATCTGGAAGCCAAATGTCTTTAAATTTAATAATAATTTACAGATGTATTTTGAAATATAAGTATTGTATTATTCCTTGAATGTATGGCAAGTACAGGAAGTATAAATAAGATTTTCTCTTCCAGTATTTTTTAATAATTTTTTTCAAGTTCAGTTATTTTAACTTAACCTCGTCTAATAAATATTTTCTTGGGATAGTTGTGACTTTCAAAGGTAGTATTAGGCTGAGGTTTTCCCAATATTAGCACATGGAAGAAAGAGCATGCTCTTCACAATAAAAAAAATAGAGATTTTATTCCTAAGGGCCAGAATTTGGATGACTAGTTTCTGTCTTATCCAGAGTCTCCTCAGTTTATCCATTACTTCAAATGTCTAGTTTTGGGTCAGTTTTTCTATGATTTTTTACATCATAGCAATAGAAAGTAAATGGTTAAAAAAATCCATGTTATAGGAGCATTCTAGCAAAATGTTTGCTCCTCCTTAGGGCAAAACCACCAAGGACTCCAACTCATCTCCTAGTTTATATATCTTCACTTTCATCATATTTTCCTCCCACTCTTCTGATTCATACCTTGCTTTGTGTACCTTCTCCAATTTCCCTGGCCTACTCTGTGTCACTAGAAATTAGATCCATTTTTTTTCCTGATCCTGTAAAATGTCATACAATACAGAGATAGAAAGGACTCTCATAATCCATAGAAGTAATCACTGTTACAAGTCTTCACACACACACACACACACACACACACACACACACATTACATTTAATATAACATATATGTAAGCGAGAACATTTACCATCTGGTCTTTAGCATACTTTAACCTATCACAGAAATTCCCATAAAAATATTGCCTTCTGTTTTAAAATAAAAATAAATATTGTTTTTGTGTATTTAATTTTATATAAGGACCTTTATTATTCATATCTGCATCTGCATAGCAGGGTTAAATTCCTACACAGAAAATGCAAGAGTATTAGCTCATTGGTAAAACAGATTATGTAGTTAAGTTGAGAATTAATTGTCCTTTCATACAGTGTATGAAAGAATGGATTTAGTTTCCTTTACCTACTCCACAAAGAACTTAGCGGTCATGAAGAGAAGTACAATTAGTTTGCCATCAAATGCCAATTTAGGGAAAAGTTAAAGATAATGAATTTAGAACTAAATCAACTGAGTGGACATATTTTACCTGATATGCAATGAAAATCATTAAGTGAAAAAAGGAAACTTATATCTCCCCCCTTTTCTTCTCACTGAATCTTTCCTGTTTACTAGTCAATGGAGGTGACTCTATTTACTTTTTTGTTCATTTTCTATCCAATGGGACACAGCCCAAAGTGCTACATATGCATTGCAGTAGCCATGCGTTAAATGAGGCATCTGTCCGCCTTCCATCCCTGTAGCATAAACAGTAGAGACCATTAAACCAAAATCAGCAAATAAAGAAATAGTGATAGCAATCATTTATTGAGCACTTATGTGGCAGGCAACATAGTAAATATTCCAAGAGAATTCTCTCAGTGAGTTACTTTGGTAAGCCTTTGACATAGGTATCATTACCATTTTACAGATGAGGAAGATTGAGACCTCACAGCTAAAGAATGATAGAACCAGGACAAAAACCAAGTTGTGCCTGATTACAAGACCTATGTTTTTGAGGTCTACAATTTCAAGGTCACAGCATCTCCAGATTCACTTTGGATAAAATTTGTATATGTTGCATTGGATTTATTCCTAGGTGTGCAGATCTCCTAATAATATTGAAGTGGTCAGATTTTTCTTACCACTTCCCACTTTGATCCCAGGAATTTACTTGCAGTGATACCCTATACCATGATATTGCAGCAATTTCAATATCTTCTGTCCACAGCAGACCCATACCTTTCAACTAAAAGGAAGAGACTCCTGCATAGGTGTTCTCAGAGAAAACCATACAGAAACAGCCACTCAATTGATATGCCTACATCCAATGAGTACGACATTCAGCAAAGTACATCAAATTTATTCCATTTATTCATGTAATAAATATTCATTGGGTACTTATTTCCTGATTCGAACTTTATCCCTTTAAAATCCATTTTCTTCACAGTCGCCAGATGGATCTTTTAAAAATGGGGATCAGATTATTCCTGGCCATTGCTCCTGATGGCTTCCCCTCACTTTGAGTATGAAATCCCAACTCCACCAAAGCCTGCAATGGTCTGGCCCTGAGTGATCTCTGGTGTTATTTTATTTCACTCGTCTCCTCTGGGTCACTAAGCTCTTAATTTCACTCTCCTTTCTCTTTTTCAGACACACAAAGCACACTCCCTCTCACGGCCCTTTCCCCCTTCCCTGCCGCCCAGCTAGAATTCCCTTCATCATGTCTAAAGAGGGCTGGCTTCTTTCCAGGCTGCCCCCAACTCAAATACCATCCTCTCTTTCTCTGGCCAGTGTCTAAATTCACCAACTCAATTTTCACCTTCATATGCCCCAAACATTATTTGCTATTCAATGGATTGCACTGTTTTATTTTGTTCACAGCACCAATCACAATCTAAAATTACCTTGACTGTTTATTTTTTTAAAATTTGTTTATTCCTTGTTGACTGGGTAGTAAGGACAATGGGAACACGGGGCATGTGCCTGTCCTGTTGAGCCTGTATTCCCAGGGCCTAAGAACCTGGCATACAGCACGAATGCCATAAAAGGCTGTTGCATCAATGAATTACTGACAATGATAGGTAATAAATCCATCTAAATGTGAGCAAGCCACAATCGTTCCTAGTTTTGGCTGTTGAGATGTATTCACTTTATCTATCTAACGGACATTTTTCCATTTTAAAAACTGCTTGTGCAGAGAGAGTTGACTTTATCCCATGATGTTACGTGTAGATCTTCCCGGCTGTATCCCACGTGAGAGACAGCATCTCTCTGATCTTTACCACCTTAACATGACCTGTCATTTGAACCCTTGGATTATATTGAGGGTTCTTCTATATCATCAGTACATGCCTTTAGAACTTTTAAAATATCTTGGCTCCAGCAAATGAATTTTGTAAGAGTTGAAGTTACCGACTTTTCTGAGAGAGCTCTTTTACAGCTCTTCTTTGTTTTCAAAAGAACGTAAGAATTTGGTATTTCGAATATAACACTTTCATCCTGCATCATTGACAATCTACTGTGATAAGTATTTGTTTATACTTTGATCACCCTGCTATGTGGTGATTTTCCTGGAAGGAAGGGGACTTCAATACGTTCTCAAAATATGGAAAATAAAACATACAGGAGGGATCTTCATATACTTTGAAAAATATTGAACACAATCAGTACAGTAGCATCTGATAACGAATAGATTCAATGCCATTATCTAAAAAAGTCAGATCAACTTTCTTCCATTCTGCCCTTTTTTAGTCCAATAGCTATATTAGAAAAAATTTAAGGTAGTATAACTAGAAAATCAGTCACATTGCAAGAATCATGGTTATAAATCAAATAGGAAATTGTCTGGTCTGCATGTACCAAGGGTGAATTACTCAAGACTTGTAGTTCAGATTGTGCTGGACATTTAACAGCTGCAGCATGTTTCTGACATATGGTTTAACAGATTAATCAGTTTCAAATTATCTACTGAACTGTTAATACTAGAAAAAAATAGATTTGTGAGGCTTTAAAAAAAAAAGTTTTTGTCTCCTCTAAGTTGATCTTCTAATTTCAGAGAAATAAGTCCTATCACAAAAAATAATATCAACTTATACCCTTTGTGTAATATAGAAAAGGTTGTGAAATTTAATTCATATTACTTCATGAAAAAAAAGAAATGGTATTGAAAAATAGCATCAACTATTTGCCCTGGAGCCAGGCAGAGGTTTTAATCTCTAAAATAATGGTGAACAGTGCCCTTTCTTTTTTTTTTTTAACTTAACTTCTAGTCTCGTAAGGAGGCAGAGGTACCTAGCACTTTTAATAAAGCAATAGTTTGAAGAGTGTCAAGGTCAACTGCAGTATGCCTAAATGAACTTGAGGATTCTTCTAGCTGTCAAGGGCAATCTTCCTACGGATGAGGTTATTTCGTATTGCAATTTGTTGGTTCACTGGTAAACATCTCAGTTTTTGACCCTCTAGTTTCATTTACTGGTTAATTCAAAGACAGTATTCACAAATAAGATGCAATATACTTATTGACAACCAAGTCTATTTCCTAGTCTACTTAACCCACTTCCACTTTTAAATAATTAACTGAAGAGCTATAGATAAACATTCTCTGGTGTTCCTGACTCAAGTCACGTCAGATTTGATCATGCACTTGATTGGTACAAAGTGGACAGTGGACCATTAGACAGTCAATAAAGTGAAGCTGGTGAAGAATGTTTAATTAATTGACAAATATTTACAGTATGTTAAGATAAAGAAAAATGGGCCATGAAACAGTGCTTATACTATACTCCCTATTTTATCAAGTGTATATTTATAGACCAGAAAATGGCTGAAAGAATACGTAAACCAAAATGTTAACCATAATGTCACATTTATGATGATAATTGAGACTTTTATTTTCCTCTCTGTTTCCAACTTTTTTTTGAAATGTTCTTCAAATAACATGTATTGATTTTATAATAAGATATGAAAAATAACTAGTAGTAAGGATAACTGCTCAGTGATTATGAATTTAAGATGATATGCATTCATTTATTCATTCAACAATTATTTATTAAGTGCCCACAGTAGGTCTGCAGCCGGGAACAACACAGAGTTTTCTATTATAATAAATAACACATTTAAAAAATACACAGTGTATCAGATGGTGATAATTACTATGGGGGAAAACAGAGCAGGGAAGGAACTTGAGGGTACCTACTGGGGGTTGGGGGCGGGGTGAGTGACTGTCCTTTCAATGAGGCATCTGAGAAGCCCTCATTGATAAGATCATTTTGGGGCACAGATTTCATGGAAAAGAGGGAAGAAGCCATCAGGTTTCCTAATATCTGTGGGATGGTGGTTTCAGGGCGAGAAATAAAAGTAAGAAAGACCAGGAGCGGGATGGACACGAAGGCCAGTGTGGAAGGAGCAGAAGCGTGGGGTAAACAAAAAGGAAACAGACCAGACAGACGATGGGCAGTGAGGGAGAGGCTGGGCTTGTAGGTCCTTGGATGGATTGGAAGGAGCCAGGCTTTAGCAACCTTCAAAGGTCTTAAGTCATTAGAGCAGAAAATGTGATATTTTACCAAATTTAATATAAAGGAAGTGAAAGTTTAATGTAAATAGTTTAATGTATTATTTTTAACATATTTATTTGAGTATAATTGCTTTACAATGGTGTGTTAGTTTCTGCTTTATAACAAAGTGAATCAGTTATACATATACATATGTTCCCATGTCTCTTCCCTCTTGTGTCTCCCTCCCAGCCTCCCTATCCCACCCCTCTAGGTGGTCACAAAGCACCGAGCTGATCTCCCTGTGCTATGCGGCTGCTTCCCACTAGCTATCTATTTTACATTTGGTAGTGTATATAAATCCTAATGTATTTTTTTTTCTGCAAATATTTTTCAAGGTTTTATTGCAAACCAAAGTTGGTTTATCACACACAAAAAAAGGTGTGTGGTAGGGAGGGGGGAAAGAATTGTACATTATTATAACCATGTTAATTACAGTACATTAAAATGGTGGTTTACATTACAAATAAGCCTGTAAGTTTAAATATACTAGTGTTATAACCCAATGTACAGACTTTCTTTATACAATACATATAATTATCAGGAATGCAAAAAAGAAACAAAAAAACAGAAACATAAATAATGCCCATTTTACAGGTGATATTTTAAACAATGAAAACACCAGGCTCTGACTGACAACTGGGGCATTGGTCCGTAAAAACCTTTTCTAAAAATGGAAATATTTGTAGCAGCAATGCTTCTTTAAGCATCTGGATACAAGTCACTGCAAGACCATTTTCGATAAATTTTAGTTATTAACTATATCTTACAAAAAAAAAAAACAGCCTACACATAAATTTATCTTCCAAATATGGAAGAAACACACAATGTCCCACGTTGTAGTGTCCTGCATTGATGCTTATAACTGAGTCCTTCTGTGAGCAAGCATACCACACTCATACGGCCGATCACACAGGAAGTCCACAAGGAAAAACAGAACAGAAACACTGGGCAACAGGAAGAACTTTGGAGCTAACACGATCTCATCAGAAAAGGCACGTTTCATAAGATTCGTTATCACGGCCCGGACAGACCTTCAGAAGCTCCTTCTCCGAACAGCGTCCTCCTTCGAATGAGACCACTGCATCTGCCTGGGGTAGCCCTCTACTGCTCATTTCAGAGATAGCACCACATTGGAAGGAAGAATAAGGAAAACCTCACGAGCTCACTGAGGAGGAGGTGCTCTTCGAAAAGCTTCCAGCAAACAGTGTGCAATAAGATTGTCAAGATGTGCAAGCTTCCAGGGATGTGCAAAGTCTCTTTT
Organism: Lipotes vexillifer; assembly: GCF_000442215.2. Taxonomy (NCBI): domain Eukaryota; kingdom Metazoa; phylum Chordata; class Mammalia; order Artiodactyla; family Lipotidae; genus Lipotes; species Lipotes vexillifer. The sequence continues at coordinate 72,492 of NW_006797758.1, forward strand.
AAGATGTCCTGTCAGCTGGCAGCTCTGCCAAAAGGCTAACTAAAACATTTCAAAAACGCCCGTAAAATCCTTCGCAACCAACCCTAAGACCATTCAGAGGAAAGAGTCCACGGGAGGTGCGTAGGAAAAGCCCAGGAAGGCCTCGGCCGCTTCCTTGATGCTGGCTGGGAGGAGGATACTGTTGGGCGACCGACCGATGGAGTTGGGGACCGGCTCTTCGGTAAACTCGGGAGCAAAGTGCCGCAGGTCGCTGGGTCCACTCACATTTGGGTTAAAAGGGGGAGCAATCTTCTTATTAATGAGATCATCCCAGTTAATTAGGGGGAAGAAGACGTGATTCTTAATCTCCATAAAGTCAACCTTGGCACCAAGCCTCTTTGTCCTGTCCTTCTGCAGGAGGCCCTCCAGAACGTGTCTTGCAGAATTTGTAATATTTGGCTTCAACTGGAGGGGTGTGTTCAGAATGCTGTCGTACATCTCAGCTGTGTTTCGGCTATAAAAGGGAGACAGGCCATACAGCATCTCATATAAGACAGTCCACGGTCCTATCATAAGGCTGCTTATAAAGCACCTCAGGTGCAAGATACTCGGGTGTGCCGCAGAAGGTGGACGTCGTGCCATTGTGTTCAGTGTTCTCCTTGCAGAGTCCAAAGTCAGTAAGGACAATGTGTCACTGTGAATCCAGCAAAATATTCTCTGGCTTTAAGTCTCTATAAACGATGTTCAGAGAGTGCAGGTAACCCAAGGCACTGGCTATTTCAGCAGCATAGCACCGAGCCTGTGGTTCCAGGAAGCATCACTCCCTCTGGAGATGGTAGAACAACTGTCCACCGTTAATGTAGTCTAAGACAAAGTACAGTTTGTCAGCCGTCTGGAAAGAGAAGTGGAGGCCCACCAGGAAAGGGTGTTTCACGTTCTTCAGGAGAACATTCTGCTCTGACATAATATGCTTTTCCTCCTTCTTTTTCAGGATCGCTTTCCTGGTGAAGGAGAAGGGTTGGCATTCATGAGCTCAGGCTCCTGAGGTTGGGAGATTTTCAAAATGGACTGAACTTCAGGGTGCTTGCATGCATAGGAGTTACTGGCAATCTTCTGAATAAAGTTGTTCAGGCCCATCCTTCTCTGTTTCATGAAAGCGATGAGAATTACTACCATGCCCCTCATCCTGGAATTAAGTGAGGGTGTCCCCAGCAGCCTTGGTTTTCACCGTCATCACCACAGAGACGGAGCACGCAGAGGCGTCAGACACGGGAGACTGGCTCAGCCAACACTCTGTGTTTTTTATAAGACCGATTTTTATAGCAGTTTTATGTTTACGACAAAATTGTGAGGGTGGTACAGAGATTTCCCATACACCCGCATTCCAACACGATTATCAACATCACTCACAAGAATGTTACATTTGTTACCAATGATGAACCTACATCAACACATTATAATCTCCCCAAATCCATAGCTTATTTTAGGATTCACTCTTCATGTCATACATTTAATGGGGGCTTGAACAAATTATGATGACATCCATGCATCATTGTAGTGTCACAGAATGATTTCACTGCCCTAAAAATACCCTTTGCTACATCTATTCATCTCCCCCAAACTCTGAATTTTTTTTTTACTGTCTCTATCGTTTTGCCTTTTCCAGAATGTCATATAGTTGGAATCACAGGGCATGTAGCCTTTTCAGGTTGGCTTCTTTCACTTGGTAGTATGTGTTGAACTCTCTTCCATGTCTTTTCATGGCTTAATAGCTCACTTCTTTTTAGTGCTAAAGAATATTTCATTGTCTGGATGTATCACAGTTCCTTTATCCACTTACCTACTGAAGGATATCTTGATTGTTTACAAGTTTTAGCAATATGAAAAAGCTGTAATAAACATCCATGTACAGGTTTTGGTCAGGGGTAAGGACAGTTTGATGTTTCAGCATTTAACGAAAACATGGGAGGATAAGAAAAAATTCATTAGATAGAAAATGAAAGACAAGAACATTCCAGCCAATGGAATCAGTATCACAAAAAGGCGTAAGTATAGGAATGCCTACTGTCTTTAAGGAGGAATGAGACACAAGCTAACAGAATCTTAAACAAAACAAAATAAAACAAAACAAACAAATAAAAAAACCTCAACAACTTATTGCAGCTGTTGCCTGACATGCTCTTTTTCCAATTTTCTCTTGGATAACTTATCACATCTTAAATGACAGAAGAGACCTTCTCCAACTCTACCGTACGTTGAGCTACATTTAGTCTGTCTCCTTTCTTTCTCAGAGAACCTACTTCCTTTCCTTTGTAGCAACTATGATGAATAGGACTCATGTACTCATCTGTGCATTTCCTTTTTTAACGATGACCCCACCGTGAGCCGTTCATCCTCACGGATGAAGTTCTCGATGGTTTGCTTCTCTTCTCTGTTCCCAGCACATGGGACAGTGACTGGTGTCCAGAATGAATGAACAGCAGATGGTACAGAGGGTAGCGGTCATTGAATTCATAGAGGGGTTGGTCAGGATAAGGATGCTGAGGCCAAATTGTGTAGAAAAATCTCATTTGTTCATTTCTATTTTGCTTGTTCTCAATTATTCTCTCAACAAATGTTTATTAGGCGCCTATTATGTTTAAATCTAGGTATCTTTTTTTTTTTTGGCGGTACGGGGGCCTCTCACTGCTGTGGCCTCTCCGGTTGCGGAGCACAGGCTCTGGACGCGCAGGCTCAGTGGCCGTGGCTCACGGGCCCAGCCGCTCCGCGGCATGTGGGATCCTTGAGGACCGGGGCATGAACCCATGTCCCCTGCATCGGCAGGCGGACCCTCAACCACTGCGCCACCAGGGAAGCCCTAAATCTAGGTATCTTTTATCTAAGACTTCACAGGCTAGTGAATTCCATGCTATAAATGTGGGTTATATTCTGTGGGCCTTGAGAAACCACTGAAATATTTTGCTTAATAGGGTAGTGATATGATCCAATCATATCTATATTTTAAAAGAAAGAACACTTTGGCAGCGGGGTGAAGGAGACCTGGAGGTATGTTCTGGAAACAATCAGAATATTATATTGTAAATTGGAAGTTGCATGAAGGTGAACAGAAGCCAGTGGCAGTGGGCTTATACGAGGGGAAAGATGCAGAAGATATTTTGGAAGGTGACTGAAGTTGGTTTTACAGGATGTGTGAAGTAATAGAGGAAAGAGAGGCAAAAATTCTTGAGATTTCTTATGTGCGTGACAGTAGTGTGTCTTTCATCAAGTAAAGACTATAAAATATGCTATTGGATTCATTTGCCTGAATTGTTTATTAAAACAAGAAGTTGAGTCATTTAAGAGCATATGCTGAGATTATATCTTTACTTTAGTTAAAAGTTAGGCTATTAACTAAAATTATTGGTCATAGGTTCTGTAATTCATTTGTTGAAACAATAAAGTTTACTAAACTAGGAAACAGAAAGCCAAGAATACAGCACCTATAAAACCTCCCTAAGACCCTTCAGATTCTCACTGGCCTTCTTTAAGACAAAACTATCCAGCGCTTCATTTTACATCTACATATTAAATTGCAAAACTTTGTCTCCTTCACCAAAATACTTTGCTGTTGAACAAGATTTCTCCAGCAAGTACAGTTCCCTTAATTGGTGTTCTGCTATCTTGGTACCTTTCTTCATAACGGTAAACAGTTGTGCACTAATGCCTGTCCATTCCAACTTCTGATGGATTTTTCTCTCACCTTTTTTTCTTCTTATGACATTTTTTTTTATCTTGTCCTTTCTAATGTCTTTGGCTTTAAGCACATGCAAATTTCCCTAGTTGAGGAAGAAATCCTTTTAACGTCACTGCTGACTCTTCCTCTCAGAACCAGGCCCCTTGTGTAAGAGCTCTGTATGCCACCACTAAGTAAATGTCCTGGGAACTTGGGACAAATCTAAAAGGAAAAACATGCTGTATTGATATCCATAAATGTATTCTATTCCAAAGAAAGTCACTTGCTTCGATATATATTTTTTGACAATGTCTAAATTCTAAACAAAGTTGTTTTTTCAGAAGGCTTCTACAAAAGTCAAAATCCATACCAAATGAAAAGAACACAGAAACAAAATAATTATTTTCAAATACACACATGTAGATGGAACGGAAGTCAGAAAAGGAGACTGACTGGATCATTTTTGCCACCATTCCCAGCCAAGAATGGCAATGGATGGTGCTATTTCACTAGGAGTGCCACCAGTAGGAGGTTTTTGAGACAAGCAGACAGGGTCTGAAGCATGACTCTGGTCTTACATAGGCAAGGACAGGATGGAGTCAAGTCCAGAAAATTCAGATCAAGAAGGAAAAATCAAAAAGATAGCCAGCTATAGGCAAATAAGGACCAGAATCCAGCTAGGCTGCTGAGCCCCAATCCTGGGAGAAGCTCTTCCATCTCTGTGGTTCTTTACACAAACTGCTGGGCATGAGAAAAGAAGCCCTACAACCTTAGGAATTTTTAATAGTTAAAAGGAAATCTTACACTTTCCACAGGGAGGAAGAAAGAGAAACCACAGGCAAGCAAAGGCCCAGAAATGAGACTAATTAGAGGTTACAAAAAGGAAGTTTGATTAATATGCCAAGTGCATTTGGGGAAATGGTAAAGAAGAGCGATTGAAAGTAAGTGGTGTACTGAGCCTTGAAAACTAAGCAGATAATTTTCAATCTGCTGCAGAAGGGAATTGGGAACAATCAAAGGTTTCTGAATAGAGAAATTACAGAGTAAAAGTACAGGGAAAATTACCAAAAAAAAAAACACTGCTTGGTTTATAAGCTTCTTTAGAGAGGGAGGTTCCCAGAGAATGAATTCCAGATGAAAAAAAAAATGCATCTTGAGAAAACAATGTAATCAGAAATAAATAGGAAATGGAGACAACCCAATTCACAGAATTTTGTAAAGTTCACGCAGCTACTGAGAGATGACGAAAGTTGCTGATTTTACATTTTGAAATAAGACGCAGAGCCATAGCAGTGAAAAATAAATGAGCCATATATATTCATGACCATCACAAGGGGGAGATGGCCACAGTCTCATGGAAACAATCACACTGTTTTCCCAACACACCTACATTTTTACACAAGTTGGCCTCCAAACCTGAATTTAGAAAAACTGAGTTCTAATTTCTATTCAACCTCCAACTACCTTGAGCAAATCACATATTCACAGTGAATCTCAGTTTCTCCATCTACAAAGAAGGAATATGGGACATAAAATCCTCAGGGTCCCTTTCATGGTTGACATTCCTGGATTCTCTAATGTCATAAAATGCTCATGAGAGTACAAAATTTTAAAAAGCTACCCTGTTCCTTACTATCCAAAAGGTGCTTGCTTAATCATTTCTTGTTTACACAAAGAAAGTCAAAGTATTTCAAGAAAATTACAATATAGATCTCTTAATGCTGGCATGAATTGATAGCAAAGCACTGAAAGAAAATTCTTTTGCACTGTATTTCTCTCTCTGCACTGGAAGCACGTATTGTGGTCTAAATGAGTCATTGTAAGTAATGGATAATGACACTGCATTCCTTTGTCAATAAAGCCTGAGATATGCCTCCAACTCTGCTCATTTGAACATCCCCAGATCTTCAAGAATTGACATTCATTTCCTCCTGCTTTCCTAGCACAAGTGGCTGGTCTTGTTTTATCATCACAGTTGAAAGGAATTTTGCTTTATGATGACTTTATTCAATCACACTCTAAAATGGAAAGTAGATGAATGGCGGGCTGGATTAGAAATAACTAGAAGTCAGAACCTGGATCTATATTTAGGGAGCAGTCCTGTAAAATTAATATTTTTGATAGTACTAAACATTTGTTTTATAAAGATTATTTAAAATCGCCATATAAACAAATATATATATTACACAAAAGTTTAGATGTCTTAGAGCCTCACTTTTAGCTTAGGTAAGATAGAAGTTAAATCAAAATTAATAAAGTTAAGCATCAGTAGGCAGCCTATATTTACAGATGAAGTTTGGGAAGAGGGGAGTGATGCAGATAATAAACATCTCTTGCTGGATGGGATTTTAGAGCTCAGAAAAGGATAGAACATGAACAGATACCTACCATACAGTATTCAGTGCTGTAATAGAGATATAAATGTCACAAGAAAGTGACACGGGTGTGTAGGGGTAGAACAACTAATTTTGTCTAGAAGATAACATCACCAAGCATATCACTATATTAGTGGAGAGTTCCACAAAATTATATAAAAGAAAATGCTTTTTAAACTTTAAACTCACATAGGAATATTAGTTTCTTTCACTTATATAATTGAATAAACAACACTGGAGTTGACTATTTGATATTTTTCATATTTCTCATGATGAATTTATCTTAATTAAAACATGAGACATTATTAGGTATATAAAGATATACAATTAGTTTGCGTAGGTAGTTGAAAATATTTCATAATCTCTTGCCTGCTTTTGTGTAAACAATGGAGTAGACCACAATATTCCTTTCACCTATTTTTTTTCATAGAAAATCCACTTAGACTCTAGAATTTCAAATTGATGTTTAATTTGGAAAAAAAAATGCATGTCAACAAGAGACATCTAGAGAATTCCTTCAGCTAGCTGCCCAATTTCTATTCATACTCATAATCATTTTTAAATTTTTACTAAGTATATTCTCTTTAAAGAAATCCACCATCATATGGCAAATAAACCTGTGTTATGAAACCAAGGCAGCCTGTCTGAATTGGAGACCCCACAGGACAAGAATTCCTTCTGTAATAACTGCAGGAATATCTATAACAGAGTCTCCTATAAATAGCACTGTATTATTTGAATGCTTCAATAAATCAGTTTCCAGATGCACTCTGCACAGTTACATTTCCATGATACGTCTTCTGACTATGTCAAAAGTTAACCTAAAAAGATCCGAATTTTGTGTTTGCTGTTAGTTCATCACTTGACATTCCATATTTCTTATTGTTCAGAACAAAAGAATATGCACGTTTATACATTTTTCTAAGTTCCACTTATTGGTGTGTGTTATTTGAAACATCATGTGAAAATGCACTTGCAAGTTACCCTGGAGGTGACACAGCAATTTACAAAAAGAAGTATGAACATCGTGCATTCATGGCAGAGCAATGTTCCCTTTCTGATTTTAGTTTTCTAATATCTGCAAATGCCACTGTACACCAATAACAATTCATTTTTTGGTACCACCATTGGTCATGTGGAAAATATTTTTCCTGGATTTAAAAGAGCACATATATTCAAGCATGCATTTACAGTCTGTCCTTGTTCAGGATACAATTTCATTTAGATTGCAGACATTCTCTACTGTGTCTGATCCATCTCTGAATTTTCACGCCTAGCAAAGTCCCCAACACAACACCAATGCTAGACACATGTTTGTTGGATGACTAAACATGTCTGTTTATTCCTATCTCTTAGGATGGGAAGTTTGTGGGGTTTACAGGCACAAACTCCAGTTACATCTCCAACTAGCACAAACCCTAGAACTGCTGAGTCCAATCCCATTGCAGGAGAATGCCCCCCAAAAATACTCCAGGAGATTGTATTCTGGGGTTTTGTCCTTCTATAAATTGGGTTATATAATCCAGATATAATGGAGGAAAGATATCTTTGTGAAATTTGAAGTGGTTTTCTCCTGGAGTAGAAGCAAATTTAATGTGAGCTGCAGCATTTTTTGCTGTTGTTTTTGAGAATAATCCTTTACTTTGAGATGATTAGAATAAATTTTGAGGGAGAAAAAGGAAAATAATTTTGAGAATATGATGTGTGGTTTCCCGAAAATTGCACTTCTTAGAAACAGATCACCTAAAAAGTATTTTCCATCCAAAACTACAGGAGCAGAATAAACAGCATCTCTTTCCTAACCCCTGCCTACATCTGCTACACATTTTGCCCAAGAATTCTAAAAAAGACCTGCAGAAACACTGTTTGCCTCTATGGCACAGCAATAGTACTAGTACATGGAGATAATTTGGTCAAGGTCAGCATAACTATTGTGGTCAGGGAGAGTCAGTAAAAAAGAAAAAAAAACAACTAACAACCTGCATCATTTAACTTTCTTTCTCAGATAAAAGCCATGATAGGGTGTGTGCAAGACAAATGGTAGTCAGCTGATGTGCATTTTCATTCCTATTTCCAAGGACAGCAAAAATTGTAATGAAGGATAAATCAAAAGGTATTATTTAATTGACATCCTATTTTCTCCTGGAAGGGGAAAAATGTTTTAACCTTTGCTCCTTTTATTGCTTGTTGCAGGCTTAACTCTCCATGTTAACACATCTGTTTGTCCCAGGGTTTTATCCATTTTCCTTAAGAATTTGATTCCTACTAAAATAAAATGTTTCTAGGAGAAATACCATTGGAAGGTGCTATCAGGTCCTGAGAAAGAAGGCTTTGAATACAAGCTTTCATGGGTGGTTGGGATGAAAGAAACAAAAGAAAAACATGAAAATATGAGATATTAAACTGCAGGGACAATAAAATGTAGGTCTTGGCTGGAAGCAGGGCAGCCAATTACTACACCACCAGTTTGTCTTGGACTAGATCCGCCTGTAAATAATTTATCTATGTGTCCACAGAAAAATCAGGAATAAATGTAGTCACAGCTGATATTTTCTCACATAACAACCTAAAAATAAATTATTAAGCTTATATATTTTAAAAAGATTTTGTAGATTGAATTTTCATAAAGATTCCAAACATCTGGATCTCCATGGAATTTCACCCTATATCTTACTCACCCTTTCCATCACCGCTTAGTATTATAGATAAATCTAAAAGTAACACCAGATGGTAGAGTGATGGCTGAGAAAGGAGAGCTGGCAAATAAATGTGCGTAAGATGGAAACTTTCAATGATAAACACGGGTGAAACTGGTTTGAGTATCAAGACAATATTTGCCAAGATCATATAAAAAGAAATCAATTTCTGCTTGTATATTCTCTAAGGAATCTATGTTGCTTTAATAACGTACAAGAGATGAAATTCAACATGATTTCTATGTACTTTGACTTTTCTTTTTTGGTCTCAATTTTATACAATTGAGTCTAGAATGTTGAAAGCCATTCCTATAGTATTTTAAATTACATGGAATTAAAAAATATATACCATAACATTAAAGAGCAATAACATGCTTTTAAAATGAATGGTACCACAGATGACATATAAGGAGACTTCCTCTGGTCTATTTTTTTTTTTTTTTTTTTTTTTTTTGCGGTACGCGGGCCTCTCACTGTTGTGGCCTCTCTCATCGGGGAGCACAGGCTCCGGATGCGCAGGCTCAGCGGCCATGGCTCACGGGCCTAGCTGCTCTGCGGCATGTGAGATCTTCCCAGATTGGGGCATGAACCTGTGTCCCCTGCATCGGCAGGCGGACTCTTAACCACTGCGCCACCAGGGAATCCTGGTCTATTTTTTTATTCCTGAATTCTGATTTGACTTAAAAAGAATGTGTACTGGAAAATTGTAGAAAAATACTAGACATAATTAGAAACTTCCATAATTTCTTTTTTGAGAATATATTTTAATCACATAAGCACACACACGTGTGTATCTGTAGAGATATATATGTACATATAAAGCGTACATGTGTGTATATATGTATCTATAAATAGCACATACCTGTAAATGTATATATTTTAGATAGGTAGATACTGAATAGAGAGGGAAAGAAATCTCTCACAATACCTGATATATCATATGCCCTCACTACATATTATCTTTAGCAGGAGAACATCTTAAAAATTAAAGGAGATTCAACAGCTTTGAAACAAACTACAGGTGACTTGTAGTCAAATGGCTGAATTGTAGGCTTGCTGAGCATAAAGTATAAAGACCACAAGCCAGAGGTCGATCTATTAATATTTAAGAAACAGCTGAGTCACAAACTGTTTATATCTTAGAAATTATCTAGTTCACCTCCCGCCTATTTCTATTCAGAAATTCGCCAATCTTCTTAATAGATAGCCATTTAAGCTCCGTTTAATCAAAAAGTTTACTCTTTTACATGAGTCATTGTCAAACAGTTCCATTAAAAATGTTTCCATTGTATTCTAAATGTTTTAATTATATCGAGTTAAAATCCTTAGCAAATTTTGCAGTCTAAACTGGTGACAGGTGACACAGGATATAAAAAATCATACCTTGGTATAATCATAATAATTGAACTTTCACCTTTTTCTATCATCATCCTTTTATTGCCTTTTTGTTTAGTAAGAGGAACTATGGTTTGAGGTGAACAAAATTGGGTTTGAAATCCCAGCAATTATACCTAAAAGCTGTATAGACTTGAACAAGCAACTTTTCTCTCTGGGTTTCAATAATCTCACATCTGAAATCAGAATGGTAATTTATATGGTTAAGAAAAAAAGAAAAAGAAAAAGGAAGAAAACAGAAGGAAAGAAATAAAACAGAATAAAATTCTGCTTTATTTACAGAACAGAAGTAGAGTCACAGATGTAGAAAACAAACTTATGGTTACTAGCGGGTAAGGGCGGGGAGGGATAAATCAGGAGATTGGGATTGACATATACACACTACTATATATAAAATAGATAACTAATAAGAACCTGCTGTATAGCACAGGCAACTCTACTCATTACACTGTAATGGCCTATATGGAAAAATAATCTTAAAAAAAGAGTGGATATTATGTATACGTATAACTGACTAACACAACATTGTAAATCAACTATACTCCAATAAAATAAAATTTTATTAAAAAAGAATAAAAGAAAAAAAGAAATAAAATATCTATGTTTTTTGTATGTTGTGTTATTTCAGCTCTATCGCAGGCAGTTTCACCCACTGTGTCATTTAATGCTCATTTATATTGGATAGATATTATCAAATATATATTTAAATTTGAAAAAATAAACAGTTCCATCAAATTTAAATCAAATTCCCTATATTTATAAAGCTAGAAAACAGTTCATATTTATTTTAAACCATTATGTAAGAACTTTCCAGGGCAACTTTCTAAGAATCTACATTCATGGGAATCACTTTGTAGTGCTGGTCTCATATAGCTCATTTAAAAAAAAAAAAAAAGGAAGAAAAATTCCCTCAACTTATATTAACACAAATTTCAATGGATTATTTTGCTCTTTGCTTTTCATTTCTGTTTTAAAATATAAACCAAGTCTTTAAAGAATGTTAATATTATTTTTTCAATGCACTTGGAAAACTTTCATGGTGGTAAAGAGTGATATGCACTTTGCGTTATAAAAAAAGACAAAAATACTTCCAATGAGCATAGGATTTTTCCCCCAAAGAATAAAAACAATTATTCATGGAAAAGACAATGACAATCAACTTATTTCAAATCCTTTCTCAAAAGGATAAATACACATAGAAATCGAATATAAGGAACCTACTACTGGTCCAAGTAGGAAGACTAAATTCTAGCCAATGTCCTTTCTGAGGCTCACTTTTTTCCTCTGAAAAGTGATGATCAAACTCTCTTCCTTGTGTTTCTTGCAAGTATGTCATAGACTTCAAATCAGATAATATGTGTGAAAGTTCAGTGAAAACTATAAAAATCTATTCAAGTACAAAGGACTATTATTCGACAGCCATGCAGATAAAACAGCCACATATATATGCCATTTCAAAAGTTTTAACACCTTTAAAATGTAAGTAATGAGCACATTAGGTGCCATGCCACGTGCCAAGGCTACACAGATGGATCAACCATGCTCCCTAAGCATTCAGAACCTCTATATCAGGAGCTTCAGACACATTCATATTCTTTGATTCAATAAATCCATTTCTGGGGATTATTTTCTACAGAAATAAAATCCTAAATATGGGGGAAAAGATCATATCAAAAGCCTTTTGTTGCACGGTTATTTATAATAGCAAAAATATTTGAAATGATACAATCATCAACTACAAGCATATAGCTAAAGTACATAATTTCATTTTCTTAATGAAATATTAGAGCCATTAAAATTATAAAGAATATGACTGGAAAGTCCGTTGATCGAATGGTCAGTTGAAATAACCAGGATAGAAGATTGTGAGTTAACTATAATTACCAGTGCGTAAAATTTTATAAAATAAATATTGTCATAGGGGAAAAGTAATGAAAAGACATATACAAAGTTATTAATTATTGTTAACTTTGGTTGGTAATATTACATGCAAAAATTCAAAGGGAGAGCCTCATTTCTATATTTTGCAATTTTCTGATGGATCTATTATACTTATAATGGCTTTTATTGTATATATTTATATAATATACTTATTAATGGCTTTTTATTACAGAGATAATCATGTGATACAAAGAAGTGAGCTCAGTAATAGATTATATTACTGCTGAATACATGTAAAACTCAAACATTTCTAATTTGCTTCTGATCATGTTTGCCATAAAAATCATTAGAAAAAATAATATACATCAAAAATTTCCCAACAGGGCTTCCCTGGTGGCGCAGTGGTTGAGAGTCCGCCTGCCAATGCAGGGGACACGGGTTCGTGCCCTGGTCCGGGAGGATCCCACATGCAGCGGAGCGGCTGGGCCCGTGAGCCATGGCCGCTGAGCCTGCGCGTCTGGAGCCTGTGCTCTGCTAAGGGGGAAGCCACAGCAGTGAGAGGCTGGTGTACCGCAAAAAAAAAAAAAAAAGAAGAAAAAATTCCCAACAACTTCATTTAAAATATATAGATCAGGCTTTAATTAATAGCTCTCTGGGCTAGCAAATTTTTAAAAAACACACAAAAAAAACCACTTTTCTTATTTCTACTCATTATGTCCCCAACATTAATTTCAACTGTCCTAATTTCTCTTGAAAAGTTAACTTTTATGACCAGTGCATTTTGTCAAGATCAAAATCTAAATGCATGAAGAATTAACCTTGTACAATAATGAATTAACAAGATCTGAAAAAGATAAAATGAATCACTAAATGATTATCATTAGTAAAATGTTCCACTCTCTTCTCTTATGGGGAATGATGGAACACTCTTTTATTGAACCCCATTATCCTAATGAGAAGATATTCTACACTTGATCATAGCCAAAAGGCTGGAGAAGATATTGTAATGACTTACTGCCAGTGCTTAATGAAGAGATTTCTTAATTATTGAAACCACATCTGTTTGATTAACGAGTCCCTTCCAATATCCATGCATCCTCTGCTCTTTAATGTGTGGCAGAATGTACAGACTGCACATAAGCTCTGGTTTTTCTTTCATGAAGGGAAACTTTATCTACCAATGGCAAATGCTGCGCTGAATGAACTTTAAAAAAGGTTAAGTTTCCATTTTGTGCAGGCTTTGTTTAGATCTTGGTTCAATCACTTACTGATTGGTGACATTGGGCAGATCACTTAATACTCTATTGCCTTAGTTTCCTTTTCTGGAAAATATAATACCAACCTTATAGTGCTATTGTGAGGATAAAAGGAGATAATAAATTAAAAGCTCTTAGAATAATGCCTGCACAGAACTAATTCTGTGTACCTAGCACTGGACATGATTCTAAATAAAGTGAAAATTCTGGAATCCATCAGAACCTTGATATTATTATTGGGTACATAAATTAGTAATGTATTACTTGTTTCATTTTTAAGAACACGATAGGATGATTCTCTTAACGTTTCTAACGTTTCTATGCTCTTCAAATGACAGTCTCACAGACTCACAGACATAGAAAACAAATTCATGGTTACCAAAGGGAGTAAACATAACATTGTTACTAAAACAAATTTATGGTTACAAATTAGGAGTATGGGATTAACAGATACAAACTACTATACATCAAATAGATAAGCAACAGGAATTTATAGCACAGGGAATTACATTCAATATCTTGTGATAACCTACAATGGAATATAATCTGAAAAAAATAACTGCAGCACTTTGCTGTACACTTGAAACTAACACAATATTGTAAATCAACTATACTTCAATAAAAAAATAAACTAACAAACATGATTATTCTCAGTTACTCCGACTTACAGTGCCCTAGAGCAAGCAACCTTGAAAATCCAAATTTGTTCTAACAGAAAATTGGAATAGGAAGTTGCATATTTACAACTTTGTTATAGAAAAAGAAAAAAAAAACATACAAAAATCACATCTATCTCGTTGGCTTCACAAAACCCAAGTATACTTTCTATGGAGGACATATTCTTCCCATTGTCTTCAGCCCTCAATTACAAAGGTAGGG
>NW_006797758.1:86674-122294 GCF_000442215.2 Lipotes vexillifer
AAGTGGGACTAACTAGGGCTTGACTTGAGCTATATGTGTAAAATCATATTAGTAGAAAGGCCAATGGATATCAAAGCCTCATTTATTGTATTCACTCATGTAACTGGGCTCCCCTGGAAACATGTTTACCACCAAGATAGAAACCTGAAACAGCCATGTGTCCTACTGAATTTGTGTAAGATGAAAGGTAGTTCCAACATGGGAGGTCTTGGTAATCTATGCTAAACACGTAGGAAAAGCTGTTGGCATCTTAAGAGTTTTGTCCTAACAATTCCATTTTCAGGCAATGCAGGCACACCAAGAAAAGCAATTTGCTCCTTGAAATTCTACCTTCACAAAATCTCCAAGACAGTGCCAAGTACATAAAAACTACTTGGTAAATGCTTGCTAATTAAATGAGAAAAGTAGGTGAGCCAGAATCAGTTTCCCGTCTCTCTACTAATTTTAAATAATGAAAGAAGAATCAGCTTGAAAATGGAAGTCTTTGAAATCACCTCTTTAAATAAGGTTTACTTTTGCTAATATTTAGTATATATCTAGTTTAATTCTTTGATATTTAACCAGGTTGTCAAGATTCTTGTTAAAATGTTATTTAAAATTAAATGTATTTTTATTGCGAAAACTACTAACTGAAAAAAGAAAACTCTTCCTGAACCCATTCAAATTTAAGCAAAAACATTTGCAATTATTCCCACAAGTTAATGCCGAAGTGATATTTCCCAGAATGCTTCTGTTTCTGTCATGACTTACAGTTTGGCTTTCTTTGGGCTGCTGTTCCCTATGGCTTGGCGCTTAAAAATATTAGTTCTTCTTTATAAACATCATTCATTAGTGCTACTGATTGAAGTCCACATATAGTCATATTACAATTTTATTCATGTAAATTTATCCAGAGGCTAGTGCCATGCATGCTTATGATTTTCAGACATATACTTAAAAGACACATGTTAAAATAAAATGTCACTGCATTAGGCAGGAATTGCAAAGAAAATAGTGAATTACAACGGAGCTTCCAAAATGTCCTTCTAAAATGAGTGAACTTTTTATTTTTTTTGAGCTAAAGACAAAAGTATACATGCATAACTTGATCTAATCATCAGAGTGTAATAACATGCATTTATAAGCGTTCTGGGGATGACACATACCCCTGGTGAATAAGGTCATTGTGTCAAGTTCAGAAAAACAGGCCTCTACAACTTTGTCCAATGAACTCTTCCGATGGTTCAATTTTAAAGGAGGCACACGAGCCATCTTGTCAAGTCCCTTGTCATATATAGCTATTGTTATTTCCTCTGGACTCTGACACGCTTTCCCCATAATAACAAAATAGGGGAAATTTTAATTCTAATTCACAAGCACTTATCTTCACTAATGAATTCCACTATGTGAGAGTTGTAGCATATTGACTGATGTAACCAAGTTAACTCTAGATTTCAAATTACAAAAAAGCAGTGGCATGAAATACCTATCAGGGTTTCAATGCAGATGTTTGAAAGAAAAAAAAGTTTTGCTACCTTCAGCCAAATATTTTCCTGCAAAAATTATCTAATTTCTATTGACTTCTATATTTTTTTAAAAATGACAGCAATTTAACCTTCACAATGTCAATCTCCTTTATGGGATCTACACCATCACATTATGAGAATACTGGTAATATCTTTAAAATATTTGTACATTTGTCTATACTCATGCTAGGGTTGAAAATCAGTGCGCCTAAAACAAACTCACAGTTTTCAGCTCCTTGTTAGTTCTCTTCCTGAACATTTTCATTATGGCACCAAGTCATTTCAGCTGGATGTGTGTCATCATTTCCTCCATTTTCACATCTAATAAGTCATCGATTTTTACTGTTCTATTTTTACCTATTTAACTGCTCTCCTTCATTTCCAGCGAAATCAATTCACATTTATGGGACTGTACAGCCTTCTGGTTTCTCTTCACTGCTAATCTTCCTCTCTCAAGTCTGTCCTAAGACCATCCCCACACCAAGTTTTCTAAAGAGTTTACTTAACAGTATCACCTTCTACTTCAAACTTTACAGCGGTTCAATATTACCCTTCGTTCTGGCATTGAAGACCCCGAATAATCTTTCTACCTTCACTATTTTCCACAAGTTATGTATATGAACCTTATGACTGGATTAATCTTGTCTATTCCTTTGTAAGTCAGGAAGACGAAGGGTGAATATGCCGGTGATGGGTCATCAGAAGGCAATCGTGCAAAAGTGTTTCTCAAGAAGACTCTTAAGAATGATGGGAACTGATGCTGCACATCTATCCTCATTCTATCTGGTTGCTGCTTTAGAGAAATAAATATTATTTATTTATGTTCCAGAGAAGTAAATAAATAAAAGACAAAAAAAAAAAAAAAAAAAAAAAAAAAGAAAAAAGACTGCAAACTAAGCAGTCAGGACACCAAGGCAGATGGATAAAAATTCCACAAACTGGCTCGCTGGAGCACTGCCAAAGCGAGTTTCAATTTTTTTTTTTTTTTAATGTGATCTAAAAGGAGAAGCTAAAGAGTGAAAGCACATAATTATTACTGTTATTATCATCACTACACTCTGTAACAGTTGTTCAGTAAGGAGAGTTTATTATATGGTTTGCAAAACAGGCCAACACATCTAGCTAAGTTAATCACTTCACGTCTCGATTATTTTATTGCCTCTTGTTGAGTTTCTTCTTTCCAATCTCTTCTACATCCTTACTATCTTCCAACTCCATCCTTCTCAGAGCCAGCCCTCCCCACTCCTGGTGCTACCCTAGTATGGACAGAGTGTGCTCTGGTTTCCTACCATCTACTGCCTCACTTTCAGCTCCTGGAGACTGCTCACAGTCTGACAAGACTTTCAAGTCTGTTTCCTTTGTCTCCCAGATTAACCTTGAGCTTTGGTTATTCACATGTCATTTCTCTCCCTCCAGGCTCATATCAACATCAGAGATTTTGCTCTTGATATTTTCTCCATTGAAAATAGTCTTCAGGGGCTTCCCTGGGGCGCAGTGGTTGAGAGTCTGCCTGCCGATGCAGGGGACACGGGTTCGTGCCCCCATCCGGGAAGATCCCACATGCCGCGGAGCGGCTGGGCCCGTGAGCCATGGCCGCTGAGCCTGCGCGTCCGGAGCCTGTGCTCCGCAACGGGAGAGGCCATAGCAGTGAGAGGCCCGCGTACCGCAAAAAAAAAGAAAAGAAAAGAAAAGAAAATAGTCTTCAGGTACCTCACAATGGGCCCATATCCTTTGTCCTTGGACTTTCTAACTGTGCTCTGGATTTTCTAACTCTTGTTTGCTTATCTCCTCTGTCATATCTATTGATAATATTCTATCATCCATAAAATATATTAAGCCACTATGTGTCTCTTATATACCCAAAACTCTTCTCATGTGAAATATATGCCAGTTGTGTCTTGGTCCTCATCTATACAGCTCTCCTGTAGCTCACAATAGACAGCACAGCAATGGGCGAGTAGTTAGCAGCCAAAAATGCCTCGCAGGCTTCCCTGGTGGTGCAGTGGTTGAGAGTCTGCCTGCCGATGCAGGGGACGCGGGTTCGTGCCCCGGTCCGGGAAGATCCCACATGCCACGGAGCGGCTGGGCCCGTGAGCCATGGCCGCTGAGCCTGCGCGTCCGGAGCCTGTGCTCCGCAACGGGAGAGCCCACAACAGTGAGAGGCCCGCGTAACGCAAAAAACAAAACAAAACAAAATGCCTCGCAATTGCTTTCTAAAGTAACTTGCCAGCAATAAAAATCCTAGCTCATCTTATGGATTCTTTACAATTTCATACAAACATCATATTTAGGATTGTTTTACTTTTCCTCACACTTTAATTCTTTTCTTAATGGAATACAAATTCATGGTTAAAAGCTCCCTCTACTGGTTATTTTTAACATATCATGAAGAAATTTTAAAAACAATTCTCCAAAATTACCTAAAATATATTTCCTAAGAAGTTATCATTCATCTCAAATATAATTCGTAAAAGTCATCAGTGATATGTCTTTTCATTCATCTGTGCTTTTACTCATATGATCCAGTTTCTGAGGAATGTATGCTACTATAGTTTGTAATCCTTTATTTCTTTGGATGAAATACTTGATTTTTCTTCTTTCCATAAATTCTACTATGCCTCATTCTATACACTCCAATCACGCTTACAACTCCAGGATTTCCTGGGAGGCGGCATAGCATAGTGACAGAGCTCTAGGATTCTGGAGTCAGGCTGCCTTCCTCTGAACTGCTCCTGGCTTGACGCTTTATTAGCAGCAATTAACCTGATGAATTCATAAACATCTGTGCATCTCACTTTCCTCACAAAAGAAATGGGAATAACAATAGTTCTTCTCTCATGCTATCGTTGCAGGTTTTAAATGTTCAGTCAAAGCATTTAGCACAAGTAAGTATTACATCTTCAGATCCTGATAAGGCCATGCCTCACTGCTCCCTCAAAGGCAGAGAATGAATGCAATTTGTGGAGTCGTTTTCCCAGTGTCTGACTTTTTTTATTCTCTGAACTTAGCCATGATTCTGTTGTCAATGTCCTCTATCTTCTTCCCAGAGCTTCCCAGTGATCTTGTTTGTACTGCCTTCTGTTCATTTATTTTATTTTTTATCACTGTGGTAAGGACACTTAACATGAGATCTACCCTCCTAACAATTTTTTAAGTGTACAACACAGTATTGTTATCTACACACACAATGTCGTATAGCAGAACTCTAGAAAGTATTCATCTTGCGTTAACTGGAATTTTTATCCAGAAGAATTAGAAATCAGGATCTCAAAGAGATATTATCATCCCCATGTTCACTGAGGCACTATTCACAATAGCTGAAATGTGAAAACAGCATAAATGTTCACTGATGGATGAATGGATTTTAAAAAGTGGAATATATCTATGATGGGATGTTCAGCATTAAAAAAGAAGGAAATCCTGTAATATGTGACAACATGGATGAACCTTGAGGACATTATGCTAAGTGAAATAAGCCAGGCACAGAAGCACAAATACTGCATACTTCTAAAATAGCCTTCCCCATATTTTTTTTTTTTTTTTTTTTTTTTTTTTTTTTTTTTTTTTCTTGCGTTATGCGGGCCTCTCACTGTTGTGGCCCCTCCCATTTGCGGAGCACAGGCTCCGGACGTGCAGGCCCAGCGGCCACGGCTCACGGGCCCAGCCGCTCCGCGGCACGTGGGATCCTCCCGAAACGGGGCACGAACCCGCGTCTCCTGCAACGGCAGGCGGACTCTCAAGCACTGCGCCACCAGGGAAGCCCCCCCCATATTTTTTGATGTCTTTCAATTTACTTGCTAGATATCACCCAAAATGGCTTGTTCCTTGAATGAAACACAAAGGGAGCTGGCACACACTTTCATTAGAGTCTTATTTTATCCTTTTCATTATATCTCACCGAAGACTTTCAACTTGAAAGAGGTGATTTAATGATTACTGGATTTCAGGATCATGGCTGCCAACTAAAACACATTTTCTTCAAATTACATTCCCTATGTTTAAGAGCATGTTTATTGATGTAAAGTATATTGCTTGTAGGATATAAGGTTAGGTATGTGGACCCTGGAGACAGAAACGCTGGTCCTATAACGTGTTTGTCTTTGGCAGTTAGGTAATCTCGTCATTCAACTGTAAAACAGGTATTATGCTTATTTCTATTATTTTCATATAATTAAAGATTATTGAAGTAGATTATCATGTAGCCTGGTTCTAAGCCCTACCTATTATCTCACAGGTATATAGTTGAAAATATCTGTAATGAGCAGTGCTGGTAAGATTAATATGAGGTATCACCACAATATGTATTTAAGTATATATATGTTTCAAGCTAATTTGTTTAACTTCAATTGAAAATCATATTGACTTTGGTTTTGGTAAGAATGATATCCCAGGAATCTATTTTTATCACCCAATGGTAAAGTTAAGATGAAAAAGAAAGAATACTTCCCACATAAATCTCAGAATGTTGATACTGTTCACCATGAAGGTCATTTCAACAGCAAACTGTTTTGGTCTTCATGATATTTTGGAAACATTTCAGTGCATTTCCAAAAGACTGTTTCAAATTTAGATTTCATGGTGAAACATCTGGGTTTCTTTCTTGGTCCATTTAGCTGCATTTCATATATATATACCCTCCACTCCTTTGGTAAATAAAAATAGATTTTGTGAAAACTCAGGAGGTGAAAGATAACAGCATTACACAAAATTAAGGGGTCTGGGTGACCTAGTTTGGATAGTCAGTTTTAATTCTAGAAAACACATTGAGATTCTCTGAGGAAAGGATATTATGCATATTTTAGCATCACTTTGTAAAGGCAGAGTTTTCAGAAGTTGGGAGTACAGCTAAAATTCATTTGTTCAAATACAGGCAGCATCACCAATATTTTAAATTGTTTAGCATTCGACATTACTAATCTTGCATTGTACAGTCCTAAATACTTGATCCAGAGTTCTTCCCTTTATAACCAAGCCACATTTTAACTTATTGTCTTGACACTGGATATGTTGACTTACGCAGAATCTATACTGTATAAACTTTATGCAAAAGTTATAATCAGTCAGCTCTAGAAAGTCACATGAGATAATTTTCTGTATTCATAAAATTGTTATTTTTCCTACATGAAGATTTTTGAACTGGGTTGTTGAACACTTAAATCTTCAGATGTTGTTTCGATTTTTATCTTGTTATTTTTTAGTAGCAATGTATTTACACTAAATTCAGAACTCTGCATCCCTTCCTTTTTCTACAGTTACCCCCATCTTTAGGTAACATCCTAATATGTTTTTTGAAAACTCTTTGAAGGTTCCATATTTCTATTTTAATATGTTCTCCCAGTTATCCCAGAACAACTTTCCTTTCTTTTGATAAGCCTTCCATAGTTTTCAAATTATATAGCAGATGTATGCCAAGTCTCCAAGATTACAGGCAATCATGGTTTCTATATTTATGTACAGGCTGTGTGGAGCCTTTATAAATGTTCCAAGTTAGACTAGGGCTTGATCGACCTAAGTGCTAAGTATTGGTTGTTGTTATTGTTGTTGTTGGTATTGTTATTGCTGGATGCATTAATACTCCTGTCTTTCTCAAGAGAACTCATAATGCGATGATATAAAAAGAAGATAAGTGTGGAGAGTGCAGCTCAACAGGTGGATAGCCCTAAATTTATCCTTGTGAAATAGAAATATATATTTCCCCAACTGAGGTCACATAAATGAAAACGTAGGATCCTGCCATCTTCGTTTTTATCTGAGGTACCAGCAGGGCAGTAGAGAAAGGTCATTAAGTGACCACGGTACACTCCACCCACAGAGATTCCAGTGTAGAAGAGATTTATCTGACCCACTATCCCCAAATGATTCTGGTTCATCTTTAATAGCACTGTATGATGAAAAAAAATTTTTGTTTTGTTTTGGTGATCAGAATCATGGATGCAGACTGCCAACATCTTTATCATTTATTATTTTAAGCAAAGCAATGGCAGACATATTGGAACTGACTTATTCAATCATTGCAAGAAATCAGTATATCAGTGTAGCAAGATTTGAGAAATTCTAGAAGATGAGAGAGTAAGGAGAAGGGTTTTATATTCTATCAAAAATACTTGTACATTTGGGGCTTCCCTGGTGGCGCAGTGGTTGAGAGTCCGCCTGCCGATGCAGGGGACACGGGTTCGTGCCCCGGTCCGGGAAGATCCCACATGCCGCACGGCGGCTGGGCCCGTGAGCCATGGCCGCTGAGCCTGCGCGTCCGGAGCCTGTGCTCCGCAACGGGAGAGGCCGCAGCGGTGGGGGGCCCGCGTACCGCAAAAAAAAAAAAAAAAAACAAAAACTTGTACATTCAAAAACAAAGAAACCAAAAGAACTATGAAAAACTCTCATTCCATGTACATGATTAAGAAACAGATGTAGGAATAGAAAGCCCTTCTCCTATCCCCAAGCTCACTCATCCCTCTTTTCAGCCTCACACTCAATACCCCCCATCCTCACCTCTCCTCAAGTCTTTTCTGGTTCCTTCTTTTCCTCACTTGTCTTTCTCTTTCTCAGTCTGGGCAATTTCTACATGATGGCACATTTTAACCACTCAACCTTCACTGTGAGCGTGCCGCAACTTTTTAGATGACAATTTATTCATATTAGGAAACGGTAGTAAAATGAGGTAATTCTTGTTTAATCTTACTTAGAATGTGAAACCTCACTAGTACCAACACACTAGGAAAAAGGTTAATTGAAATTATTTCGAAATCTAAAGTCAGATTTTTAAAATACAGCTTAAAATGTTAAATTAAAAAGATTAATGTATACGTTTAGTTTTATTTCTTGGGTTTTAGCTCTTTGAATGTAATAATAATAATGCAAAGAATGAAAGAAACAAGAATAATAAACAAAAAGAGAACTATGCTCTCTCCCCAAATATTCCATTTCTATGTTTGATTTCATGGATAAATACTTTTATTGTTGGCACTAAGAAAACTTAACGTTGGCTTAGTTTGCAGTTCTCACAACTTCAAATTGCTGAGGGTCTGGATTCCTGAACATTTGACAAAACTGAGTAAATGCCTATTTACCATGAATTTTGGAGAAAGTAGCTACTAGCAAAATTAGTCTACACGGCCCATAAGAGATTCTTTAAAGCCACAGTAAAATTTTTATTCTTAATCCCAATAGGATTCTTTCCAGTAATACTCTATGATTATTAGTGGATGGTAGTTTTTCTGATTACAATACCAACTTTTGAAAATGTAGTTTCTCTTCTACATATCTTAAATATATTCCTTCTCTCTCTCTTTTTTTTTTGTTTTTTTTTGGTATGATGATCAAATCAATTATAAAGAGAGGGTGGAAATCTATTACCTGAAGAACAACAATGTGGGTAAACCTTTAAATTATAAATGCACTGAATTTCTCTCTCTTCTTTATAAAAGTGATAGAATATTATGTAACAACAACAATAAAAGCAGAAGATAATTTCAACAAGAGAGAAAAATGAGGCTATAGGCCAGGTAGCTGACATAAAATACTTTCTTTACTGACAATGGATAGAAGGAATGCATGACAAATTCTGAGTTTCACTGGAACAGCGAGGTAAACTCATTTCAAGTTGAAACGAAATAAAGACATTTGAGGGAAAACAAGTTTTAGAATATGTGACATGGATGTGTTTGTCTAATGAGCTTTATACATTATCCATGCTAAACATAGAAATGACACCTGCAAAATCATTAAATTTAAATTGTGTGAGATCTATGCAAACCAATCTGAGGCTACTACTACAAAACCCTTTTGAAACATCTCCATGAAGTTTAAATTCTGGCATTAAATGTTCATAAGGAAAAATAGGATCTACTTGATCATTTCTGGTCTCTGTATAAAGTGATTTACATACTAATTCCCTGATGTATAATAGATTATCACTGGGAATAATTACGTAATCCAAGCTGGGCAGTCAGCACTAAATATCATCGTATTTTCTAATATATTTGGATGCTCAGATATATGTAAAATTTAAAAATATATATGATTATTACCAAAACTCAATTTAACTATTAAAAACTTAAAACTAAGAAATATATGCTTATATATTTATTTAACAAATGATTTTAACACTTTCTAAGTTCCAGGCCCTGTACTGTATGCTGGGTTTCAATGATGAGCAAAACAGAACCTCTGCCCTGAAGCAACTTCTGCAAAAATGTTAATCAAATATCAGGCACAGATGATAGTTTTCTACTTTTCTAGCCCACACCTTTCTGTGCTGTTTAGCTTAACAAAGTTCCTGGCAAATTCTCAGTTTGAGATTTTCAGGTATTCCTCAACAGAAGATACACATTTCCAGGTTGCCAATCTGGTACGGTGAGTTATATCAAAGGACTGCAGACAATGTTCTAAATTTAGGAAAGCTTTCTTGGTTCACTCTCCCTGTACTGCTTAAGTCTTTGAAGCCAGATCTCTTGGGCCCTGCTCACTAAATGTTCCTTAAATACTGAATTAAAAGCCTGATGGAGATAAAAAGCAGTGGGAAAATATTCATGTAATTCCATGTTTCCCCGTGATCTGCTCCCTAGTCTGACAACTCTGGTGCCTTTGGCCTGCTCCTTTTCTTAAGCTGTCATCCAGCCTGAGACATTAGTAGCTTAGAAATCATGAAGGCTCTTGTATAATCTGGACACAGCAAGGCCTAGTGGACTTTGGTTTCAGCCTCAGCTGCTACTCACGAGTGATCTGACCTTTGGCAAATCGTTTAACCTTCCCGACGTTCAGGTTTCTCACGGGTGAAATAAAAGTTTGTCCTAGATGCTCTCCAAAGTCACTTCGAGGTGGAAAATGTCACGAGTTTATGAACACAATAAACACTAGGCTCCTGCCATTATGGCACAATCCTAGTTCAGTTTTTATGGCTGGAAAATTCCTTTAAAAATAAGCTAACACTGGGCTTCCCTGGTGGCGCAGTGGTTGAGAGTCCGCCTGCCGATGCGGGGGACGCGGGTTCGTGCCCCGGTCCGCGAAGATCCCACATGCCGCGGAGCAGCTGGGCCCGTGAGCCATGGCCGCTGGGCCTGCGCATCCGGAGCCTGTGCTCTGCAATGGGAGAGGCCACAACAGTGAGAGGCCCGTGTACCGCAAAAAAAAATAAATAAAAAAATAAGCTAACACTGCATTCAATGAAAATTTTTAAAAAGTAACTACTATTTGCCGATGTGGTAATCATTTAAAACGAAGGTATGACGGCAATCATTAGAAGTGGGGAGTGTTACAATCAATAATAAGGAATCCAAAGGAGAAATGAGCTAAGCGAAAGGCTTACAAAGTCACTAAGTCAATGAAAGAGAGAGTGGGAATTCTATTCACTGAACATTAGTCACTCACTGGGAAACTTGTATTGAGCATCTATGTTCTAAGTATGGTTCTTGATCCTGAGGACACAGCTGTAAACAATACACACATGGTCTCGGTCCTTATATATTTACACCATAGTCAGGGGGAAGGAAGGAACATAGGTAGAGAAAGAAATGAGATAATTTTACATAGTAATAAACAGTAAGTTATAAATAAGGAATAAACTGGGTGAAAGAAAAAGAAAGGGTCTAGTGTTGGGAGGCTGCTAACTTAGGATGGTCAGGAAGGCCTCTCTAATATAAAGTAACAGAAGAGTGGAGACCTTAGTGATGACAGGATGCTGCCCATACGACCTTCTCAGCATGGAGCCTTCCAGATGAAAGGTACACTGACACTGGATGATACCGCAGTAGCCAAGTTGGAAACAAGCTCAGACTTGAATGATGGAGGCCAGGGTGCCAGGACCACAGTGAGCAAAGGGAGGATGCTGCAGCCTGATGGCAGACACAAGTGGAGGCCAATCTCCCTAAGGAGTGGCGTGAATTTGGGGCTTTATTCTATCTCAGTGGAATATGGAAATGTCAAGCAGCAGATACTGGATGCTTTCAAGAAAGGTGGCAATATCAGTATTATCCATTTGAAAACATCTGTTTGCCTGCTGGATGGAGATGAGATCTAGAATGGTAACAAATAACATCCACGAGATATGTTAGGATTTTAGAACTACAGGAGAAAAAAAATGATGAAATTTTAGGAGACTTAGGTAAAATAGTGCATTAAGCAATTCCTAATTAAAGTGAATAAAGCCTTAGGGTTAAGTGAAATAAGAAATGTTTGCCAGGTGAAGGCAAGAACTAGAAGAGTCCATATTTAGTCATACTTGTTTGTTTGCAAATGGAGGAACTATTGTGTCATTGCAGTGTCAGCAGTAAATTAGGCTTTTTTTTTTTCAGAGTCATAGTGGGCCCGGACTTCAACTTGCTCCATTTTCTACTGTTAACAGTTAGAAAGCTAACAGTCTAAGTTAGCTATGGCTTCAGTGAAGGTGGCAAGATGCAAGTTTCCAACTGTAGTGATTTGGAGGAACAGTAGCAATGTACTGAAAATCCACGAATCCATGTTGTCTTTGTTTTTACCCCAAGGTATACAGTACAGGTGAGGATACTTAAGAAGCCAAAAACTATTCCCAAGTTCTGCTTGGCTGAGGGTAAGTTGGAAAAGGAGATGGAATGAAGATTTGTAACATCCTTTGCCCTGATGTTTAAGCAAACACAACTGTATAATTGCCTAATTTGTCCATTATTCATCTAAAAGAGAAGTTATTACCACGTTTCTCCAAAGAAGACATACAGATGGCCAACAGGCACACGAAAAGATGCTCAACATCGCTAATTATTAGAGAAATGCAAATCAAAACTACAATGAGGTCCCACCTTACACTGGTCAGAATGGCTATCTTTATAAAGTCTACAAGTAACAAATGCTGGAGAGGGTGTGGAGAAAAGGGAACCCTCCTACACTGTTGGTGGGAATGTAGGTTGGTGCAGCCACTATGGAGAACAGTGTGGAGGGTCCTCAAAAAACTAAAAATAGAGTTGCTGTAAGATTTAGTGATCCCACTCCTGGGCATATATCTGGACAAAACTATAATTCAAGAAGATACATGCACCCCTATATTCATAGCAGCACTATTCACAATAGCCAAGGCATGGAATCAACCTAAATGTCCATCAGCAGATGAATGGATAAAGATATATACAATGGAATACTACCTAGCCATAAAAAAGAATGAAATTATGCCATTTGCAGTAACATGGATTGACTTAGAGATTATCATACTAAGCAAAGTAAGTCAGAAAGAGAAAGACAAATACTGTATGATATCACTTATATGTGGAATCTAAAATATGACACAAATGAACCTATCTACGAAACAGAAACAGACTCAAAGACATAGAAAACAGACTTGTGGTTTCCAAGGGGGGTGGGGTAGGGGAGGGATGGATTGGGAGTTTGGGGTTAGCAGAAGCAAACTATTACATATAGAATGGATAAACAACAAGGTCCTACTGTATAGCACAGAGAACTATATTCAATATCCTGTGATAAACCATAAGGGAAGAGAATATGTAAAAGAATATATATATATATATATATATATATATATATATATGTACGTATAACTGAATTGCTTTGCTGTACAGCAGAAATTTTAAAAAAAATTGTAAATTAATTATATTTCAATAAAAGATAGATAGATAGATAGATAGATAAATAAATAAAGTGACCCACTGTGCCCCTTATCCAAATCCGTCACTGGTTCATTCAGAAATCCATACTGCAGATGTGACATAGTTAGGCACTGTCGGGTACATTTTACAATACCAAAGCTACCAACTTACTGAGAAAATGCCACAGGCTCAGTTCTGTTCAGCTTAATTATAGATATTAATTTAATATGTATAATGTGGGATGAGACAAGGGACTGCAGAGGATGTTCAAGACACAGGGGCTTAAAATCTATTGGGGAAAACAAGGCACATATAGAACAATTAAATGAGAATGAAAGTTAATGTGATATTAAATGACAAAATTAGTTACAGAGACAATAATCTTTATTGAAATCTAGAAAAGGGAAAGACAATAAATCGAGTTTGTTACCAACCAATCCCAAGCAAGGGAAATGATAAAATTATATCATCAGATGATAAAGGAAACATAAATTTAACAGCTGTTTGGACGTAACAGATAATGGCAAGATGTTGCTGACTTACAATTAATTGTGTACTAAGAAGCAGGCTTTCCTGACTGGTGATGATTAACTACCCAGCTATTAATCATCTAATTGTTAAACTGATTAACTGCAACCTTGCTAGCATGTTAAATTAGCTTTACTGCCCCTCATCTCCCGGGCTTCCCTGGTGGCGCAGTGGTTGAGCGTCCACCTGTCGGTGCAAGGGACACGGGTTCATGCCCCGGTCCGGAAAGATCCCACATGCCGCGGAGCAGCTGGGCCCGTGAGCCACGGCCGCTGGGCCTGCGCATCCGGAGCCTGTGCTCCGCAATGGGAGAGGCCACAACAGTGAGAGGCCCACGTACCGCAAAAAAAAAAAAAAAATTAGCTTTACTGCCCCTCACCTTTTATAAACAATGTAAGTTTTCAAAATATATTAGAATTTTGATTAGACTAACAACAAGCTGTCCATTTTAGGTTATTTTTGAGGTGAAGAGTCCTTCGAAGGGTTTTTGGAGAGGTAATTGCTCTCACATTTTGCAGAGAAATGGATGCAAACAATAAACAGATGAGAACAACCAAATTGGCATAATGGGCCTTTAGACTAAGCTCATTAGATGGGCTACTAATTTAATAAAATTCAAATCTGTTTTCTATTAGGTAGAAAGATATATATATATATATATATATATATATATATATATATATATATATATATATATATATATATATATATATATATATATATATATATATATATATATATATATATATATATATATATATATATATATATATATATATATATATATATATATATATATATATATATATATATATATATATATATATATATATATATATATATATATATATATATATATATATATATATATATATATATATATATATATATATATATATATATATATATATATATATATATATATATATATATATATATATATATATATATATATATATATATATATATATATATATATATATATATATATATATATATATATATATATATATATATATATATATATATATATATATATATATATATATATATATATATATACATATATATGTATATACATATGTATATGCAAATACATATCTACTTACCTAATACACACCACACACAGTAGAAAAATATATAGAAACATAAATATGTATGTATATGATATGTTTTAATTACATATCTGTGCTAGTAATTGTTTAACACAATTTCCTTTTGTTTTTGGAGTCATACAACAGCATAAACATGCATTTCCCTGAATTTTCTCCTTTTCTTCCTTAGTATCAATGGCGTAGTACTGACTGTTGGAATAACCTCCTGTCTGGCTTTTCCTTCTCAAATTGATCCTTCCCTTCTGCCTTCAGCTTTCAAACACTGGAATCTACTAATATCAATCCCATGTTTAAAACTCATTGTTATAATGTCTATATGTTACTTTAAAAGACTTTTGTCTCAACAGTGGGATATACGCGTATATGTTGTTTTGATCCTACAGATGGTGAGTTGACATATGAGGAACCCTCGGGGAGAATGGGGTTAGTGTGCTGGAGAGTTAGTCACCATCCCTCCTCTCTCATCAGCCCTGGAGAGTTTATTTGGATACTGAATGACTGAAATGATTTTTCACTGGTGAAATGAGAGGTATTCAAGATATGTGGAGACTAGTAATATTGAGTGGGCATCTCTCCCCTTTCCTGAACAGGGTTCAAGAACCAAAGCCAGTAGTCTATACCAAATTACATTTCCATTGCGAACAATGACCCAGCCTAACAGCCCCTCTCATTCTACCCTAAGCTGCTGACAGAGGATTATGCTGCTTGCTTCTGACTAGATGTAGCCGAGTACTGCTGCTTGAATATTGTCACATCTGCACATGAGCCTTGAATTTAAGATCTCGTTACAGTATCTAAAAGGCCAGAAAGCTGCAGATTTCATTTAATTCACAGAACAGATTGTGTGACTGCTTCTTGTTACTGCCTCTTAATAAATGTTTTAATTTGTAGTCGAGTTAGGACTGAGGCTTGCTTTCCTGTTAACAAACTAACTGTAGCCATTACTTACATCTAACTACTGGAAGATATGAATAGCGAACAAAGGAACAAACCTAATAAATGTGAATGACCAGATCAGCTTATGTCGTTTGCAATGCACCACTGGGTGCGTTATAAAGGTGAAACTCACATTTAAGTCCTATAGGCTTTCCACGACCTCTCCAATACCTCATTCTGCAGCATCTTAACGACATCCCTGGCATCCTGTACTGTTACATTTTCCTCCAGAACCAACATACTGTTTGTTCATGCAATTTATCAAGATGTTCCCTTACCTGGAGCATCTGCCCTGCACCTAAATCTGAATCATCTGGACAACCCAATTTAGACGTTCTCTCCCTTACAGTGCTTCCGGGTCTTTGAAGACTGGGTTGACCATCACCTCTATATGCTTCCAGAGCGCCCTTCTGATACCATTTGCCACAATGTGTTAAAACTGTCTGTTTAGCCATTGAATCCCATCTCTCTACTGCATAAGCAACATGAAAGCAAGTGCCTTGTCTTTTCCTGACATGCATAATACTCAGTAGAATGCTAGTTGATCCGGATACAATCTCCTGTGACTACATCCATGGATGTTTAGAGAAAACAATCCTTGCTTCCCTTGTCCAAGAAAAAATTGTTTACAATGAGCATTTTCTTCAGATGTGGGTCCACAGAGTAGCAGACTAATACAATTGTCATCAGATGTCTCCTCTGCTAACAATTGTAGATGCATTCTTACAGAAATACCTACTGGATAGATCCCACCATTCTAGATTTGAAGATGTTCTTACACAATGCCAACCTGTCCTAGAAAAGGTGACACTACATGTCCAAGATCTGTATTTAGTCAGCATGCCAGTGAAAATAGCAGGTGCTTGGGAAATATCTACATAAATTACAAGCAGGCTATCCAAATTAGTTGATTTTGGTGTGTAAAGATACATGCTAGTCGAAAATTTCTTCTGTGAGGAGCCACAGAAATTGTCTCACCATCTGTTAGCTGATGGACGTGGCTTACAAATGACCTCATCTCTGTATCCTTCCTGTGGTAAGTGGCCTGGATCTAAGGCAGAGTTCTCTTCAGTGGTAGTAAATTATTGACTTTGATTATCTTTAAGGACGATAACATCAGCTCCATTAGTATGTGCATTTATATTCCAAATACACCACCGAGGCTTCAGTGAGTCAGTTGTTTCCTGGAAATTAGCAAAACGGGTGTACATAATCTATCCTGTTGTCCTTTGCAATGCAAAGGACACTGTATAGCAAGTAATAGTTTACTTGACAAGAACAATATCATGGGTGGTATTTCTCACATTTATTCTATTGATCACCTGAAAACTGCTGATGGCGGTTTACAGGACCAAATGTTTTCTATAGTAAAGCCTCCTTCATATAGCAACTAGAATTACAGTCATTCCAAATTCAGGCATTTATAATTTCAACAGAAAAAAACCCGCCCAAAACAAACAATGCCCTATAATCTCCCCACAAGAAAAAAAGAAAAGCAAAACCCAAACAGTAACATACACCTGTTTTATTTAATCGCCATGTCTGAGGGGTTTTTAAAAAAAAAAAAAAATGGAGAAGGGAAGAGAAAAACAGATTTTGAATATTTACCATGTAAAAATCTGTTACAGGCACTTTACCAATGTGGAATATCTTAACTTGGCAAT
The DNA here is from genome assembly GCF_000442215.2 of Lipotes vexillifer. NCBI lineage: Eukaryota > Metazoa > Chordata > Mammalia > Artiodactyla > Lipotidae > Lipotes > Lipotes vexillifer. The sequence continues at coordinate 103,990 of NW_006797758.1, forward strand.
GTCATTATGATTATGTATTTAATCCTCATTTATAAATGAGTAAACTCACATTTAAGGTCATTCACAACCCAGGACTTTGCTTATTTCTTAAACCACATCGATTTTGGAAGTATCTGTAAAAGTTGTAATTTTTAAGAATAGCTATATTCTATCTGTTGGCTTTTGTTTCATTGTCTGAGCAAATTTATAGACATTTCTTTGGAGAATGAGGAAAACAGATTTTCACACAAAAATATTAGAGTTTAAAATATCTTAGCATTCAGCTCGCTGGTTATACAATTGAAAACTGAATAATACTTTAAAAATATTGAATAGGTCAAAATATAGAGATGAAGGCCCACAAATAAGGGAAGATGGAAAGAAAATGTTTCTATTACTCATTTTCTCTTCCATATTTCTTCCTTGAAGTTGGAAATTCTACGCTGCGAAGTTAATCTTATAATTACAAAATGTTTAAATATATTATTCATATATTACCACCTAGGTATGTGTTTCCCTAAATAGTTTCTAAAACTCTGCACTAGAAACATTGGAGAAAACGCTATATTTTTAAAGAGAACATTTTCATTTCTCTACACCAGTGATAAACTGCATGGGACATCTCAAATATTACAATAAGCTTCATCTCTATTGTTATCAAAAGCAATTCTGAGGCTCTCAAAAAGCTCTGAAGCGTAGACACAAGGTTGTTGTGAGTTGAATTGGGTGCCCCCAAAACACATGTCGAAGTCCTAACCCTGAGTACTGTGAGTGCACTTATTTGGAAATAAGGTCTTGGCATCAATCATGTGAAGATGAGGTCATACTGGATTAGGGTAGGTCCTAATCCTATATGACAGATGTCCTGATAAGAAGAGACACAGACACACACAAAGAGAAAGCCATGGGAAGATGGAGGCAGAGACTGGTGTTGCTGTGACACAAGCTAAGGGATGCCAGCCAGAGATCCCTAAGGAATGCCAGAGATTGGCCATAGATGGCTATCACCAGAACCTAGGAGAGGCATGGGACATATTTACCCTCAGAACCTCTAGAAGGAACCACTCCTACCAATGCCTGGATTTCAGAGTCCTAGCCTCCAGAACAGTGAGAGAATAAATATCTGCTGTTTTAAGCCACCCAGTCAGTGGTACTTTGACATAGCAGCCCTAGGAAAAGAATACACTGGTGATGCCAACAGATCCATACTCAACAGGAGGACTTTTGGATGTTTCTAAAGTCAGATGCCTCACCAGGCACTAAGGATTAGAGATTATCCTTAACAAATGCACGCATGCAGCCGTCTCTTGTATCCTACCTCGGGACACAAGATAGTTCTCTACTAAGCATTACTTTGGATGATGAAAAAACAATCTTATGCAACATTCACAGGGTCCTGACTATTCAACAGGAGCCATTCCAACACAGATAATGGACTACCTCATTTAATCGCCAAAATCACCCTAAGACCTTAGTATTACAAGTGGCTCTGAAAATCGTTACTGACCCCTTGAGATAGTAAGTAGGCAGTAACAGGAGTGAAGTTAATGTAGTCACTTCCTGGTGATGATTCTTTGACTCTTTGGATATGACTTTTACCCTTACCTAGGTTGCCACATTTAGCAAATGAAAATACAGGGCAGCTGGTAAAATTTGAGTTTCAGATAGTGAATATTTATTTTAGTGTAAGTATGCCACAAATACTGCATAGGACGCACTTATACTAAAAAAAGCAAGTAGTGTGCTGTTTATCTGATATTAAAAATTTAACTGGGGGCTTCCCTGGTGGCACAGTGGTTGAGAGTCCGCCTGCCGATGCAGGGGACACGGGTTCGTGCCCCGGTCTGGCAAGATCCCACATGCCGTGGAGCGGCTGGGCCTGTGAGCCATGGCCGCTGAGCCTGCACATCCGGAGCCTGTGCTCCGCAACGGGAGAGGCAGCAACAGTGAGAGGCCTGCGTACCGCAAAAAAAAACCTACTCCTATAAGACCTGAGCTTTGGGAACAGAATGCATGGTTAGCATATAGAGAATTCTGAAATTTCACAGAAGATTCCAGAAGGAAATATATGGTCTTTGTTACAAGCAGAACCTGATTTTTAACATCACCTCTTATTTGTCTTTGCATCCTTGTTTTCCCAAAAGGAAGTGGGATATAGTAAATTCACTAAATGTTATCGAACAAATTGAATTGACCATTTTAACTAAGTTATCTAAATACAAAATATACTCTTTGAATAACCTTAACAGTCCTTCCCAGGTGAGTCACTAGTGACAATGCTTCTCATCTGTAATTTATTAACTGAATCTAATTGCCATAACTCTGGTCAACTTCTTTCATCCAACTTGTGAATAGTTTTTAATAGGTATAATTTTAAATGTTAAGGAAAAGGTTACTAAGTGCATATCAAAGTACCACAAGGTGGATAGCTTAGAACAACAGAAGTATATTGTCTCGCTGTTCTGGAGGATAGAAGTCTGAACTCTACTAAATCCATGTGTTGGCAGGGCCATGCTCACTCTAATCCTTCCTTGCGTCTTCCAGTTTCTGGTGGCCTCAGGTGTTTCTTGGCTTGTGGCAGCATCACTCCAGTTTCCGCCCCCATGTTCACATAACTGTCTTCACTCTGTACCCTTGGTTGCCACAGCATTCCCTCTTTTATCAGGATACCAGTCAAACTGAATTAGTGCCCACCCCAATGACCTCACTTTAACTGGATGACATCTGTAAACACCCTATATCCCAACGGAGTCACGTTCACAGGTACCAGGGTTCAGGCCTTCCCCTTTCTCTGGGACACAATTCCACCTATAACACTAACCTATAATATAGTTTTGACATAACGCCCACTGTTTTCTAACAATGGCAATCCTTCAATTTACCTAATAAATGTTCTAAATCACTAATCCCTTGGACAAAGGAGTCCTATCTGTATCACCATATCTCACCAGCTAGAACTAGAATGAAATTCCCCAAACCATTAATGCATTAAGGATAAGAAAAATTATTGTTGCTGGTTCTAAACCTTTGCATTAATCTCTAGATTATCCATCTAACTAAATAGAACAATGATCATCTCTAGTATAGCACTGATGATACATCAGTACAATTCATTACTAATATCATCCACTCTACCCCAAGCTATACATGTCTGGAGGGCAGAGATCATGGCTTAGGCATCATGGGATACAAATGGGCCAAGGTTCATCTAATGCATGGTCCAGGTGCTCCTCTCTCAGCCACTGTTCTTGTTGTATGCCTTACAAAATACTGTACACCCCACAGTCTGACATGTTTAAGCAGATAATCTCTCTCTTTATAAATAATACCTTAGTAATAATGTTTTGTTTGCTTTCTGTATTTAATGGTCCCACACACTTTACACATTCAATAACATGTTATTAACATATAACATAGACAGCAGTCTTAAAGAATTAAACCAAAGAAAGATATACAAGCTACCAAAAAAGCATGAATATATAACACACGCTGAGTGGAAAGGGAAATGAGACACTCCAAAATAGGTGTCCATTTTATTTTTGAGTTCCTTTGAACATTAGTAATCACCATGAAAATTATTCAATATTTGCAGCCGCCCTAGAAGGATGATTCTTCAGTAAAAATATGTGGTGTTTTGAACCCTCTATCCAGAACTCAATTTGTATTTGTTGGCGTCTTAAATTGATTCGGGTCAGCCCCAGCAGGAACGGAGTTTGTAGGCACTTCCCTGCATGAGCTGTTTTTTTGTGTCCCCAAAGCATAATACATAATTGCCTTCTCTAGGGAGACTACCAGAGCCTTTTGTATTATGGAAAAGCTGCAACATTAGCAAACTCAGGTATTCTAAAGTGAGCCAGTAAAGAGGTACCACTCTACAGGATGATAAGTGGGGCTGGAGAAACTGTACTGACAGCACTTCGGAGCAGACGATAGGGATAAAAACTACAAACACCAGAAATGTGCACCAAACCAGAAGCCCCGTCCTTTCTTGTGAATATAACTGGAAAATAAGTTTTATATGAGGATAATAAAATGAGAGACCGCAGAAACACTTTTCTTTCCTTTATAAACAATTAATTGTGAAACCAGAAAAAGGTCTTTTTTTGGGGGGAACGAACTCAATATATTCAGTTCAATAGATGTTTCTCTCCATATGTCAACATTTGGGTCACCATAGGTCTTTATGGAATGGAAACCAGAGATCCTGGAGGCTGTTCCCTAGGTTTTATGCTATAAAGATAGTTTGGGACATTTATCGGTTTGTTATTTCCAGTCCCTGTTTTTTTATTTTAAACAATAGTTTCCTCTTGGAGAAGAACAAAACCAAAAAGCCACCTTGCTTTAGAAACAAAACATTAAAGGGGGAGAGAGAGAGACAGGGAGAGAGAGAGGGAGAGATTTCAGACATTTGGATGTCTTTGAGAATTGAATTCAAGGACAAATAAGTCATGCCTTTTCAATTAGAAATACGTAATATGTAAAGATAGCAAAAATATTAAGCAAGTCATTGGGGGATAATGAAAAATAAGAATAAAGTCTCATCAAAGACCACAGCTCAAGCAGAGGTAACTGCTAATGTGGTTTTGCTTTGTTCTGTTTTAAAATCTGGAAATCTGCCTGTGAACTGAAATGTGGATTTCTAACATAGTTCCAATTAATTCATTTTGAAGTCTGAAAAAAAAAAAGGAAAGGCAAAAAAATAGAATTTTATCACTTTGGATGCTACATTTCTCCCCGATTCTTTTCTATTTCTCTCAGTTTATTCCATCTGAAGTTGTTTCAGGGCATAGATTAGAACTCGCTAAAACTGTATTTTCTCTCAGATCAGCAGCCATAGCGTTGTTTGTGAAATGTCCAGCTTAGCTTTCCTCTTTTATGTTAAAAGCCAATGGTGACATTGGACATCTTTACAGACTCAGCAAATGTGACTGTTGGACTAAAGAATCAAAAAAAGAAAAGAAAAGATGCTGAAACCCAGAAAGGAACAGAACAGAGAGGGCCAAGGAAATGACATGACATGACATTCCACATCCTATGCAGGCAACCTTTACTTCTTATGAAGAGTGGGAAGAGGCAGAACCTTTGGAATTAGAGAGCAATGGAGGAAATAAATACTGTTTTTGCTTTAACATTGGATAGGGGAGAAACTAGATTTAATTAAAAAATAGAGGGATATATTTTTGTGAGAGACATCTTCCTTTACTTTAGGAGCTAATAAATGTGAATCATCTCGTGAATATGACAATTCTAGAAGAAAAGCAGATGCCACTTTCAATGAATGAACAAACATCATTGCAAAAGAAAAACAGACCATGTTCAAGTAGTAAATATGAAGACAGAAGTCTCACACTTAACTTTGGCAGATTTGGAACACAGAAAGGAGCCCTCTCAAATAAATAACTGTCAAAGGAACCAAATAATGAGACAAACGTGAACATCTTGGGGGAAGAGGCTATTACTTTTTCTGTATTTATGATCTCTTGGTGGAGGGAAGGGGAGCTCCTGTTAGCAGGTAATTAACTATCAAACAATAAAACAAATACTAAGAAAATGGAGACAGGTATGTCCTCAGCGAAACCGCAAGGATTTTTTAGTTGAATGATAACAGATAGTGTCAGCCAGGGATCCAGAATTTTTATTGCTCCTAAGTTGTAAAAGTAAAGCTTGCTGTTTTCAATCATTTCATTGCTCTTTAAGTGAGCATAAAATCCGGCATCCTTCATTCTAATTACACAGAAAATGGTTTAAGGAACAGATGTTGTTTTCAGCGGCTGAACGCCATTTTTCTCCCCACTTATCAGACTTACAGCAGCCCTGGCACTCGCACGCACAGCTACCCACTAAGAGACACAAGTCTTCCAGTCAGTGACCACAGACCAACCACAGAATCTTTTATTCCAGTCCTCACTTTTCAGAACCTGGTCTTTGAAAGAAAAGGTTAGCCTCAGGTTATTGAGAGAAAAGGGGAAATTCAATTTATTTCATTGGTGAGTAGACAACTCATCTTGTGCAACTGGAGGAAAACAACTGAGATTTTTATAAGGTGACAGTGTAAATATTTAGCCCAGTCAATAATGTGCGCATCATTTACAGCTTTGCAGATGGTAAACAAAATGGACGAGCATATGGAATATTAAAAGAACACCTGAAGTTGGAGGCACATACAGCAAATTAAAACTGTACTTGGTAACATCTGGGAGCTCATTGAGCTGCTGCCTAAAATGTGTTTTCTTTTTTCTTTTTTTTAAGATTTTTTTGATGTGGATCACTGTTAAAATCTTTATTGAATTTGTTACAGTGCTGCTTCTGTTTAATGTTTTGGTTTCTTGGCCACGAGGCATGTGGGATCTTAGCTCCTCCACCAGGGATCGAACCCGCACCCCCTGCATTGGAAGGCGAGGTCTTCACCACTAGACCACCAGGGAAGTTGCTAAAATGTGTTTTCTATCATTTATTTGTTAAACATGTCGAATAAGCATCAGAGAATAATTTCAAATAAGTTGTTTAATGATCTAAAGTCATTTCATCCCTATTTTCACAATGTCTTGGGTCATCCGTATGACTTGTTTACTCAAAAAGCTGACATCGCTAAGCCTCTGTTTAAGCATCTGTACAGTGGAGATCAAACGTTACCGAATCGCCAGGATCACCGGAGTACTATATAAAATACTAAAGAGCTGTAAAGAGTCTCTGGCACAAACACTGTCATTTCCTGTCCTTGTCATCATTACTCAATGAGTAAAATCAAGGTGAGCTAAAGGAAAGTGTCAAATTTAAAAGGTTTACGTCTAAACATTTTGTGACACAAACCAATTCACAGCCCTCTGAATTTTTTGATGGCTCTCTCCTTGGCAATTTAAAGTGGACTATTTCTAACTTATGCTAACCAGACATAACAATCTCCCCCCGCTATGGCTGCACCCAAGGAAGTCCACCCAAAGTAAATGTCTATTAATACAATCAAGAGAAGCATTTCACAACCAGTCAAAAAAACATACTGGAGTTGTTCTGTATCTTGCCACAGACTTCTCCTGTAATGAGAGTCTGTCTTCTTGAATGTCTTTCTAGATGTAATTGGGGCCCCCATTTATTTTAATTTCCCTGATTATTGAAGGCATTGTATTATGAAATACTATAACTGCATAATAGAGGTGTGACCTTATCTGGCAATTATCTAGTCCAAGCTGCATCCTTCCTCACTAATGAAGACTTCTTCCTACCTAAAGACTACCAAGCATGCTCACATATTGATCACCTTCAATCCTAATAACCACTGATATAGGCAGACAGGTATTATAGTTACCCGCTCCACAGCAGAGGTGAGAAAACGGACTCGGCTACATTAAGTGACTTGTCCAAAATCACCCAGGGAGTCCATAGCATGATAGACTCCTAAAATGTTAACCTGATTATCTGGTCAAGGTGCGTCAGACATAAATGCATGCAAGGGGCAAACCCTTAACATAAAGGCATGTACCAAGCCTGTAGAGGCATCAGAAGAGAATGTGGTTGTGTTGTAACAAAGCACAACTGTCTAGTAGCACTGCCTTTTAAGAAACACTTTGGGGGCTTCCCTGGTGGTGCAGTGGTTGAGAGTCCGCCTGCCGATGCCGGGGACGCAGGTTCGTGCCGCGGTCCGGGAAGATCCCACGTGCCGCGGAGCGGCTGGGCCCGTGAGCCATGGCCACTGAGCCTGCGCGACCGGAGCCTGTGCTCTGCAACGGGAGAGGCCACAACAGTGAGGTCTCTGGCACAAACACTGTCATTTCCTGTCCTTGTCATCATTACTCAATGAGTAAAATCAAGGTGAGCTAAAGGAAAGTGTCAAATTTAAAAGGTTTACGTCTAAACATTTTGTGACACAAACCAATTCACAGCCCTCTGAATTTTTTGATGGCTCTCTCCTTGGCAATTTAAAGTGGACTATTTCTAACTTATGCTAACCAGACATAACAATCTCCCCCCGCTATGGCTGCACCCAAGGAAGTCCACCCAAAGTAAATGTCTATTAATACAATCAAGAGAAGCATTTCACAACCAGTCAAAAAAACATACTGGAGTTGTTCTGTATCTTGCCACAGACTTCTCCTGTAATGAGAGTCTGTCTTCTTGAATGTCTTTCTAGATGTAATTGGGGCCCCCATTTATTTTAATTTCCCTGATTATTGAAGGCATTGTATTATGAAATACTATAACTGCATAATAGAGGTGTGACCTTATCTGGCAATTATCTAGTCCAAGCTGCATCCTTCCTCACTAATGAAGACTTCTTCCTACCTAAAGACTACCAAGCATGCTCACATATTGATCACCTTCAATCCTAATAACCACTGATATAGGCAGACAGGTATTATAGTTACCCGCTCCACAGCAGAGGTGAGAAAACGGACTCGGCTACATTAAGTGACTTGTCCAAAATCACCCAGGGAGTCCATAGCATGATAGACTCCTAAAATGTTAACCTGATTATCTGGTCAAGGTGCGTCAGACATAAATGCATGCAAGGGGCAAACCCTTAACATAAAGGCATGTACCAAGCCTGTAGAGGCATCAGAAGAGAATGTGGTTGTGTTGTAACAAAGCACAACTGTCTAGTAGCACTGCCTTTTAAGAAACACTTTGGGGGCTTCCCTGGTGGTGCAGTGGTTGAGAGTCCGCCTGCCGATGCCGGGGACGCAGGTTCGTGCCGCGGTCCGGGAAGATCCCACGTGCCGCGGAGCGGCTGGGCCCGTGAGCCATGGCCACTGAGCCTGCGCGACCGGAGCCTGTGCTCTGCAACGGGAGAGGCCACAACAGTGAGAGGCCCGCATACCACAAAAAAAAAAAAAAACACTTTGGGAGAAATCTAAAGTTATTGAACAAACAAAAACCTCTCAGGGCTATAGATATTGTTGAAGGATCTGGAGTTTTGATCTCTGATTTCTTGAACCCTGGTACTCTCTTTTCAGCCCAAGGAGAAGAAATAGTAGGTTCAAGCTCACCCCACCAGCATTAGACACCCCCGAGGCAGGGCAGGCAATGGGCCTTCTGCAGCCCAGCCAGGAACCCAAACCACCCTTTTCTCTGCAGACTTAGCTTTTTGCCAGTGGGCCACACACAGCTCAAGGCAGGAGATTCAAAGTTTCAAGCCATTGTTTAGCTGTAAGTAGCATACTTTAGGTACTTTGGCCCCTGTGCCAAAAACCTGTGTACTTTCCGTGTGGTTCTACCTCAGTGTTGTGGGTAGGTGAATGATGGAGAGAGCATGTTAATGACCTATTACAGCTACTCTGTCTCTCCCCGGCTGGCATACGGAAGTCATCACCCCCAAGGCCCAACGCTGAGACTGAGATGCTTTTAGGAGCAGTTTAACATTTTCTGAATCCTTGGATCAAGTCTTGGAGCCAACGCTGGGGATGGGGAGATGAACATGACGGAGCTCCACATGCCAAGAGCTTACAGCGCTTTTTAGGAAAAAGCAGGAGCTCCCATGTTTTTCCACCGAGTCTTTTAGATAGGCAATTAATTGATATTCATTAGGCTAAAATGTTGAAATACAAAGGGATCTATACTATAACTTGGCTTGTACCAATAGTCTTTTCCTAAATAATAATTGCTACGATCCTGGAGAAAACTATATTAGCGATTCATCAAAAGCAGCATGTTTGTGCCTATCAATTTGAGTAGGGTGATGTTCTTTTTTTCTCCCAGAGGTAAATGAAAATGAATTCAATATACAGTCTATGGAGAGTTGTTTGCTGCTGAAACTGTACATAAATCACAACTAGAGCCACTGCAATGTGAGAGGTCCAGCTAGATTAGCCCCTGAGAAGATGCATGAGGTAGTAGGTTTATGGAACCTGCAAGTATAAAAAACTTGCACTTGCTTTATCTCATTTCCTTCTCGCAGATACCATTTTAGCATGTAGGAGAGTATTATTACTTCCTATTTACAGAAGAAAAACACTGACAAGCAAAGAGATTAAGTAACTGGCCTCTGGTAACACATATAATAGGGCTAAAACCTAGAGTCCAGAACTTCAAACTCGTGAAGACCATCTACCACAGTGATTCTCTCTGTGTCATGTATTTTGAAGGAATAGTGAAGAAATTCAGTAATGTGTCATCAGGCATTTGTATAAGTATGCATTTATTTTTCTCAATCATATATCTTCCCAGAGTGAATTTTCTATTTACTTTCCGTGCCCGGAGAATTACCAAGTGGTCATTTTAACATGACTTTAAGACTTTGTCTGATTCTGTATTCTTATGGTCATGGCTATTTCTGTTTTCTATAGGCACACACTTCAAGAAAAACAAATAATAAGTAATGCAAAACTTATAAGTAGGTCTGTTAATCCTAAACTTGCCAACAAATCTCACTGGAGCTTTAAGTATGAAATAATTTTAGAGTCAGCCTCAAAATAATTCCCAGTCTAAAATAGCTCTGACATAGTGTCTTAATTCCAGTATTAGAAACTAGTTATTTTGAGTACTGTACGGTATTACCAGGGTCCTATTTACAAGCAAATAGCCTATCATGTTCCAGGCACATGATAACAGAGGGAACTGAAAGGATGAACAAACACATTTGAGCAACAGTGATTCTCACAGTCTAGGAGAACAGCCAGACGTGCAGTGCAGTCAAAGGCAGTGTAACAGGTTGTATAATGAAGCACACACAAGACACTGTGATTGAAGGGACAAGGAATGAGTGACAGCGAGTCAAGGAAGGCTTTCGAGTGGAGGCTGAGACAGATCTTAATGGATGAGTCAGATGGAGAAGTGCATTCCAGAGAGAAGAGCAATCATAAGAGAGAGTACTAATAATAAGAGCCAGATTTGTTCATATCTACTCTGTCCCATTCATTCAACAAATTGTATTTCAGTATCTTCCAACCTCCAGGTAACACGCTAACTCTTTATATACATACATTTGCTCATTTTTTTCTTACAGCAATGCTTAGGGCTGGGTATTAGCTCCGCGGACAGGAGGTGCAGTCTTGACAGCTAAAGTCACCTGTCCCGTGTCACTGAGCAAGTGGCCAACAGAGCCAGGATTCAGCTCACATCTACTGAGCCCAGAGCCTGGGTTCTAACAAAGCTCTCCTAAGCTCTATGCTGTGATGGACACAAAGGATGAGCAGGAAATCCAGGCTGGAGTCACACTGGAAAGGAATTTGTTATAATTCGAAAACAACATAAGATTAGCTCTTCCAGCATTTTATGCAGGAAGAATCAACGTAAGTGACAACACTGTGAACAGCGGATTGCAGGGGAGATGCTGGGGTAAGAACCGGGATCTGGGGAAAAAAAATTCTCCACCTTCTCTAGAGCCAGCACAGCTTATAGACACTGTCAGGGTAGTCGTTATGGGCAGCAGTGACAAACACGAGGACAAGCTGAATCCTTTCCCGTTAAGAAGCAAGATACAGGGCTTCCCTGGTGGCGCAGTGGTTGAGAGTCCGCCTGCCGATGCAGGGGACGCGGGTTCGGGCCCTGGTCCGGGAAGACCCCATATGCCGCGGAGCGGCTGGGCCCTGTGAGCCATGGCCGCTGAGCCTGCGCGTCCGGAGCCTGTGCTCCGCAACGGGAGAGGCCACAGCAGTGAGAGGCCCGCGTACCGCAAAAAAAAAGAATCAAGCTACAAAGCAAATGGCCTGCCAGAGAAGCAAAAGTATTGATTGGGCATTTAGCGCAAATGATGGAACACTAATTAATAACTGCAGCTGTCAGGAAGCAGCGACTATTTGCTTTCCTTATAGATTTCTTCCCTTCACTTTCATTTGCTTTAATGTTCAAAGCTTTGTTTGATGTGAATTTAACGCCTCCTTTTCTCATTCTCTTAATTCTTTGAGTATTTTATACTGTATCCTTTTGTGTATGTCTGTATGGTTTTTTCCCCTCTTGCATTCCTGATGTTGTATTTAGGGTCCTGAAAGTCTGAGATTTCTTACAAGTTTTAGTTTTGAAAACCAAACAAAGTACTTCAAAGAGGCGAGTGAAATTCAAGCTGAAGGTTAGGAAGGGCATTTCGTCTCTGGCAATAACTTTGAAGGCAGGGACCACAGGTCAGCTTGAAGAAATCAACATCACGGGGATGTGTACACATTAAAAGAAAAAAGTGACCCAACAGAAAAAATAAAGGCAGCACAAAAAATCCCAAGAAGATTATCTAAAATATATTATTATGAAGTCACAGTGAAGACTTTTGAATTCAGTGATAGAAAGGGGTAAAAAGTGAAAGGTAAATTCTAAAAATTAAGTAAGGTATAATTTGGGGAAAAAAACACTTGTTTATAATCAATTTTGACCAAGATGTGCTGTGAATGTTAGGTTACCTATTTTATCTTAAATAGAAAACGCTGATCAGAATTCTAGTGGTAGGAGGAATTTGTTTTTTTTAAAAAAAGGAAAGAAACTGGCACACAGGAGGGCAGAACGATCAAGTATTAATACTTTTTTAAGGGTAACACTTTTATACAAATTGGTCTGTTTCTCCAACTATTTTCACAGCTTTGGGGGAGGGGGGAATCTTAATCAAACACCCAATTCAAATACCCCCAAATGATTATCTTTTATCTTCCTCCTCTATATTTTGGTATCATGCATTTTTATATGCTTTCCATTTTCTGCATATATGTATATTATATATATATATATATATATATATATATACTTATAAAAAATATACAGAATCTTTTCAATCTGGATAGATAATAATTATATATATATTATACATATGTAATACATATATAAGATCTTTTTAAGAGGAGCAGTGATTATATCGTGCCAACCTCTGTGTGCTTCCTATACTGAGACATCATGTGAGAGAAGAGAAGGTCACCAGGTGAAGTGAAGGATTAGCGGGCAATCAACACCCAGGGAACCAGGTGGTATAAAAAATCAGAATCTTTTCAATCTGGATAGATAATAATTATATATATATTATACATATGTAATACATATATAAGATCTTTTTAAGAGGAGCAGTGATTATATCGTGCCAACCTCTGTGTGCTTCCTATACTGAGACATCATGTGAGAGAAGAGAAGGTCACCAGGTGAAGTGAAGGATTAGCGGGCAATCAACACCCAGGGAACCAGGTGGACACCTGAACTTTTGCTCAGTCTGCAGTGCTTTGTTATTGGGCAATGGGACAGCTTTTCACTTGACTATTGATTCCCAACGACAAGACTAGCTAGATGTGGACCTATACTGAGTGAGGAGTCCTAGCCCTTTATCCTGAACTATCCTATAATCTTGTGACATAGTTTTGAGAGGTTTCCAATGGTCACTGATTCCAAGGTAGCGACTACCCTGATGACGCTAAGTAGCGTCTGCAATGACCACTGTCTCCAGAGACAAAACCTTTAAAGTGTAAATTACATGTAAAAGGCCACATAAAGTAAGGGAGTAGAAAAGAGAAACAAAACTGCCTTAGTGAAGCTGAGGGGAAGGGACGTCCCCAGACAATGGCTCAGGTGCCCCTAGAAAAGACAGAAACTTTTCCATATACTCCCCATCCCTTCTCTGCTATATCAAAAAATGAAATAAAACTAATTAAAACAACAAAAGAACTACAAAGAGTGGATGGCAGTCGATTTTACTTACTTAGTAAGGTCTCTGTGTGTATAGGGAAGACACAGTTCTGATGGCTAATTTCAAACCTTATTTAAAATCCACGTCAACAGGAGGGAGATATTGAGAGAACCTGGCGCCTTGTTCTGTACTTTCCCATGGATACATTCGCCCCACTTGTGGGATCAATGCAACAACTTCCAAGCAGCAACTGTTAAGTTCCTTTGAGACTCAATTCTGAGGATCCCTCCACCACATTTCTTTTTGTCTGTCAAGGGTGGTTGTTAGCTTTTGTATTTGTGTCCCAATCTTGATCTGAATCCATAATTCTCCCCCTCCTCTCCCTTGCTTTCGTGCGTCTCTTATTCCTCCAACGTTGCGTTCCAGCGTGAACCAGCCTTCCTGCCTTAGTCTCTGGCCAGTTCCTTCCTGCCTTGGTCTCTGTAGGCATATGAGGGGGCCAAGAGTAGAAGCGGAAGTTTTATTATTATCCTGTTAACTTATGAGCCTCCCCCTAAAGAATCCAGGTACACCCACTAGCTCTTGATCTTGGCTTCTAGAAATGAATCTGATAGGGAAAGCACCAATGGCTACCAAGAAAGACATGAAAAATGTCACCACTACCCCAATAGATTATATAGAATAATTCCTGAAATTTCTGAATTCACATAGAGTCAGGCTTGCCAACTTTTACAAGGGTGACTTTCATTTCAAGGATGCATTTTGCTAGGCTATCTTGAAGCTCCACCATTGGATTTTGCAGTTTGTACTTCAAGGCAATGGAACTTAATGCATTTTAATCTCAAGCATCCAGAATTTGGACATTCAATGGCTTCTCGATTTACTCAGAATAAATTCTTAATTTATTCGCGTGACACGCATGAATCTGTAAGATTATGGCCCTGATTCTCTCCCCAGCCTCAGCTTGTGCCACTGTTCCCCTTACTTATTCTGCTCTGGCCATCTGAACTTTTATGATTCCTCTATTGCATGAAACTTTCCAGACCCTCGTCCTTCCCTCCTCCTGAAATTGATTTTCCTATAACAAATCATCTAAATAAATCGTACTCATTCTTCAGATTTCAAAACTTGCCCAGATGGCCTTTCTCTGGCCACCCAGGCTGAGAAGATCCTCCATGGACCTCATTCTTTTCCTTCATCTCACTTACTTATTACAATTAGTCATTTGTATTTATTTAATTGCTTAATGCCTGCCTTAATCACTATGCTATATACCTGAGGGCAGGTGCCATTTCTGTTCCGGTCACCAGTGTATCACCAGCACCCATAGAATACATGAAACACAGCAGGTACAACACAAAGGTGACTTCACATCCATCCCTCTACCACAGTGGCTCTCAGCGCGGGGAGATTTGGCTCCTTGGGGGAAGATTTGGTAATATTTAGAAATATTCTTGGTTGTTGTCACCAGTAGGGTTGTAACTGGCATCCAGCGGCTAGGGACATTGCTAATCATTCTACAATGCACGAGACAACCGCTGCAACAAAGAACTATCTGCCCCAAATGTCAAGTGTTTCTCTGTCCTATCTAAATGGATTATGTTAGTTAATATACTGAGACTGAGGTCAACACCTCACCCTAATGTATGCAGGCCTCTCACCGTTGTGGCCTCTCCCATTGCGGAGCACAGGCTCCGGACGCGCAGGCTCAGCGGCCATGGCTCACGGGCCCAGCTGCTCTGCGGCATGTGGGATCTTCCCGGACCGGGGCACGAACCCGTGTCCCCTGCATCGGCAGGCGGACTCTCAACCACTGCGCCACCTGGGAAGCCCTGAGCATCTTAAAATCATGAGATTACCAAGGGAACAAGGGTCCTTCCCAATCAAATAATCAAATCCTTGCTGTTGAGAGGCCCCTCCTCTCAGCTCACTGGACAGCAGCTGACCATTTTCATGAGAAAATTTCAGCATTTTATATCCCAGAAGTTTTAGGGATCTGATCATCTAGCTAGAACGAAGTGGCCTTTTATTTTTTAAAATGAATTAATTAACTTATTTTTGGCTGCATTGGGTCTTCGTTGCTGCACGCAGCCTTTCTCTATTTGCGGCCAGCGGGGGCTACTCTTCGTTGCATTGCGTGGGCTTCTCATTGCAGTGGCTTCTCTTGTTGCAGAGCATGGGCTGTAGGCGCACGGGCTTCAGTAGTTGTGGCACGCAGGGTCAGTAGTTGTGGTGCACGGGCTTAGCTGCTCCACGGCCTGTGGGAGCTTCCTGGACAAGGGCTTGAACCCATGTCCCCTGCATTGGCAGGCGGATTCTTAACCACTGCGCCACCAGGGAAGTCCCAAGAAGTGCCCTTTTAAAGAAAGGTTGCCAGGAAAGGAGCTTTTGGTGACATTTCTCCCCCACTCTTAGAGTCCATATTTATGCTTGGGTTTCGCTTACCTTGAGTCAACAGACAATACCTAGATAGTGTTCGAGGGTGTTTCTAGCCTAATATCCTAATAAAGAACCAGGCTGAATTTCCACCTTTTCAGTTACTCAAAGTTCCCTAGGGGACTATTTGACACCAACTAACCGTACATTAGTTTCGTGCTCTCTAGCTCAGGGGTCCCCAACCCCCGGGCCACGGACAGGTACTGGTCCATGTCCTATTAGGAACTGGGCCACACAGCAGGAGGGGAGCGGCGAGCGAGTGAAGCTTCATCTGCTGCTCCCCATCGCTGGCATTACTGCCTGAATCATCTCCCCCACCCCGTCCGTGGAAAAATTGTATCCCATGAAACTGGTCCCTGGTGCCAAATAGGTTGGGGACTGCTGCTCTAGCTTATTTGGCAAACACAGGACCCAGTTTACATTTAAGTATACACTATTTGTAAGAGTCTGATAATAACATGGACTTAGGATCTCTCTATTAATTACAGTCTGACCTTGAACAGTCACTCAGTCTATCACTATATCAGCCTCTTCATCTGTCAAATGATGAGTTCTAAGATTCCCTCTAAATTCACAATTCTATATAATAAATTAGTGTCTGCATTTATCAGATTTCCATTCCAAATCATGTTATCTAAAACATTTTTCATTCCCCTGCCCCATATATCATTACTAGAATATAATATAACATAATTTCTGGGAATGGGCAGTGCAGCTAAGCTTACAATGCATGTGGCACCCTGGAGACTGCTGGCATAATTAAGTAATTTTTACAGTGAGTGGAAATGACATACTTTAAAATTGACCATGTGTGTCAATGCAAAAATATTCTGTCTCCATGCTTGCAGGGTATAAAATGTATTTACTATTTGACACTGTTTCCTTCTCTTTAGAGCTCCAACTTTTTGTATCAATTAATTTTTTCAAAGGCAATTTTGAAATATGATTCACCTAACAATCAAAATGGATGGACATATGACCTATAGAAGTCTCTTACTTAAAATATTTGAAGATGAAATGAAAGAAAGCACTGATGGAGGGAGTTGATCAGAGAAGAAAATAAAAATAATGAGAGACTTGGAGCAAAGAAGGGAGAGAGAAATTGAAAGACAAATAGAACAAGAACAGAAGTAAAGTAAATACAAAAAAAAAAAACGGATAAAGATGAGTTTGAAGCCTACTTAAGACCACAGATGTTTGTTTTGTTGGACCTTAAAGATGATAGAGTTACTAGTTCTAAAAATAGTTTACTTGGTTTGATTTCTGCCTTCTTTGTAGACATAACCAAATAAAGCAGTCATGCCATGAGGCTATTATGCTTAACCAGTCCTCCTGGAATTCCTTCCAGAGAAATGTCTGTTGCCTCTGTTTCACTTTGTTGAGGCCATGTGGCTTATTTCAGTTTAGGATGTTGATTTGTCAGTAGAACTGAAAATAATTGTGTTACTGTAGTTCCTATTAATTGACTAAATGTTAGTGCACAATAGGTACAGGATATCTTACAAGCAGAGATGCATCTGCTGACTCTGCTTCCTCTCCTGTAACAATAATGAATTCAGAATTTATTGGAAGGATAACTTGCTTTGTGAGAAAAAAAAAATCTTTGTTTTTAAAGATTCTCTTGAAGATTTGTTTCACATAAAAACAGACACTATCAGTATGATGTAAGAGAAACAGCCAAGCTTTCCTGGGATATGTTAGCAACGTGGTCAATGCATATATTACTTGGATGGAAGTAAATTTGTCTTAATTTTCAAGTTTTCAGTATTGTCTACATATGATGCTTAGTATGTTCAAGGACGTTAAAAACAGGCATCTGAAAATTAAAATGGAAGACATGCAAAACCATTATTATTTTTTTTTTTTTTTTTTTTTTCCTTGCGTTATGCAGGCCTCTCACTGTTGTGGCCTCTCCCATTTGCGGAGCACAGGCTCCGGACGCGCAGGCTCAGTGGCCATGGCTCACGGGCCCAGCCGCTCCGCGGCATGTGGGATCTTCCCGAAACGGGGCACGAACCCGCGTCTCCTGCATCGGCAGGCGGACTCTCAAGCACTGCGCCACCAGGGAAGCCCAAAACCATTATTTTTTTAAATACAAATTCTGACACTATTAATAATCATTCAGAAATGGGAGACTCTGGGTAAATGGGTTACCAGATGACTAAAGTTCAAAAATACATGGTGGGGGCTTCCCTGGTGGTGCAGTGGTTGAGAGTCCGCCTGCCGATGCAGGGTACATGGGTTCGTACCCCGTTCCAGGAAGATCCCACGTGCCGCGGAGAGGCTGGGCCTGTGAGCCATGGCGCCTGAGCCTGCGCGTCCGGAGCCTGTGCTCCACAACGGGAGAGGCCACAACAGTGAGAGGCCC
>NW_006797758.1:122364-159061 GCF_000442215.2 Lipotes vexillifer
TATATATATATATATATATATATATATATATATGGTGGTGCTGTCCATTGAAGTACCTTAGGCATGTGAAGGGTTAAATTTAAGATAATGAAAAATTAAATGAAATTTAAAAATCAGACCCTTGTCACACTAGTCAAATTTCTAGCCCTCAATAGCCACACGTGGCTATTGGCAATTATACTGGATAAAGCAGATATAGAACATTTCTACCACTGCAGAGATTCTATTGGACAGCTCTGATTTAGAGTATAGAAAAATCTTTCTCAATAGAACTCTTTCTAAATAAGTTTGCAATGCTCTGCAGTTAATAGACACTTCCTGATTTATGTTCATCTATTTTGATTCAATGCTTCAGAAGTAGTAAAGTGCACAGATGTAGGAATAAGTGGATACCAACTTGAATGGTTTCTCTAGAACTTGCATTCAAGAAAAATTACTTAATATGAATTAGAGTTTGTGTTGTTGTTTCACAGTGAAAAAGATTTGCCTTACTTGCTTTCAAAGAAAATACAACATAGCTACTTTTCTTCAAAATTAAATATGTAATAAAAAGCAAATCTTCCTCAAAATGATTAATTCACTCTTCAGCTCATTCTTCTCCCTGTCTCTTGTTGTCACTTTGTTGTGACAAGAAATTCAACTCAAATATTACTTTTTTCATCACTTTCCAGGTGGGTCACACGTATATCTTGTACTTTTTCCACTCAAGTTCACTGGATTGCCTGCTGATTGGATATGAGAGGCCATCTCTTTCATGCTTGTAAGACTTGGTGGAGAAAGAGTATTTTGGGGATGGGTTACTTTAAAACCTACGAATTTCTCAACTTGAGAATAATCCGCCAATCGGATACCAGAGTATATATCATCCTATTAGTTCTACTTTAGAAACAATTCTATATATATGCAATATTTTAAAATCATGCTCAATGATATCATTTGTATCCAAATGACTACAGGATTGAAATTAAAGGTATTAAACTCTAAATAGCACCCCTGTCTATAGGTTAAATCATTAAAATAATTTTTAAAGATGGGAAGGAAGTTTCTTGACATCATACATCACAGTGCAGACATCACAGTCTGCTTCTTCCACAATTTAAAGGATGATATTCCAAATATTTGACAACCAGTAGAGCATGGACCCTGGCCCAGCATGACAAACGTGAGAGTAGGGTGGTGGCAGTACTGTGACCGTTAAGTGCTACCCACTTCAAGTAGTCCAGGCGCTTTGAGGAGACCTCCATGGATGGCTAAGCAGCAAGGAACATCTGTGGGACTAGGGTTAGTGGCTTCACCAAACATTGAGAAAAATATTTAAGTAATGAATAGAGATCTCCTGAAGCATATCAGCTATCAGCCCTGTACAACTGTCTAGCTAAAGAATAACTCTGCTGCCATCAGATAAGCCCCTGGCCTTATTTATTTTTTCCTCTAAGAACAAAATGGTGATAAAATTGCTTAGGAAAAAAAAGTCCTTGTTTAATCTACATTTTTGTTTTCCCCCCAGAGCCTTGACTCCATATTATTCAGGTAAATGATACTAAGTAGAACCTAAGCAATTTTTTGTGCATATCCTTTTTGGATTTTGCACTGCCCTCGGATTTCTTTGATAAGGCCAGTATAATTTTAGGTATGCTTCCTAATTTTCCTTAGAGGATATTGTCATCCTTATCATTGGCTGGCTTGCAAGCATATGTTCAGTGTGCAGTATTTGATGGGTTGTATCTTAGTTTTGCATTGTGCTACAGGAATCCCCCCCCCCTGGACTGCAGACTTTGTGGGTGTTCATTTATGGTGGTCTACCTGCATGCAGAGCTAACTAACGAGATTTCGAGATAAACAAAGACTGGTATTTTATAGTTTCTTTCTATAGGAACACATAGCTATTGCAATCAAAGATGCATTAAAAAGATACAAATATGTAAATACGTCTTTGACCTCTTATTCTTTAAAACCTTCCTTTGAATGCCTGGCACAATATATTTTTACTGCCGAGAGAGGTGACTTTTTCATTGTCAGATGTAATTTTTATAAAAATCTAGGTACTATGTCTTTATGTACCACTGGGCTTCCTGAAAGCAGACTCTCAGAAAACTGATGTGTTATCCAGTTGTTGCAAACTTATTTAAAAAAAAAAAAAGATATTAGTTTGCTCAGACATGTCAAGTGCTTGGAAATCATTAATCTAGTCCTCACAAGAACAAAACTGAACAAACAAAAAATCAGTAACGCTTCTTAGCTTAATCAGAGAATTGAGGTCACCAGGCAAAGCAGAGAGAGGCAAATGTAGAGAATCACAACATACCAGGAATAGAAATCACTGCTGGAGCCAGCAACTTGTAGGAGAACATAAAGAGTAATTGACTAATTACTGGAGACAGAGTGTGGACTAGCTTCAGAGCCAAAAATCCTTGGGGGCCCAGCCTTGGGAGGAGGTACCCACACTTTCATGAGATTTACCTCTGGGAGGACCACCAGGTTTTCAGAATAAAGGTGGGATAAAATCCTTGTGCTTTCAGCAGGGGAAAAGGAAAAGTAAAAATTTTGAAAAACAACCAGAACATTATGTACTCCTTAAAATAGGCCTAGCCTAGACTTACCTGGCCCTAACAGACTGGGGTTTGACTACAGCCAAACCAGTCTTCGTGAAGAGAAATGCCCAAGTCCAGCCTCCTGTAGTCTTCCACATGGTGGAAGAGAAATTACCAATTTCAGCCACCTCTGGTCTTCCTGTATCACATAAGGGGGGAAAAGTACTTGTGAAGGTCACATACCAGGTGCTTATGCCCACTAGAAGCCTGAGACCTAATCACTGGACTACAGAATGCTTGCTCTCCACTTAAACCTAACTACACATCAACAGAACTACTGTATAATCATGGGAATACAACAGAAAGATCTTCCCATCTCAGATTAAACAACATGCTACGAATAACCAATGGGTCAAAGAAAAAAATCAAAAGGTAAATAAAAATAAACTTGAGACAAATGAAAATGAAAATATAACATACCAAAACTTATGGGATACAGCAAAAGCAGTTCTAAGAAGAAAATTCATTGCAATAAATGACTACATTAAGTAAAAAGAAAGAGCTGAAAGGAACATCCTAACTTTATACTTCAGGGAACTAGAAAAAGAAAAATAATCTAAGCCTAAAGTAGCAGGAGGAAGGAAATAACAAGCATTAGAGTGAAATAAATGAGATAGAGCATAAAAAGACAGTATAAAAGATAAAATAGAAAAACCTTTAACTGGACTTACCAAAAACAACAACAACAACAACAACAAAAGACAAAATTATAAGTGAAAGAGGAGACCTTACAGCTGATATCAGACAAATACAAAGGAACATAAAAGACTACTATGAAGAATTACATGCCAACAAATTGAATAACCCAGAAAAAATGGACAAATTTCTAGAAACATAAAACCTATCATAAAGAAAATGAAAATCTGAACAGACCAATTACTAATAAGGAGAATGAATCATTAATCAAAGGCCTCACAACAAAGAAAAGCCCAGCACCATATGGATTCACAGGTGAGTACTGCCAAACACTGAAAAAAAGAATTAACATCAATCCTCTCAAAATCTCCAAAATCTCCCCCAAAACTGAAGAGAGTGGAACATTTCAGACTCCTTTCATGAGATGAATATAACCCTAATACCAAAACCAGACCAAGATATTACAAGAAATGAAAATTACTAACCAATACCTCTCATGAGCATAAATGCAAATATACTCAACAAAATATTAGCAAATGCAATCCAGCAATGTATAAAAAGAATTATACACCACGGCTAGGGGGACTTTATTCCAGTTATGCAGGTTTGGTTCAATACTCAAAAATCAATTAGTGTAATCTATCATATCAATGGGCGAAAAAAGAAAAATCTTTTATTTATTTATTTATTTTTAATTGAAATATAGTTGATTCACAATGTTGTACCAGTCTCTGCTGTACAGCAAAGTGACTCAGTTATACACATATATACCTTGTTTTTTTAATATTCTTTTCCATTATGGTTTATCCCAGGAGATTGGATCTACTTCCCTGTGCTATATGGTAGGATCTTGCTGCTTATCCACTCTAAATGTAATAGTTTGCATCGTGTAATCATGTCAAAAGATAAAGAATAGACTGAAAAGCCAATACACTTTTATGATAAAAATTCTTAGCAAACATGGCATAGATGGCACCTTCCTCAACTTCATAAAGAATGTCTACAAAAGCCTACAGATGGGCTTCCCTGGTGGCGCAGTGGTTGAGAGTCCGCCTGCCGATGCAGGGGACACGGGTTCGTACCCTGGTCTGGGAAGATCCCACATGCCGCGGAGTGGCTGGGCTCATGAGCCATGGCTGCTGAGCCTGCGCGTCCGGAGCCTGTGCTCCGCAACAGGAGAGGCCACAACAGTGAGCGGCCCACATACTGCCAAAATAAAAAACAAAAAATAACCCTACAGCTAATATCGTACTAAATGTCAAGAAACTAAATGCTTTCTCCTTAAGACAGATAGCAAGACAAAGACGTTGACTGTCACCACTCCTATTCAACATTATAAATTGAATGGAACAACTAGCTAATGCAATAAGATAAGGAAATTAAAGTTATACATATTGGGAAGGAAAAATGGAAACTGTCTTTGTATATAGATGACATGATTGTTCATGTAGAGAATTCCAAAGAATCAACAATAACAACAACAAACTCCTGGAACAAATAAATGATTACAGTAGGTTGCAGAATTCAAGGTTAATATACGAAAGTCAATTGCTTCCCTATATACCAGCAATGAACAATTAGAATTTGAAATTAAAAACACAAAACAATTTCCATTAGCACATGAAAAATAAGATACTCAGGTAGAAGCCTAGGAAGATACATACAAGATTTATATGAGAAAAATTATAAAATGTTGATGAAATAAATCAAAGATGAACAAAATAAATTCAGAGATATTCCATTCTCTGGGTAGGAAGACTCAGTCTTGTTAGGATCTTCTTTCTTCTCAATTTGATCTACAGATTAAACACAATCCCAACCAAAATCCCAGTAAATTATTGTGTGGATACTGATAAACTGATTCTAAAGTTTATATGGAAAAACAAAAGACCTAGAATGACCAACACAATATTTCTGAAAAAGTTAGAGGACTCACAGTACCTGATTTCAGGACATTTTAAAGTTACAGTAATCAAAACAGTGTGGTATTGGTGAACAAGCAGACAAATAGACACATAGACCAATGGAACAGAATAGAGAGCCCAGAAATAGACTTGCAAATACAGTCAATTGTTCTCTGACAAAGGAGTAAAAACACGGGAATGAAAAAGGATAGTCTTTTCAAGAAATGGTGTTGGAATACGTGGAGATCCATGCAAATCTAGATACTAAAAATGAAATTATTGTTTATACACTACTCTAAATACTTTCATAGAAAAAGTATTTTCTTTATTCCTTACAAACAGTAGCTCTCTTCCTCAGCTCTCTGGGGGATCTGAGTTTTAATTTCATCACTTTTTTTTTTTTACATTAACACTTACCTTTCTAATTTTCTAATTATTTTCTTAAAGTATCTAATTTTTCCCTAAACTCAAAATATTATTTTCAGCTTCATAAAACCAGGGTATAAATATTCAAACTTCACGTTTAGCGATGTCTTTATTCTGGCAATTCTTTAATATCCTAACACTACTTTGTAATTTAAAAATGTACTTAATTGCTCAGAATTTTGTTTGATACTGATAAAAATAGTCACTTCAGCAACATCATCATTTGATGGGTGAGAAAACAACAGGTGAGAGAGTGGAGGTGACTAGTCAAAGGTCATAATGGTAGAATGGGAACTAAATGTATGATTTCCAGCACCTTTCTCTTTTCTAAGGACCCTGGAGCCTAGGTTAGCTTAGTAATAATTTACACCTTAACCATTTCCAATAAAAAGAACTCACATGCAATGAGAAAATTAAAAGAGGAAAACTCAAAAATACATATAGAGAATATGAGGAAACAATTCTAATGGATTATAGAAATTGGACTGAATAAATTAGTTCTGTTTGCAGAATTTTTTTGGCAAACAATGCCCCCAAAAAGACAACTCAGCCTGGATAGGAGGGGAGTCTGGGAGAGAATGGATACATGTATTATGTATGGCTGAGTCGCTTTGCTGTGCAGCTGTAACTGTCACAATATTGTTAATCAACTATACTCCAATATAAAATAAAAGTTTAAAAAAAAAGACAACTAACTCAAAGCATTGGCATAAAAAATATATCAAATTGTAAAAGAAAACAGACTTAATTCCAAGTATAAATTTCTGAAGGCACTTGCTATATTTGGAAGAAATTTATTAGCATTAATTAAACACTATTAAGTCCCTAAAATGTCAAGCACAATGCTACCTTCTTTCATATTACGTAACTCTTTCAATGATCTCATGAAGTAGGTCTCTGTTTTATAGCTAAAAAGTCTAAGATTCACAGATGTTAAATGATTTGCTCAAGATCACATGAGTAAACAACAAGACCAGAATTAAAACTCACTTTCCTGATTTCAAGTCCAGAGCTCTTTTACTGAATATTAGAGCTCAATGGAAGGAACATTGGTGAATATGATGGATAATGTGTTTCATAGCAGTTTTACACCATAGTGACTGGTTAAATGTAGGGTAAACAAAGGATTACATTTTGATGTTATGGTAGGGTGAGCATCAAGGTGATTAATATTCATATTTATAGTCATAATAGCCATCACTTCCTAGAGTAGCTGTCATATGACTTACACTGCATTAGGTGATTTAGAGCTTCTATCTCATCTCCCCACCACAACTTTACAATAAAAGCATGATGATCCCATTTTACAAAGGAGAAAACTGATGCTTAAAGTAACTAGGTGACTTGTCCAAGGTCAGACAGCTCAGTGTTTGAACTGAGGTTTGTTCCTTGAGGGTCCACACTCTTCCGGATATATTTTAATTCTTTCTGAACCACAGTCAAAATGGTTGTTTTCATCCTTTCAATTTTCCCTCTTGACAATAGGTTAAAATCGCACATGCAATTAAACATTTCTTCACTTTGCTTATTGTGAGTCCCACTGCATGTTCTGGCTGAAAGCACCTACAATTAGCCAGTGCTGATTAGAAGCGTATGCAATTTCCTAAAGGATAACTCTTACTAAGCATAAAAGGAGGCCAGCTTTTAAGATGTTGGCCTTTATTGGTATACGTTTTGAAGATTTTTATGCAGGGAAAATGTCAATTCAAATGTAACACAAAGGTGCATTTTCTAAATGCATCTTAAATGCTTGCAACTGTGACAGGCCTCGATGTAAATGTTTATCATATGAAAGCATAAACTCTGACAGAAAAGTATTTCTACAAGACAACAGGGAGTGTAGGAGACTAGATAAGACTGCTGAGATGACAGTAACTAGAGATGAAAAACACAAATGTGCCTGCTGTCTCCAGGAACCTGAAAAATACATTCCTCGTTTTCTGGTTATGATGTCATCTCTGACCAGTGTTAAGGCATTTTAAAGTCAGTGATTCTGTGCATCCTGAAATGCCTCAGCAGATTAGTAATGGACTTCAGGACCTTAAACTTTTAGGTCACTGGTTTGAATCCAACCCAAGTCATTACCATTTAAAGATCATCCATTGTTAAAGTAGTCACTGAAAACTGATTTGCCCATTTAATACATCTCTGAATACTGTTGAATTTACACATTAAATCCTTGTACTCATGCCAACTTGACCACTGCCTGATACACGGATTTGAGATGAGCCTGAGTGAAAAACGCGTAAGGGGTAACTTGAGGGCGTAGTTAGCAGGGGTAGAATTCACTGAAGTGACTAAGATTCTAACATTCAGGAAAAAATACTGGGGGGGCTTCCCTGCTGGCGCAGTGGTTGAGAGTCCGCCTGCCGATGCAGGGAACACGGGTTCGTACCCCGGTCCGGGAGGATCCCACATGCTGCGGGGCGGCTGGGCCCATGAGCCATAGCCACTGAGCCTGTGCGTCCAGAGCCTGTGCTCCGCAACGGGAGAGTCCACAACAGTGAGAGGCCTGCGTACTGCAAAAAAAAAAAATATTGAGTACGTACAGAGCATCCTCTCCTATCTTCTGGTTGAAAAGAAAAAATACACATTTTTCTCAGTGAATGAATTGCTTAGAGAAAAGAAACAAACACAAATTACTACATTTGTCTTTATCATTATTTCTCAGTATTTTCTTAAAGAAGCTGAATACCCAGTGGAAATATTAAGAAAGTTGAGAAACTTGCTTTGTTAAAGTGGTTATCAATTGCATGTAATTAAGAAGTTATACATGTACATAGGGATATGCATCACATATCATGTAGGTATTAATTTGAAGTAAGATTCCAAGACAAATTAAAATTAGGAATGAGCACATTGTGCGTTTTTCCAAATCACAGCAGAATCACAAGATGGCGAATTTGTGAGGAATCATTCATTTAGGAATTGTTCCTGTGACAGTTTTCAAGATTATTTGAAAATTTTTTCTACACGTTTTTAATGAGGAGGACAAATGCAATGTACTATATGCTTCACAAACTAAATTTCATTTTCTTCTTTATACCCAAAATAAACTGGCTCAGAGATTAGAAAAAGAAAAAAGAAGGCCTCTAAAAAAGTCAGTCATGATGCATTTCCCTTTCCTTGATAATACATGGGAGCATAAGAAAACATTAACTTGTTCCATAAAACTGCTTTTTACACAATTACACGATTTTTGGCAAATGCTACAATCACTTTCTCCTGGTTAAGAGCAGATTCTTGCTTCAAGAAGCATAAAGAAACTTGCAAATGAGGACATTAAAAAGCCTGGAAACTTTTTAGTGATACAAAATATTTATTTCAATCCCTGGTAATTTTAGTTTCCAGACAGTAGAGCAACCAAAACCTATTAATAACCATGTGCTGAAAAGACTTATACGGTATGATAACACTTGTATGTGGAATCTAAAAAATACAACAAACTTGTGAATATAACAAAAAAGAAGCAGACTCACAGATATAGAGAACAAACCAGTGGTTACCAGTGGGAGAGGGAAGACAGGAGAGGCAATATAGGGGTAGCAGGGATATTGTACAATATCGGGAATATAGCCAATATTTTATAATAACTATAAATGGTGTATAACCTTTAAAATTATGAATCACTGTATTGTACACCAGTACCATATAATATAGTACATCAACTATATACTTCAATTAAAAAATATGATGGTAAAAAATAAAGCAACAATAGTAAAAACAGTTCAATAAACAAAACAAGACAAAAGACTTATAAATGTTGTAACAAAATAGGCTTAGCCACAAGGCATTCTGAGAGCTCTAAGTGGCCAGAACAGCAGCACAGAGGCCCTGTCCCTGCAGGAACTGAGTAACAGACGTGCGGTGACCAGTCACTGCCTGACTTTGAAAGACGTGACATGATTGGTTACTGATCTTGATGAGCATCTGTTACTTCTGTATCTATGAACTAAAGAGCTAGAAGCAACGCTTGTACTTTATGCAATTACAGTTCAAATGCCCTGGACTGAAATGTGAACCCAGTCGTTGGGAGAGACATGATTGGTTACTGATCTTGATGAGCATCTGTTACACTTCTGTATATGAACTAAAGAGCTAGAAGCAACGCTTGTACTTTATGCAATTACAGTTCAAATGCCCTGGACTGAAATGTGAACCCAGTCGTTGGGAGAGACATGATTGGTTACTGATCTTGATGAGCATCTGTTACTTCTGTATCTATGAACTAAAGAGCTAGAAGCAACGCTTGTACTTTATGCAATTACAGTTCAAATGCCCTGGACTGAAATGTGAACCCAGTTGTTGGGAGACTGGTATTATTTAAAGAGACAGTGGTAAATGAAATTGCTCAGATAGGAATCCTGTTAAGAGAAGACTTCCTGTAATTATGTAAATCACACCACATTTAGTAAACTCTTATGTGAGGTTATTTGCAAAAAATATCTCCTTAGAGAATAAGAAATTTTAAAAATGTATTATCAGCAAATCAAGTTTTGATTAAAATGTGGTTCCTCTTTCTATGGGGATCCTGTCATATGTGAAAACCTGACACTTTAATAACAATTTATTTAGATATCCTGCTCACTCTCTTTAGCAAGAGAAAAAGAAAAGATACACAATATTTCTGCATGATAAAATGTAGTATATTCACATAAAAAGACTCCAGAAAATAATTCAAAATGTGAAACGCTTTTGATTCCCTGAAGAAACCAAATATAATCTTCTGTGTACCTCACAACTGCAGGTTCAATTTGTTATACTTCATCAGGTATGCATGGCAGTCCGTATAAAGGAGAAGTCAGACTTTAAAATGATATGTTCAAATCTTCTGATAATAAAAAAGGAGTGGCAGATATAATTATAAGGCAGTGACAGATAAATGAAAGATTCTCATGGACATTGTTGGCCTACTGTTTAGATCTTAGGGAACAAACATCCCAAGAAAATTCCTTTTTCTCAAAAGAAAATCCATTCATCCATCTTTTTCTTTTTTTCTTTCCTTTTTTTCAGTTTGCCTATGGTTCCTTCCTTTGATGATCTCATGGTCAATTAGTGAGATTTACATTTAAACACATATTTAGAATATAGTATAAAAGTGATAATAAACACACAAAGAATTTCATGGCAATTTGCTGCTTTATAACTCATCTATCTCATTTGGCTTTCAGAAGACAGGGTGGGCATTTGGAGGACCAATCATAAATGAGGGAACTAAGGATTTGCAAAATGGAGTGATTTGCTCAAGGCCACCTGCTTATCAGAGGCCAAGTCAAAAAGTAAACAGTTCACTTTTGACTACAAGTGTGTCCAAGGTACCGTTGTGGCTCTTTCCTTCTGATTATAACAGGATCGTCAAGTAAAATTGTAGAGAAAATGTTTTTGAAAATGCCAACATTTACAATTATTTTGATTTTTTGGGAAGCATACCGTAGGCTATATACAAAAGATAAAGGCAGAAAGTTTTAATAGCTAAATATCTTAGTTTTGCAAGTTATAATTTGCCTACCCATTTTATACATGGGTGCTCTAATCAGCTAATAAGAGTCGTAGTTAACTGATGAAGAGCTTTGATTTCCTTCCTAGGATAATTAAGATAATCATTAATAGTCTTTTCTTCATTTTTATATCATCCCACGGCAATATTTTCCAGTGGGTTTGTGATACATGATGACACAGTAATTGTTATAAAATTCAAAGTAGAACTTATAGAAGAACAATTCTTATGACTCTTGCTGTGTCATGAAATAAGTTCACTCTGATTAATACCATTAAAGTTAAGTAGCACAGAAATTAACCGTGATTAGAGTGGTATTTTCAATTAGTGCCTCCCTTATAAATGAATCACTTCATTGCAGAGCTTGTGTCAAAGAAAGTCTGTTTAACACCATGGAATTCCATCTCTACTTTGGGTCAATAATTGTTAGGGAATCAACTGTGTCTGTCTTGAGAACTCTTCACCTTCAGCCATTTCTAGACACAGAAATCAAATTTCCACATGATACCCTCTTCACCATGAAGTATAATCCTTAATTGATTGTCATGGAGAAAGTTGGTGTTTAGCCTACTATAACATAAGAAAACTTGAACACAGACAAAGACACACACACAGACGTCCTGCCACCTCTTTCTATGGAAAGTGTTGTTGTTTGATTGCAATAAAATTAAATGAATTTCACTATGAACAACTAAATCTTGCAAAAGCAAATGAAGTTTTGCTTATTTCTTCTGTCTCCCTTGTCACCCCTCCTTTTCTGCATGATTATCCCCTATGGCTAAACATAGTCCCTAAATTTTCAAATTTTCAATGCAAATTTCCATTTTCACTAGCTTTAAAATACCTGAGAAGAAAATCATCCAATACCTTGCTTCTAAAAACCAAACCATGTAATACCTATGCAGCCTAAAACTATCACAAATATATGTCCATGTAGTCTAAATTCACATGTCTGTATCATTTACGTGAGTACAACCAAACAACTTTTAAGTCTAGTTTACCTCTCATTGCTATGGTGATACATGACAGAGGGGAACAAAGGCTACTACAAAGGCGATGACACCGATCACAGCTAACATTTGTTAGGTGTTTACAATGGCAAGAGAGTGTCCATGTATTATCTCATTTAAACCTCACAGTGGTCCTATAAGGCTGGTGTTATATTTATTCTGTTTTTGTATATCAGGAAATTGAGGCACAAAGAAATTATCATCTTGCTCCAGGTCACATATCTGGTAAGTGTCTAAGCAAAGATTTTATTCATGGCAGTTAAACTATAGACCCTGGGCTTTTAACCACCAGTTATTACTTACAGATCTTAAGGACTGTTTTTTGATAGACTGTGTGGTTTTTGAGAGCTAGGCACTGGAGATACTGAGTTCTAGAGTTATTCAATTGTTGAGAAATAAAAATTTTCTCAGTGAAATGATAAAACTATGATTAAATGACACAATTAATTAGTAACAGTGATCTCTTAGGTAACTCATGTACCTCTCTCAGAGAAAGGATGCTAGTTACACTTACAAGTTAATGTGCTTTATTGGCAGAACACTTGATTAAATAAATGTAATCTACATAGTATTTAATTTTTCTAGTACAGCATTGGAACCATGTGGGCAGCAAGGACTAATGGCACCATCTGTCCCTATGTTATGATAAATATTGGCTGAATCTACTCCAAAGCCCCACGAAAAAATACATTGACCACATCCTAAGATGGTATCTGGAAGTTGTATGTTTCATTATGAAACTTCTAGAGAATTAAAGGAGTCAAGTCATATTTCTTATTATTACATAGTATTTTTAGGCACCTATGTATAGAGGCCAATGTTTTGTTCTAATATACCATCTGAAAAGCAATGTTATAGAAAGTCATCAAGAATGAGGAGAAATAATAATCCCTTAAAACTTATATTTCAATTTCCTTTTCTACTAAGTCAGTGGACTAGAAAAGTGGGCAGTCTGGCTATATGAATGAAAAGAAGATTCCAAATTAATTGAAGATAATTTAAACTAGTATTTTAAAAATTTGTGGTTAGTTTTTTTTTTTTTTTTTGCAGTACGCAGGCCTCTCACTGTTGCGGCCTCTCCCGTTGCGGAGCACAGGCTCCGGACACGCAGGCCCAGTGGCCATGGCTCACGGGCCCAGCCGCTCCGCGGCATGTGGGATCTTCCCAGACCGGGGCACGAACCCGTGTCCCCTGCATCGGCAGGCGGACTCTCAACCACTGCGCCATGAGGGAGGCCCTGTGGTTAGCTTTTAATCCCATAAGAAGATAATAAATGCTGTTCTCATGTATAGTAACTTTCTTGCACATGACTACCACATTGATCTGGCATTACAGAGAAGGGAATAATTTTCAAATAATAATATTTTCATAATAACTGATTCTTCCTATTAGGCTAGGTATCAACATTTATTTTTTAATGGGAATCATTTAGAAACCAACGATAAGAAATATTCAAATAAAACTGGTTATAAAAGAATATA
The DNA here is from genome assembly GCF_000442215.2 of Lipotes vexillifer. Taxonomy (NCBI): domain Eukaryota; kingdom Metazoa; phylum Chordata; class Mammalia; order Artiodactyla; family Lipotidae; genus Lipotes; species Lipotes vexillifer. The sequence goes on from NW_006797758.1 coordinate 135,910, forward strand.
TTCAATATATATCCTTCATAGGTACTTCAATATCTATGAAGCAGTCATAGCACTGATGCAATTCAAACTCTTGGATTTAAAGATTACCTATTCCCCTCCCCTGTCTTGTAGAAAACAGAGCTCTCCAGCAGAATGTAGGCCCTATGAGAGCAGGATATTAGTCCATATTTTTCCCCAGTGCCTAGCACATATTTAGTGTCCTTTAAATATTTGTTTATAACTTGAGAAATGAATGCAGTGGAATCTGATTGAAATTTCAGAAGTACTCATGGAATCGTGCTGTGCTCACCATATGCAATACATATAGGCTCAACCTAGCAGCACTGTTACTCTATTCTTGAATTCAAAGGTGGTTTTGGATTATTTGTTCATTAACATTGCATGGTCACTCTCACCTTAAGTGTTATTAAATATTACCTTTCAGTTAAACCAAGTAAAAGAAACGTATTTTCTAGTACCAATTACTACCAATGGGCACCTAATCTGAGGGATTTAGACTGAATGTTTTCCTCTTTAACTTCATTTTCATGTACATGTATTACAAACAATTCATTTCATTTGACAGATAATTATTTCTAAGCTTAATAGAAAATATACCAGTAAGTGAAATGGATATACACATCTCTTAGATGTCAAAAACGTTTATTTTTCTAGTTACACACCCATAAGTCTTTCTCAAATAGTCTCTTTTACTTTATGACAGAATAATTACTCCTTTTCACATTATTATTCCCACTGAGAGTTTTTTTCTTTCAAATGATCTTTATCTAGTGCCTATTATGTGCAAAATACTGTTCTGTGTGACTCATCATTTTTCAGTTTATTTGGCCCACACAATTTACCTTTCACAAGTCACATAGGCCACACATGCCACATTATTGAGTAGTACGAGGCTCTACAGTGATTTAAAATGATCAAATAAGTTTTAAAATGGAACGATAACTAGCTTTAACAGATATTGATCTTGATCTCCATTTTACTTTGATATACATATAATTGTGAAAAGTGTTCACTATATACCCCTTGCTAAGTAAACAGGGGTCACAGTTTAATGAAATTCCATTTTTGGTACCTCTTTGCTCTTACTTTGCTCACTGATAACAGCAGTTGCCCTTTGCCCTCAGACTGTTCCACGTGAGTTCTTCAACTGGTTTGTACACTGGTCTTCTATTTGGTACACAGTATAGCATCCAGCACCCCCATCCCTGGGAAGCAGAAGGATGGGGCAATAGGTCTACTGAAAGGCTTTGCACCTTTGAAGGTAGGGCCAGCTCACAAATGGTGGATCAAGGGGGGCTGCTGCAAGAGGTAGTGCACTGACTGACTTGTTATCTCTGGAGGGCTGGACAGAAAGAAAAGAGACAAGCTTGCCAAAGGAGAGCAAGAAGTCTTGAACTGGAAGGTGGGATAAGGAGCTGGGGCAAATTCCCTGGGTCATATGAAAAGGGTGGCTGCTGTGATTATTTGAAGGATGCTGGGGCTTCCCTGGTCGCACAGAATCCGCCTGCCAATGCAGGGGACATGGGGTCGAGCCCTGGTCCGGGAAGATCCCACATGCCGCGGAGCAACTAAGCCTGTGTGCCACAGCTACTGAGGCTGAGATCTAAAGCCCTTGAGCCATAACTACAGAAGCCCGCGCGCCTAGAGCCCGTGCTCCACAATAAGAGAAGCCACCGCAATGAAAAGCCTGCGCACCGCAAGGAAGAGTAGCCCCCGCTCGCCGCAACTAGAGAAAGCCTGTGCGCTGCAATGAAGACCGGACGCGGTCAAAAATAAATAAAATAAAAATAAATTTATATATATATAAAAAAAAAAAACGATGCCAGAGGTCTCAGGTGGAGCGACAGAGTCAAGAAGAGCACCGATCCTGCAAAGCCACAGAACTATGTTCATATAATCCATCATATGCAGAGCATGTGTCTTAGGAGCATGTATCTTACATAACCTGTATCATGTGCCACAAGTGATACACTTTAATCTCCCATCAATAGGAGGAGCATTTCACTCATTATCCTCAGGCATTTTTAAAATTCCTCTAATATGACAGGTGGTGTAAGGCTCTCTTAACACACATAAAAAGGCCTAGTATGCTGTAAATGGGAAATAAACTACTTGCATACTTCTTTGTTTTTGTGGTCTGTCTAAAGCAATTCAAATGATTTGAAAAGCAATTAATGTTCTATCTAGTATGACATACTGCACAAGTTTTATGTGTGTTTTATCGAACTTTGGTTTGAGTTTCACTAGTTCCCAGGGATTCTGAGAGCTTCAAGTGTAGTGATGGTCACTGTAAATATGAAAAGGGAGATATCTATGGAGGAAATCAAAATTATCTGATAGTTTAATAGATTTTTGAGGATCACTTTAAGAAACAAGGACCCCCCCCCAAATATTTTAGGTTAAAAAATTTTATACATTTATCATAATAAATATTATGTATATTTATTATACACACAGAGTAGAGAGAGATTAATGTGAGGATGAATAGCATAGCTCTTCTGCCATTTTAGTGAATCACTTAATCTCACCAAGATAGAATGTTTTCATAATTGAGATAATAATGTCCACCTATAAATTATCATCAGGATTAAATAATTTAGTTTTTGGAACACAGCTGGCACAAAGATTGAAGTATATCTAGCACAAAGAAGGGTCTTAACATGTTGGTTCTTTTTTCCTTCTTTACTTATAATCTACTGATTATATACGCATGGTGTGTCTGCTCGGCAATGCAAAAACCTTTGCCTTGAAATGTCGTTTGACAAAAAACTTTTTGTCTGGGCATATTCCGGTTATTGCTATAACTTTTACAGCCCTTTTACATATGAGGGTTATTGCTAGACCTTTAATTTAATATTTGTCTGTGGTTTGTGCTGCTTGAAAAAAAGAATTTTTCTCTTCTCTAAGTTTATGTAGTTTGATATTTTTTCACACTATTATGCTTGCAACCCAAGAATAAAGACAACTCATGCCAAATTACTAGAAAAAGTGTTAGGTATTAGATCAATAGACTAACATGCAGCCAAGTAATCATGATTTGCTTGTCACCTGTATAATAAGACACTGATAAAACCTGTTAACGTGTTTCTTATTATACGTTCCCCAAACTCTTATCTACTGAGCAGTGTTCAAAGATTAGTCTGACATATCCTTTGTTGGCTGAAAGTTATCATGTTCTTACCCTGGGTTTATCACTCTATAGTGAGAATTTTCTGAATGAGAGAGCTCTTGCCTTTTAAAACAGTATATATATATATGTATACACACACACATATATATATGTATGTATATATATATGTATGTATATATGTATATATATACACACACATATTCATATATGCATATATATTATCTTTCTGTAGTGAGGAAACTAGGTCAAAACTCTAATTTAAAATTTTATACAGAGAATTTATAAGATTAATGATATATGTGAAATTCACTCTCTCATTTCACAAGCCATGATATTTATTGTCTTATTCTGAGTCATGGTTCTGTGACTTCAAATATCAAAGCGATCATACATGGTTGTGTAGCTTACATGCGTCTTCTGTGTTTTCAACCTGTGAAACTTTGGGTGGTTTTATCTCAAGCATGATGTATTAAAATACTCAGTATTCTGAGATACTATGTGGAATATCTGGATACAGACAATGAACTAGAAACCTAGATATTATAGTGGGAGAGGGAAGGAAACCCTAAGAGCCCCTGGTTTCTAGATATGATGCAATAGCATATGTCTCTATAAGTTTTAGCAAGGCATTTACACTTTTGAAGCCCCCATGTTCTCATATATGAAGTAGGAGTAAGAACAATCTTGCCAACCTAAGATCTAGGTTGAGGGCCAGATGAATAATAGATATGAAAGCACTTTGTAGATGATAACTCAGTATACTCAAAGAAATACTTATTTGTGTGCCTGATATACACTAGGTCCTAAACAGTTAGAAAACGGTCTAAGAGGTCATCAGAGGGATGAGCATATGTCCAGCTAAGCTGTGGCAAAAGTTGTGGACCCAAAGGAAGCCCTTGGGAGAGAGCAGGACTTCTTGTGAAGGATGAACAAGTCCATTAGAATGTTAACAAGCAGAGACATGCAGTAACAGAGACATAGAGAAAGACTAAGAAAGAAAACCTAATACACTGAAAGCCAACAATCAACCGAGGTTATAAGGCGTCATCTAAGGGCAAAACTCTATGTGAAACGTCCCAACAGAGATTTAAAAAGTTTTGTTCTGTTATTCCAACAACATGTATGTTTCCAAAATAAGCAAGGAAATTCATAAAGAACAAAATTGTAAAATGTGGTAAAAGTGTGCTCATAAGTTGTTTAAATACTAAATACTATATGCAGGGAATAAAAAACAAAGTGAAAATTATGAAGTTTTACCAGTTTATGTAATTTTCTGCCTCAACAGACACTGAAGGATTTTGTAAGTTCATTTAACATAAACTTTATGTGGATATTTAATTTAATGCATTTTTACAAATGTTATTTCACATATCAATACTACAACCCGTGACCTTGAGAAATTAATGAAGTAAATTTTTCCTTGGGTTTAAAATAAATCCCAGAAGTGGTTCAAATTATCTACACAAATTAAAGTTCTTAATGCAAAGTGAAAACTGTCTATTTGCATACAGAAAACTATTTTTCTTTGGCCTTAAACTAATATAACTTTATACATGAGGATCAGTGACAACAGCATACCTGAATTCACTAATCTGCATAAGTAATCAGTATATGTAAAATAATTTTAGAGTAAAAAGACCAGATTTCTGGTAGACTCTAGATACACAGTATATGTCATAAATAAAAGTATGAAATTTGAAAGATATCTTATTATTATGATATATGACAGTGTTTTATACTTACAGGTAATACTATTTATACAAGATCTGGATACATAGTAAATGGGTAGCTTCTTTGAATTTGATAGAAATCTACTGAGATAATGAATCCCACTGTTTCCCTATAGCTCTAATCAATTTATTTCTAACCTATGTCTTTCTTTTGAGTATGCACTGAGAGGGGGATAAAAGGCCAATAATTATAATAATTAGTCTAAAATTGTTGTGCAGTTGACATAAATGGCAATAAGCATTGATCATCTCCAACTTGTGGCAAAATTCATGACATTTTGCAATCAATGTTAGTTAACCAGTAACCTGAAGTGTCTTGATTTACATGTTCCATAGATGAAGGAAATATAGTGTATCTCTAGAAATAGGTCAGCTGATCGGAAGTACTAATACCCTACACACACACACACACACACACACACACACACACACGCACACACACACACACACAGGGATGGAGGGGACAGAGAGAAAGACAGAGAGAAAGAGAGATTTTAAAAAAAAAAACTTTACAAGGGACTGGTAGAAAAATATTTTTTTCCATTGAACATTATTACACTTTGAAAAGAAAGCTACACTGAGGAAGGAGAATAGAGGGAACTCACATGAATAGAGGTCCTAAAATTTTTCTGGAACATAGTAGGCTTTTACATATACAATCTCATAGTAGAAACAAAATCAAGAGGTATAGGTTCTTGAAGAGTTGTTTTCAACATCTACAGGAAGAATTGTAGGGAGATTGAAAAAGAAACAGCCCGTACCCATTCTTATTCTATAAAACCATATATTCTGCAAAATCACATGTAAAATATAGCTTCTAGGGCATAATGGGCCATAATTTACCTATGTATAATAGTAACTATGGATTTAGTAACTATTATGCTATTTGTTAACGCTGTTGAATATGGAAAATGGAGGTGTGGAACAAGGCAAGATTGATGCTTGAGGGTGGGGGCAGGGGAACATTTTCTCAAAAACCATGAACAAAATTTTGAGAAGAAAGAACTTTAATAGGGGAGATTATAGTATTCTTCAGGGTCCCTAGGAATAAAACTAAGAATTTAGCACCATTCGATTTCTACTCTACATACACACATAGTCAATATATGTTCTATGTGCATGTTTTAACTATATAAGTATATATATGTGGTATATTTATACACATCAATTTAATAAAAGCAACAGCATTTCAAAACATTAAAAAAATAATTGTAATTTACAAACTTAACTATTATATTGAATATCTTCTCTTTCTTCTAATCCTAGCTTCCCTAACTCCTCCTCCCCCCACCCCCACCCCCACCCAATGCACACCTTAACCACACAGAAATTTCCAAAGTCCTCTGAACATGCCATGAATTTATCTATGTTGGACCCTCTTTTACTTCTCTCCCTTCTCTGCACTACTTAGTCACCTTTCCTGTAAAGCTTTCTGTGAACCCCCCCACCCAAGTCACAATTGATTAACATCATTCTCCGATCCCTTAGCAGCACTCTGTTGACACTGCCACTAGGATTATTTTAGGATATTCAAAGGTTCTAGCATTTCAAAATTAGTAGATCTGGCTTCTTAAAGGGCCAGTGTCAAACTCTAATCAACAGTTCTTCATATTCACCTCACTAGCTTTCCCATGAGGTCCCACAATCAATCCATATGAATCCTATCCATCTTACAACACCTTCATCCAATTTCTTCAGAATAAATAAAACATATAGTACAATCCACGTAAAAATGCCTTTGTTTGCCTCATGAACATTGGCTTTACAGCATGTCCCTGGTCAATATAACCACAGCTGATGTGACTTTGCTACATTTTGCATTATTGCCATTTGTGCACTACATAAGGGAAAATAGATGGTGTCAATAAATTATAATCTGACTTACAGGAACACACAGAAAAGTGTACTCCATAAAGTCAATTTGCGCAAATGCTATGATATGACAGTGGGATTGAACGTTTTGTATTTTCCCATAAAATGGACTAAGAATAGTGCAGGTGAAAGATTAAAATGGCTTCTAAGAACACAGAATAAGAGAAGGATTAAGAAAAGCCATGGCTTCCTTCTTTTCTCTCAAGAGTTCTTCAGTTGCTGTGATCAATATTACAAAGGTTTTCCATTTTGCTTCAACACTGCCCTCTACTAAGCTGTTAAGAAAGAATAAGTATAGAAGCTGACAGCTGACATATTGACATAGCCTAGAAAATAGAGTTTAGCATTTAGTTTTTGTTTGGGGTATTGTTTGCTTTTTGTTGTTTGGGATTTTTTTATTTGTTCTTCTTTATTTTCGTCTGCATGCATAATATATGATTATATAATTTAGACAGCCTGGGCTTGAATCTTAATTCTATGGCTCACAAACTGACTACCTATACAAAAATTACTTGATCTCTTTGTGCCTCCGTTTCTCAGCTATAAAATGGTCATAATAATGATACCTACCTCAAAGGAACAAGGTATGCACATTTAATGATTTAATTATGACAATTAAATCTATTAATATTGGGAAGTGCTTCTTATAATGGTGTCTGACACATAACATAATAGGTGCTACATATGTGTTTTAAAAATAAAACTATAAATGTATCATGATATAATTACTCTTTACAACTAAAAAAATGGAACATATTTCTTAGATGATATTATTACTACTATTATTATTAATTTGTATCGCAAGGGAAACAGCCCTTTAAAATGTCTTAGAATTAATTTGGAATATAAACAAGTATAAAGCTTTAAACGGGAAAATCCAACCAACTTATATATATTAATGTTACTGCTTTGTTTGGGAACACAGGCAAAAAAGGAAAGAAGGAAGAATGGAAAGAGAGATTGACCAAGAGAGAAAACAAGGAAGGGAAAAGGCAGAATGACAGAGGGAAGGAAGAGGCATGAAGAACGGAAGGTAGGAAGGCTGGCAGACAGAAAGGAAGACTTTAATATACCTGAAGAAAATATAATCCTGAAAAGCTGACATAATAATCAAAATACCTAAGTTGACATAACTTTTATGAGTGTTAGAAGGGCTTTTTGAAAAACTAATTTACAACCTGAAGACACATTAGTTATTATGATTAGTACCATACAACTGCAAATTATTTCACCTACTTTACCTGTCCATTAACTTTTCAATATTTAATTAGCCTACTTTAAAACATTTCATATTAATTTTGTCCAAAATTAAAAGGAGAAAAGGAAATTGAGGATGTGTTAATGTTTTTTATAATGTTTGAATTAAATTAATTAGACATTTTCATAAACCTTTTATGCAAAGTTTGCTTTCTTTGGAAATGCACATACTTAAAAAGTGTATAAGCATTAATTTGTAACTTTCTAATATAAATTATCCTAATTGAACCTAATATGTTCTATTGAGTATTGTGGAATTATTCCTTACTAAATTATATATGCAAATTTTCAACAGTGTAAATTGAGTTATTTCTAAGCTACATTAAAATTAAAAGCAATTATTTTGCATTTGTTTGCTTTTTTATATTTGAATACTTCTTGGTTTGCTTTAAAATATTACACTTGAAAATTATAAATATTACAATTAAAATAATAAATATGCCACTGATATGTATATAAAACTATATTCATAAGCATCTTTACAGTCAAATATCTAAACATCCAACAGCAGAAATTCTAGGGCCAATGTATTATATTTTCGACTACATTTCTCACTGAATATTGTTTGATAATTACACTTAAATTATTAAATTATGTGGAAAACATAGCACGACTGATTATATACAAACTGTGTTATGGTATACATTTTATATTTAGTTAGCCTAATAAATGTTTTCCTAAAAATATTATACATTATAGAATATTATATAACACAATATTATAGGAAATATTATAGAACATAGAAAATCAAGAATAAGTTTATATTCAAACATAGTTCAAAAAGGATAGAAAATTTTACCGACATAGCATCACCAAAGTAGTTCAAGCATTAAATTTCCCTTTGAGCTTCCTGGTATCCAAGAGAACTAGCAAAGAGGGTTATGCAAGTCCCTTTGACTTATGAAAGGAAGCATGAATATTGATATGGAAGGCAACTTTTATGTCACTGAATTCATAAGAATGAAAAGCATTAAGGACATTATCTCCAACAACAGACATACTTATGGCTCATTTACATAAGAACTTTTGAAAAAGCCAATGCCATAATAAATTGTTACAATTATTTGTGTGGTGAGTTGCACTTACATAATAATAATGGCTAAGTTTATTGAGCTTTTACTATGTGGGCACTCTTGAAACACTTAATATGTATCAGCCTGTTTAAACCCCACAGCAACCGAAAAAAGTAGGTACTATAAGGCACGCATTTATTCAACCATATGTATCGATTACCTATTCTGTTCTAGGCACTTAGAATTCATTAGTAAAGAAAACAGCAAAAAGCCTTTCCCACTGTTTTAGATTTAAAAAACGGAGATTGAAGAGGGTAGGGAATCTAAGGTCACAAAGCAAGTCACCTGACCTGGTGGAGCCACTGTTGGAACAAGGCAGTCTGTTTAGCCTGAGTTCTTACAAATTAGGCCAGACATGCTTCAGATATGTAAATATATATTAGTAATACATGTTAGGATTTTTGTAAATCCATTTCAAGTGACCAAAGGTCTGAGTTCTCTCTGACCAAATGGGAGGATGTGTTGCCGGTAGGAGAAAAAAGAGAAAGTGGGGAAAGAGCCAGTTTGGGGTGAAAATAAACAATCTCCCCAAAGCCAAAAATATTAATCCCTCAATCTATTTGTCTTTCTCAAACCTCTACTGAGTACCTACACTGTGCTACACACTGTTACACACCCTAGAGATCTCTGGATGACTAAGATATGATATGTTTGTCTTTCGAGAGTCACTGTCTTGCTGGTTACCGGGCTGCTGAGGAAGATTCATTGCTGACAATTCAATGAAGAAAGTACAACTATGTCCATATGCTCTGAATATTGAGGCATGGAGAGGGGGTGCCCGTCCACCTTGGGGGACAGGACAAGGAAGCAGTCCTGAAAGTTTTAGAAGAAGTTCGTCGTCAAAACATCAAATATCCCAAAATTAAGATGAATGTAGATTAAGGGGAAATTCTTTTTAGAAAGCAAAGGAGAAAGGCAAGCCAATCAATCTTATTAGATAGGCACAGAGAACAAGAGAAAAAGCAGATGACAGAGCAGGAGGGAGAGAAGAGAGCAGAGAACGGAGAGAAGGTCAGGGGAGGGGGGAGAGAGAGCATTAGAGAGACTGACAGAGACAGATAAAACAAAGAGACAAAGAATGAGACAGAGACACACACACACACACACACAGAAAGAGAGAGAGAGAGAGAGAGAGAGAGAGAGAGAGAGAACTGACTAGATGACTAATGAGAGAGCCTAGAAGAAAACACGGGTGAGAGAATTAGCAGTTTTAGCCATTTAGAACTGGGATCAATACTGGTTTTACCACCTAGTAGTCTGGGATCTTAAAGAACTTCTTACCTCCTCTTATCCTTTGTTTCCTTGTTTCTAAAACCAGATAAGTAATATCCATCTCAAAACATTGCTGAGAGAGTAAATACGATAATGCTTATGAAATATCTGACACCTAGCTACTCAATAAATAGGACTTTTCTCCTTTCCACTATATATATTATTTTGGATAAACTCGAGGTCTGGAAAGTGATGGGGTTCCATCAGGACTCACTACCCCTATATTTGACATATTGCATATTTTAAGATAAAGGAACTTAAGAAATGGTAGCTTAAGGAAGAACTTTCCAACCTTCCCCTGGAAGCAGGTCATAAAACCCACAAATGAAAGGTGCCCTCCCTATACCTAGAGGACAAGAGCTCCCTTATCTCCAAAGACAAAAGGATGCTGAGAAGAATCCTAGTGAACTGGCCTTGCTAAGTCTTCCCCATTTCACTACACCTGGCTCAGACCCTGTGTCTTATCCTATTTTTCCACAACTTTCCATTCTTCATCACACATAGAATAAAAAGGCTCAGGTGTAACCTCTTCTTTGGGTCTTCATTTCCTTATGGAGTCTCCCATGTCATGTAAAACTTACAAATTAGTATGCTTTTCTCTTGTTAACCTGTCTTCTGGGAAAGAGACCCAGCCAAGAACCTAGAAAAAAATTTTTTTTCCTCCCCTACAAAAGACCACTAACTTGGACTTTTGAAGATTTCAGAAATTTCCCTTTAAACTAATATCATGTTAGCTTAGTAGCTGTAGTTGGTAATGACTTCATTCATTCATTCTTTCTTTCATTCAGTCTTTCTTTGGTAACTGTTTATTAAACAGTTAGTATTTGGTGACATCATACTAAATGCCACAGGATCAAATTCAGTGGCTCCTGCCTGAGAGAAATTCAAAGCATTCTCAAAAGTAATTGCAGGGAAACATTCCAGTAGGGAGATGTAAAGAGTGTACCTAGAACACAGAGGCCTGAGTAATTTGATCTGCGCTGTGCTTTGTTATTGTTGCTTGTGTTATTGTTGCTTGTGTTAGAAATTGTTGCTCCCACAAAACATGAAAGTAACATTTCTCAACTACATATTCTTCGTTGGCTGAAATGCTTTTGCCTAAATCAAATCTAGTTTGTAGGGCTTCCCTGGTGGCGCAGTGGTTGAGAGTCCGCCTGCCGATGCAGGGGACACGGGTTCGTGCCCCAATCCAAGAAGATCCCCCATGCCATGGAACGGCTGGGCCCGTGAGCCATGGCCGCTAAGCCTGCGCGTCCGGACCCTGTGCTCCGCAACGGGAGACGCCACAACAGTGAGAGGCCCGCGTAACGCAAAAAAAAAAAAAAAAAAAAATGCTTTGGGAAGTAGAGTCATTTTCACAATGTTGATTCTTCCAATCCAAGAACATGGTATATCTCTCCATCTGTTTGTATCATCTTTAATTTCTTTCATCAGTGTCTTATAATTTTCTGCATACAGGTCTTTTGTCTCCTTAGGTAGGTTTATTCCTAGATATTTTATTCTTTTTGTTGCAATGGTAAATGGGAGTGTTCTCTTAATTTCCCTTTCAGATTTTTCATCATTAGTGTACAGGAATGCAAGAGATTTCTGTGCATTAATTTTGTATCCTGCTACTTTACCAAATTCATTGATTAGCTCTAGTAGTTTTCTGGTAGCATCTTTAGGATTCTCTATGTATAGTATCATGTCATCTGCAAACAGTGACAGCTTTACTTCTTCTTTTCCGATTTGGATTCCTTTTATTTCCTTTTCTTCTCTGATTGCTGTTGGAGGAATCAGGCTCTCTGACTTCAGATTATACTACAAAGCTACAGTAATCAAGACAGTATGGTACTGGCACAAAACAGAAATATAGATCAATGGAAGAAGATAGAAAGCCCAGAGATAAACCTAGGCACATATGGTCACCTTATCTTTGATAAAGGAGGCAGGAATGTACAGTGGAGAAAGGACAGCCTCTTCAATAAGTGGTGCTGGGAAAACTGGACAGGTACATGTAAAAGTATGAGATTAGAACACTCCCTAACACCATACACAAAAATAAGCTCAAAATGGATTAAAGACCTAAATGTAAGGCCAGAAACTATCAAACTCTTAGAGGAAAACATAGGCAGAACACTCTATGACATAAATCACAGCAAGATCCTTTTTGACCCACCTCCTAGAGAAATGGAAATAAAAACAAAAATAAACAAATGGGACCTAATAAAACTTAAAAGCATTTGTACAGCAAAGGAAACCATAAACAAGACAAAAAGAGAACCCTCAGAATGGGAGAAAATATTTGCAAATAAAGCCACTGATGAAGGATTAATCTCCAAAATTTACAGGTAGCTCATGAAGCTCAATAACAACAAAGCAAAAAACCCAATCCAAAAATGGGCAGAAGACCTGAATAGACATTTCTCCAAAGAAGATATACAGACTGCCAACAAATACATGAAAGAATACCCAACATCATTATTCATTAGAGAAATGCAAATCAAAACTACAATGAGGGCTTCCCTGGTGGCACAGTGGTTGAGAGTCCGCCTGCCGATGCAGGAGACACGGGTTCATGCCCCGGGCCAGGAAGATCCCACATGCCGCGGGGGGGCTGGCCCCATGAGCCATGGCCTCTTAGCCTGCACGTCTGGAGCCTGTGCTCCGCAACGGGAGAGGCCACAACAGTGAGAGGCCCGCATACGGCAAAAAAAAAAAAAAAAATCTAGAAACAATAAATGCTGGAGAGGGTGTGGAGAAAAGGGAACACTCTTGCACTGCTGGTGGGAATGTGAATTGGTACAGCCACTATGGAGAACAGTATGGAGGTTCCTTAAAAAACTAAAAATAGAACTACCATATGACCCAGCAATCCCACTACTGGGCATATACCCTGAGAAAACCATAATTCAAAAAGAGTCATGTACCAAAATGTTCACTGCAGCTGTATTTACAATAGCCAGGAGATGGAAGCAACCTAAGTGTCCATCATCGGATGAATGGATAAAGAAGATATAGCACATGTGTACAATGGAATATTACTCAGCCATAAAAAGAAATGAAATTGAGTTATTTGTAGTGAGGTGGATGGACCTAGAGTCTGTCATACAGAGTGAAGTAAGTCAGAAAGAGAAAGACAAATACCGTATGCTAACACATATATATGGAATCTAAGAAAAAAAAATGTCATGAAGAACCTAGGGGTAAGAATAAAGACACAGAACTACTAGAGAATGGACTTGAGGATATGGGGAGGGGGAAGGGTGAGCTGTGACAAAGTGAGAGAGTGGCATGGACATATGTACACTACCAAATGTAAAATAGATAGCTAGTGGGAAGCAGCCGCATAGCACAGGGAGATCAGCTGGGTGCTTTGTGACCACCTAGAGGGGTGGGACAGGGAGGGTGGGAGGGAGGGAGACGCAGGAGGGAAGAGATATGGGAACATATGTATATGTATAACTGATTCACTTTGTTATAAAGCAGAAACTAACACACCATTGTAAAGCAATTATACTCCAATAAAGATTTAAAAATAAAAAAGAAAAAAAAGAAATAAGGGCCTTAAAATGTAATTTCTGAGCAGTCTTGCTCCTGAGTTAATTTAGTGTGCCTGAATTTGTGTAACACAACAAAGCAGATTGTGTGGGGGGAAGGTTTGTTTCATTCCCCTAGATATTTGACGATTAAGTCTTCTAACTACTACTTGTGCTACTGACAATACTTTTTAGCTAGTACTGTTGGCTTACATGAACTCCATCACATCATTCCTCCTATAACTCAAGAATGCTTTTCTGCAAAACATTTAGACATTATACAATGTACAACAATATGCAATAGTGTTCCATAGACATACAAGTTAATAGTATCAATAGCCATCAGCTTTTTATTTATAGAGTACCCTGATTATAATAAACTCTTGCTTAACACAAAAAGTAGGAGGGGAAGAGTATAAAGTTCGTTGTTCTATACAACTTACAGGAAATTCAATGTGTGTGTGTGTGTGTGTGTGTGTGAGAGAGAGAGAGAGAGAGAGAGAGAGAGAAGGGAGTGCTGTGAATATATCAGGGGAGCCAGATTACTTAGTATTATGATTATATTTATGAAAACATCTCCCCTTTCAGCTGCTTCACTTTGCTTCCATCTCTACAAAGAGACACCCCCACTGGATGGTTAACAGACTTCATGGCCAAGTCCAGTGGCCCTAGAACTCATTCTTTTTGCTGCTCCATTACCCTTGACAGTTATAACTTCTTTAAAATCCTCTCCTAAGTATTCTTCTCTTAACTGCTTTCTAACAGGCCTTGGCTTTCTTTGGGCTTTCTGATTTTTGCCTCATAAATGTTACAGCCCTGGCTTCCAGGTATCTTTAAACTTAAATTTTTAATGACTTCTTCCATTTTGTTAGTTTCTGTGGAATGGATAAAGCAAATAGCTCATTCTCTTGTACTCGTCTTTAACTAGATCTCTTAGTCACTCTTCAAGTGCTTAGGGGTCATTCCCACCAGTTCTTTTAACCATCTAATATCATCATTCTTCTGAAACTATCTTCCCTTTCTCACTTCTTTGGTCTGTCTCTAAAGAGTCTTCCTTCCTCCCACTTCCAGAATCCTAGAACCATTTTCTGTCATGGGCTTCTTTCTCTTCTCTCTTGTCTTCATGTCTGGAAACTTCATCTGTACTTCTTGTACACCCCTACCAGATTTCTATGATTTATATCTAATTCTCTTTACACTACTATAGTGGAAGAAACACAATTTGAAATGGTTTAGAAGATAAAGCCAAGACTCCTGAATCTGTAACTTTAGGCTATCTATTACCTTAACTTTTCATGTGCATACTTAATGAGAGCTAAAAAGTGCTAAACAATGAACATTTATCATGATCCTTATTAATTTCTTTGCATGTTTTTCCATTTCTTCTTCATTAAAAAACATGAAATAGAGATGACTGTTTTGCTCCTTTAACAGAAAAAGAATATGAAATTTTGAGTGGTAAAATACCATACTCAAAGTCATAGGCAACCAAAGATTGGTGGAGAAAGTGCTCTAAGCTAGGTCTATAGAGACTAAATCATTTGCTTAACCTTTTACTGCCTCTTCAATACAATGAACCTTCTGTCTACTCACCTCCAAATGGAATTTCTGTTCTAGGAAGTTCAGCATCTCTTTATCAACCTTCACTTGACCTCAAATTTATTTCTATCCCATCTCCTAACTCATCCTTTTTTCCTATGTTGAAATAATTGTCTCCTACTTCTCCAAAAGTGTATATCCAACATTTTCCTCAAAGCCTAGTTCAAGATTTTCTTCTCTGTGAACTCTTCTTTGAAAAGCTTTACCTTAAGTAATATTTTTATTATGTTGTCTATCACATAGATATGCTCTATGCTATATTGGCTTGCAACATTCTTTAATGTTCCCATTGGTATACCATTTAGCTCTGCAGTTTGGTTTAAGTTTCATGAGGGTAGAAAGCATATTTTCTAAATCCCCTTCCTGAAGTCAGAGGGGGAACTGGACCAGACTGGAATGTATTTATGGAGTTGGGTGGGTAAGATATCCCTTTTCCAAGAGGAAATGGAAAAGGATTGCCCAGAGAGACAGTGTCCAGTGATGGGACATATCTCCATCAGAGGTGGACACGTCATCCAACCTGCCACCCATCAAAAGGCATGTGCAACAGACAAAGCTGGAGTAAAAGGCAGAAATAAGGCATTTAACAATTTTTAAAAAAATGATCAAGGTGGGACCCTGAATTGGATCTTGAAACAGAAAGAAGGTATTAATGGGAAAACTGGTAAAATTCAAATGTAGTCTGGAGTTCAGTTAGTAGTAATGTACAAATATCAAGCAGTCAGAATGGGGAAGGAGACGTAAAGGACTTTAAAGACACATTTTGAGCTGAGGCAACATAGGAAACTTTCTGTAACCTCTATAGGATGATACGGTTGCAGGACATAACAGATACAAAGCTTTTTATATCAAAACATACTTTATTTAATAAAGGAAACAGGAAGATTCCACTTTATTTCTGGCATAACTGTTAAATATAAGGTGTAAATTCTTCTATTATATATTTTAAATCTACCATTATGTGTGATATATTGTGACCAAACTTTAGTTAAAACCGAAATGAGCATTGTGATGAGAAAAACTTACAGATAAGTGATTTTTTTGAAAATAGAATGGATGGCTTACAAATTACTGGAAATAACACAAACCAGAGGAATTCAATGACAGGCAATAAAAGATTCTGAAATGAAAGTTCTAAAATATCAAAACCAATGAGGGTCATTCGAGTATCAAAGAGCCTATGCATGAATCTATGATTCTGAACTAATGTAAGAAGAAAAAATACTCTCCTAAAATTTACGTCATTTAATGGGAAAAAAAATCAAGAATTAAATCAACCAGGAAGAATTTTGATAAGAAAAAATTGCTGAGCAATAGGCAGTAACCAAAACCATAATGACAGTTTTAAGTGGAAAATTACATTTACGGCTTTAATATATTCAGATTGTAAAAATAAAATAAAAGCCCAATAGAAATATTGGTCTTACTAGTATAGGAACACGATGATACAAAAACAAATGATTCTAACACTAATAGGAGGTTGCAGTTGTACATGTTAAAACTGTGTGTTCTCAATAGGTGATTGTTTCATGATTTTTTTTTAAGTCTCCAATATTGCAGTACCTTGTATTTCCTTGAGGAGTCCTAAAACCATGGCTTTTACTCTTAGAGAACTTTTAATATTATTTGGACGTAATAATAAGACTTACTAACACAATGTCAGTGATGCCAATTATTTCCCAAGAGGAGTACAGCCAGTACTCCTGGCCCCCAGGAGCCAGGAAATGCTTCCATTCCCACAAGCACTTTTGTGATGTGATTTTATCACCCTTTCCATAAAATCAGGAGTCCCTTTCTCAGCTGCTTCCCCCACCATTAATCTTGCTTTGGCCAAGAGAATGCAGCAGATGCAGATTCGATATGCTAAATGGCTTACAGTTCTGAGCTTTAGAAAACCTTACAGCTTCTATGCTTCACCCTCTCGGACCTCTGTCTTTGTTCAAAAGTGACATGATTGTCTATGCAAAATATCTCAAAGAGCCAACAGCAACAACACAACCCTGCTGGAACCGATGAAAACTACTTTTGTATAAGAATAAAAGAAAAGGAAAGCAATGGGGGCTGTTTCAATCAAGAGGTTTATAGGAGACAAAAGCTTGGGTTTTAGAACGGTTAGGTGTAACCAAGAGGGGAGAGAATTTCTGGTGAGGGTACATGATGGGGAGATAACTTCAAATGAAGATAAGAAGGCCATATCTGCACAAAGGTAAAGCTATTTTGACTCAAATGGTGGCAGAAATACAGGGCTAAATGACAGCTATTTACTTTTACTCTGGTTTTGGGCATTGTCCTAAAGGCCGTATGTGAATTATTGACTTGTGTATCACAAAAATATATATGAGTTCTGAATTATTAGCATCCATTTTACAGCTGGGGAAATTGAAGCTTAGAAAGTTACGAGCTTACAGAAAGCACTCTCTTCAAAACTAACGTAGCCTCAAATTCTAACCCCAAATTATGGTCGACGCTTTGAACTTTACCCAAGAAGCAATAGAGATGAAATATTTGGTTTGTTTTTACAGGGTTGTCTCCATATGAGTGTGTGTGTGAGTGTGTGTGTGTGAGTGTGTGTGAGAGAGAGAGAGAGAGACAGAGAGAAAGAGAGAGAGAGGGAGGGAGGGAGGGAGGGAGAGAAGGGTATCAGGGGGAGGGAGACAGCTTAGAGAAGGAGCATGCTAGCAAAGATAGAGACTAAAAGTAGCCCTCCTCCTTTTTTCATTCCTCTGCTCATCTGGTATGTGCACCTTGACATCACTTAAGGGGTCCTGGAAAATCCCAGTGCCACTAAGAGTGGCCTCAGTTAGAAAGGTAGACAAATAACCTCACTGTCTAGGGAAAGGGGAGAAAAATCAGTTCATTTAAATTTTGAAGGTTTACGAAGAAAAACTACTTAATCCCAAACAGGACTTAAGTGGAGGGAATGCTTGGAAGTTTCTTTTAGTTAACTTGTCTTGGTTAAGCATTCAAGGAGCTGGCTAGCGCCATGGAAATTGGTTGTGTTTATGACTTGGGAATCTGAGTGCTAACAGTTGTCACAGTTGCAGAGCATGGGTAGAGAATATCTAATTAATTAATAATAAAGGAGCAGGGTCGTCTTCTCTCAAAACCCTGGATTCTGAGTGAGGCTTCATCTTAGTAACGGTCCATCAGAGTGGGCATGCCAAGCCCTCAGTGGTTGCCAGTACAGGAATGCGGCTATGGCTCTGATAGGATGTACAGCCCCCCCTTATGGCTTAGACTGTGTAGGTACTAGGTTTCTTGCATAAATGTGTGTGATGGGATCAAGACAGATATCTGATATTTTCTGTTAATGAGACATGTGAGAGTGTAGGCCATTAAGAGGATAAAATGAAGATGAAGTGCTTACAGTCACATCCCAAATTTGTGGAGCAGGTTTTATCTGCTTTATTTTGAAATAAGCCGTGAAAGTATGCTTAATCACAATGTGTCTCTAAGCCTATTGAACTAGGGCAGGAGCTTTCAACATTTCCTTTGCCAGACTTCACACACCTAGAAGTGAGAGTTTTGTTTTGTCCTCTGGGTTTCAATGCCAGGAATCTCCCTGGCTATGTTTGTCATAGATATAGAAATGCTGTCCATGACATAGGCTGGTATTCATTAGGGGCAAGGCTGACAAAGTACACCCACAGGTCAGCATTTAGTTTCTTCTGCAGCCTACAGTTTCCACAAGTGATATTCAAAGATGGGATTTTTCCAAACGTCCTCTTTCCGAAGATTTGAAAAACACTGGAGTGAACAGCATGGAACCAGTTCTATGTCCTTAGTACGTGTTGCCTAAGGAAAAGTGAAAGGCCTGCAATTTCTAGTTCCTCAGAAGGTATTTACTCGCTCTAGCGGCATCTGACTCTTCCTAAACTATTACATAATCTTTAAAAAAAAAGACGAAACTACATTGAACAAATGTACACACTAAAGCATCAGAAGAGCCAGGAAGAGTGCCTTCCTATCTATTCCTTTAGAGGGACTGTGGCAGACTGAATCATTTTTGAACAAAACATGAATATATGCTCCTTTAAAGATTACAAAATTTGACTGTTCTGTGGAGATTCTGAAAGACAAGAACTACTAAAAAGCTGTGTTCATTCCTTTTTTGTCCCTGAGAGTTGTCTAAGAAAAATAATGTGAGAAAGCAGTTGCATTAGAATAGAACTGCACAGCTGCTTTGAAAAATGTTGTAGTTCTGGTATTAGAGTTTAAAGGAAAAGGCTGAAATAATTTTTAATGCAGGACATTGATTTTTCTTAAACTCTTTTAAATACCCATTTCTAAGGTGGGAGGAGATAACGTGACCTTTACATCTCTCCCAGTGTTTACACCTGAAGTGTGATCCATACAACACTGCTGCTCTGGGACAGTTCTATCAATACACGTTGGTCCAAAACCAAAATCACCAAAAATCTGATATACTTTAAAGTACATTTTCCACAGAAGGTGTTCATATACCTTTAAAAGCACAACTAAAATCATAAGCAAACACAGATTTGCTTTTGGCATGTGACTGGTTACACGTGATTGATATTATAACTGAATTATATTTGAAAAAATATGACCCTTAAGCTCTCCCCTGCTCTGAACATTACTTAATCTCTGGTCTACAGTAAATGGGGATGAAGACCAAGTAATGAAGTTCTGAAATGTAATAGGTTATTTTTTAGGTCTGTGTCAATACAACTACAGCAAAACCACTACGTCAAAGTGATGAGAATATACTAATGGAGAATGTGGGTCACTGAAAATATATGCTTATCGCCTCTTCAATTTGTTGCTATGTGGCCCCCATAACTCCATTTCAAGACCTTGAAAACAAAGTAAAAACACACTGTGCTACCAATGCGGTTGGGACAAAAGTTTCCCTAAAGCTTCTGACCTAATTTTTTAACTACAGGCATTACTAACTCTTATACTTCTTATCTTTTCCTGTATCTTTCAAAATATGTTTGCAAGATAGTATCATCATATCAATTTACTCGATATTTATAGAACACCCATAACAGGAAAATGTACAAGTACAGATGAAACATCCACCAAGATATATCATATCCTGAGACATAAAACACACTGCAACAAATTTAAAATAAATGAAATCATACAATGTAAACTCTCTAACAATAAAAAAATTACACCAAAAATCAATAACAAAAAGATACCTAAAAAAATCCAAAAAATTAAAAAATTTAAAAAACCACACAGATTTCTAAATAACCCATGGGGCAAAGGGACGCTCACAGGGAAACGATAATTAGAAATCAGTAAATTTTTAAAAAGTTTTAAAATTACAGAAAAGAAGTAAAACAAAAAGCTGGTTCTTTATCAATGATAATGATAAACCTCTAGTCGGACAAATCAGAGCAAATGAGAGAGAGAAAAAGAGGGGGCATACATTACCAACATCAGGAATGTAAAAGGGAATACCATGAGGATCCTGATGCTATTAAAAGGGTGATAAAATAATATTATTAACAAATGTATGTCAGTCCCATAACTAGTAAAGAAATTAAATTCACAGTTAAAATCCTTTCCAAAAAGTAAATTTTAGGCCCCAATTGTTTACTGGTGAATTCTTCCAAACACTGCAGAAAGAAAGAATACCACTTCTATACAAATCTTCTTGAAAAAAGAAAAGGAAGAAAACCTTTCCAACTCATTTTACAAAGCCAATATCACCCTACAGCAAAACCTGTCAAGAAATTATATAAAACAACAGATGAATATACTTCATGAATATGACACAGATTTATTACAAATATTAACAAGTCATATCCAACAATTTATGGAAGCAATAATATATCCTAACAAGTGGGGTTTATTCCAGGAATATAAATTTGATTTAATATTCAAAAATCAACCAATATAATTTGCTGTATCAACAAACTGAGAAGAAAAAGTATATGATCATCTCATTACATGTAGAAAAATTTTTTGACAAAATTCAACTTATAATAAAAACTTCCAATGAACTAGTCATAGAAGGGAATTTCTTCAACCTGATAAACTATCTCTATAAAAAGCCTTCAACTAACATTATACTTGACAGACAAAGACAGTGCTTTTCCCCTAAGATTGGGAACAAAGCAAGGACTCACTACTCTCATTTGGAGGTCCTAATCAGTGCAATAAAGCAAGCAAAAAAAAATGAATGAATGAAAACAAATTAGAAAGGAAAAAAATAAAACTGTCACGCTCGCAGGAGACATGGTGGTCTAAGTAAAACAACCTCAAATAATTTATAGAGAAGCTACCATAGTTAGTAAATGAATTTAGCAAAGTCACAGGATACAGGATACAAAAATCACTGCATTCCCTTACATTAAATGAACAATTAGGAATTAGAATTAAGAAATAAGAGTATCATTTAAAATAGCAACAAAAACAAAATAGAGCTTGCAAAATATATGCAAAACATGCATGCTTAAAACATTAAAGAGATAAATTTTAAAAGCCTAAATAAACGGCACTATATAACACGTGCGTGGACCAGAAGAGTCAATATTGTTAGAACGTCAATTCTTCTCTGAAAATGAACTATAGATTCAATGCAATCTCAAAAATAATACCAGCATAGTTTGTGGTAGAATTTGGCAGACTGACTCTAAACTTTAGGTGGAAGAGCAAAGGTTCTAGAATGGACAAAACAACTTTGAGAAAGAGAAGCAAAGAAGGATTCACCCTATCAATTTCTATAGGTACTTAATTTAAAGCTGAGAATTAAGACAATGTGGTATTGGTAAAAATGATATAAGTATATATCAGTGACACAGAATAGAGAAACTGAATATAGACTCACAAATTTTCCACAAAGTCACCAAGGCAATTCAAAGGAGAAAAGGTATTTTCAACAAAATGTTCTGTAACAATCATGTTTTCATATACAATTTTTTAAAGAGATCCCAGCTTGAAATACATCATAGTCCTAAATGTAAAATATAGAACTATAAAACTGCTCAAAGAAAACACAGAAGAAAATATTTGTGACATCGTAGGCAAAGATTTCTTATATAGGGACATAAAAATATGAATCATTAAAAAATTTGATAAATAAAAATTAAAACTGATGCTCTTTGAAAGAAACACTAAAGAGATTTTTTTTAAAAAAAGCACAAAACAACAACAATAGAAACTCCACACATACTAGAAACAGTATTTGCAAAACATATATATGATTAAGGACTGGTATGCCATATACATATATATATATATATATATAAAGAACATATATATATATAAAGAACATATATATATAATTTATATATTATAAAGAATTTATATATATGAAGAATTTATATATAAAAAGAATTTATATATATAAAGAATTTATATATAAAGAATTTGTATATATAAATTTATATATATAAAGAATTCATATATATAAAGAATTTATATATATAAAGAATTTATATATATGAAGAATTTATACATATTTTATATATATAAAGAATTTTCACAGCTCAGCAACAGGAAAACAACTCGATTAAAAAAGCAGACATGGGCTTCCCTGGTGGCGCAGTGGTTGAGAGTCCGCCTGCCGATGCGGGGGACGCAGGTTCGTGCCCCGGTCCGGGAGGATCCCACATGCCACGGAGCAGCTGGGCCCGTGAGGCATGGCCGCTGAGCCTGTGCGTCCGGAGCCTGTGCTCCGCAATGGGACAGGCCACAACAGTGAGAGGCCCGCGTACTGCAAAA
>NW_006797758.1:159081-171776 GCF_000442215.2 Lipotes vexillifer
AAAAAAAAAAAAAAAAAGCAGACATAATATTTGAACAGACACTTCACCAAAAAGAGATAAAGATGTCAAACAAGCACATGAAAAAATGGTCAACATCATTAACCGTGAGGAAATTGCCAATTAAAACTACAGCGAGAAACAATTACATACCTATTAAAATGAATAGGTATATATATATATATATAAACAGACAATAGCAAAGGCTGAGGAGGACAGAAAACAATTGGAACTCTCATATTTTTCCTGGCGGGAATACAAAATGGCACAGCCTCAGCTTGGCAGCCTCTTGTAAAGTTAAAGACACAAGAAATACACTTGCCATACAATTACCCTATCTAGGTCGTCACCCAACAGAAATGAAGACATCTATCCACACAATAACCTGTACGTGGAAGCTTAGAGGAGCTTCATTTAAAATCTACAAAACCAAGAAAAAACTCCAATGCCTGCCACCCAGTAAATGGCTAAACAAATTGTGCTACAGTGACCAAGAATGAACTACTGATATACGTTATGCAACTAGGAATCGTAAGAGCTTTATGATAAGTGAAAGAAGCAAGAATTAAATTGTTACAAAATGTATTATTACTTTTATATGACATTCCAGGCAAGGGTAAATACTGTAGAGACAGAAAAGAAAAACAGTGGTGTCACCAAGTTTTGGGGACTGAGGGAGGCATTGATTACAAAGAAACATGAGGGACCTTTTGGGGGCAGTGGAACCAAAATCTGATGTTGGCACTGGCTTCAGGACTATTTATCTTTGCCAAAATTCATAGTCATATATCTGAACAGCGTGGATTTTAATGCATTAAAGTATGATTTAATGGACCTGACTTACATATTATATATTACGGTTAAATTATAATTAAATTAGCTTAGGTATGGCTTACCCCAGGGTTGTCTGTAGACATTTGAAACAAAATGCTGAAGAATTAAAAACACGTGATTTTCAGACAGAAATCAGAAGGAGACTGTTATTGGGGAGAAACCTTTCTGGAAACCCACGACTCACCGCACAGGAAGCCCTTATTCAACCTGTGAGTTAATCCAAGACAGAAGCAACGTGTGGAGTGACAGCTCAGTGCCTCTGCAAAAATGCCAGCCTCAGAACTGTGTGAATATCAGGGACGGATCAGCTGCTGAATCTCTCAGTCCAAAAATCAAAACTGGACCTATTCCAACACTTTTTACCCTCCATTTCCCATCCTTATCTCTGTGTTTCAACCACTTAATCACAATCCTTTCACATTCCCAGCCTCACTTCATATTCAGAACATCACTCCTCACGAGGATGGTGAAGTGACTGGAGCCGTGAAATATGAGAAAAAGATGGAGGGATGAGGACCTTCAGTCTATGAAAGAAATGATGAGGGAATTTACGATTCCTATCTTCAAATATTTCAAAGACTGTCAGAAAAGGATAAAATACCTTTATGGCATGAAGCTCCCAAGCCATAATGAGGATGAGTGGGCTCAAGTTACAGGGAAACTGAAATTTGTTTAATATAAAGAAAATGCCTATTACCATTAGAAGCTGCCAAAGAATAATAATAACCGCATTCATACATTTGAGATAGTGTTATACACATTTTCTCTTTTAATCTTATTACAACCCTTTGAAGCAGACATTTACAGATGATATAAAATACTTAAGTTCATACAGCTAAAGACTAGAATAGCAAAAATTTGAACCCCGGTCTTTCTTTGCTCTGCTATCCTATCTCCCAGTGGGTTGCATATGGTGGTCCTGACTTCCCATCATTGATTCTACTCCAGCCTACGGGGAACCACTTGGCTGGAATACTTTATAAGGGATTCTACAGTAGCTGAGCTGGGTTCCATCTGCTTGCTACTTAGATATCATCAAATGATGAGATATCATGAGATTCTTTATTAGTGTATTTTCTTATTCACATAATAAATGAATCTGTACTGTCTCCTTTCCTTTTTGCATGTGTCCATTACTTTCCAAGTTTATTTCTCTTACATGTAAAGGAAATACATCATTCTTCATCACTACCTTACACCACTAGAGTTATGTTCAGGTGAAAGAGAAGGATTTTCAGTCAATAACAGTGTAATTGCACCCCTGCCAGCGAGTGGAGTTTGCCAATGGGATAATCTGCTCACACACAGATGCTATTCCTGGCCCTGACATTTGAGGCTGGCAAGTTGGCTGTCACCCTTCGATGTTGTGCCAATGTCTGCGTAATATTTTCCTACCCAAATCTTGCACATAGCCCCAAAGGCTTATTTGGAGCATTGATGGATATTTTTAAGAAAAGTTCAGAATCCTGAAAAGGGCTGACAAGAAAGGCTTGATGTTGGTTTCGTACTCTTTTTTCCAGGTTATTGAAACTTGTCAAATATATTCAATTCCTTTTGTTAGTTTCTTTTAATGTTTTGGATATTAATTCATCTTTTTTTCATATTTTGTTATTTTTAGATGAGTGGTTTAGAAGTCATAAAATTGTAAAAATGTAAGGACCTCTCGATGCCATTCAATCCAATCTACCACCTACTACAAGACTCCCTTCTAGAGCATCCAGGAAAAAAAAAAAAAACTATCATCACAGTTTTGCTTGAACACGTCACTTAATGACACAGTGATCATTCCAACGTGCACTCTAGTTAGGAAGAAATGACTTCTATAAGTACCTAAATTTCACCTCTGAATAACTTCTATCGTGTACTCAGGGCAACAAAGAACATCTTTTCTCTGCCTTACACTTGTAGGTATGAATCCTTCTATGAGCATTTTAGCAGTTGTCTCTACATAACCTGCCTGGGTCTCTGTTTCTATAGCAACTTTTAGCCCTATTTGCGCCAGCTGGTAACCAGCCCCATACCTACCCCTCCATCATCTCCCCTGTGCACTTTTCCTGGATCACTGAGAATCAGAAAACTAACATTTCCAAGACTCCATTGCCAGTTGGATTTGGTCAGGCTTGGAGGTTAGATTGAAGGCCAGAGAAGAAAGAAGGCATTGAGTTTCTGGCAGCAGCCACCTGGAATACCAGCAGAGTACCCTGCAGCAATAGCAGCAGTGGCCTCTCCTACAGCCATAGGGAAGGTAGCCCCTGCTCAAGACAGCAGTGAGTGTGGGGTTCTAGGATCCAGGTACAGCTTCCTGATATCTGAAAAATACCACCTTTTCCCCCCTTTTCCCTATATTCCATCTCTCTCCACCTGTGGTATTTAGAGGTATTTGTTTTCCTGACTGTACACTGACTAAGAACCATTATAACACCACATTCTCCACTGTGGTACAGATTTCTGTGTTCACACCTTACGTCACCACTCCATCAGGCATGAGGATGACACCTAGCATTGGATCATAAATTTTAGGTTGCAATTATTTTGTCATTTGGAATCATGTCTCCCCTTCTCTTCCTTTTCTTCAGACTGCACACACCCAGTTTCCTCATTGCTCCTCATAAAGCATCACTTCTAAATATCTTATCTATCTGAGGCTCCTCCTCATATCATTGTCTTTTATTACACTGGCTCTGAAAATGTGGAAATAAACAAACCATTCCGGGTTCTGGTCTAATAATAACAAGACTTTAAAATGAGAAGAATGGATACTTGTTTCATTATCTGAGTACTCTCTGTTCATTAATGCAAACTTTGATTGTATTTGTTTTTCAAAGAAATCACATAATGTAAAAAACTCATTCAAATTCTGTTCAAAAACTAACATCATAAATTAGCTTGGAATCCCAAACTCTCAAGATAATTTCAGCCATTCATTCCTTTATTAAACTGAGGTATAGTTGAGTTACAATGTTGTGTTAGTTTCAGGTGTACAGGAAAATGATTGAATTATATATCTATATTTTTCAGATTCTTTTCCATTATAGGTTATGACAAGATATTGAATATAGTTCCCTGTGCTATACAGTAGGTCCTTGTTGTTTATCTACTTTATATATAGTAGTGTGTATCTGTTAATTCCAAAATCCTAAATTATCCCTCCTTCCCTGCACCCCGCTTTTCCCTTTGTTAACCATAAGTTTGTTTTCAATGTCTGTGATCCTATTTCAGTTATCCATCCTTTTATCTTTATCATTTGTAAGTTTAACAAGCTGCTGTTCTATGCTCTCATTCAAGATACGGATAACATGTTCAGTAGGACCATCCCCAAACAGAGCCCACACTGTGCAAAGCTGGTGAATCTAGCCTATTCCTAACCAGGAGTTAGATAGAACTAGAGGGCTCTTTACTTCTCTCCACTTCATTATTCCTCTATGCTAAGTGATGATCTCAATCTCTCACTAGTTAAGAGTTTCACAATTCAAAGTTGATTTTAAATATGACAATTATTTTTCAAATGTATAAATGCTTGAATTTACATTTGAGAGGCTAAAATTTATTTTTAAGATTTGGCACTGTTGATTTCTAAATAATAAATTCATTTTGTCAAAAAGAAAAAAATTATAGTTATATCATTTGTTTCACTGTTGTTGATGTTTAATAAAATTGAATTTCCTAGATACTCTGTATTCTCAAAGGATTCTTGTTTTTGGCAAACCATTTCTTTAAAAAAATGAACTCTTCTTAACAATGAAAATTATTGATAGGATGGACATATGGTTCATGGAAGTGCACACAGGAGGCCTTGTAGCAAAATACTGGATTCTGGTTTTGATTTGCATTTCCCAGATGATAGGCTGATGTTTTCATGTACCTGTTGGCCATCTGAATATTTTTTTCAGAAAAATATCTATTCGGGTCCTTTGCCCATTTTTATTTGAATTATTCGGTTTTTTTTTTTTTTGCTACTAAGTTGTATGTATATATATATATCCTTATATATTTTGGTTATTAGCACCTTATCAGACGTGGTTTGCACAAATTTTCTCCCATTCTGTAGTTTGCCTTTCATTTTGTTGATCATTTCTTTTGCTGTGTAGAAACTTTTAATTTGGTGTAGTCCACTTTTTAATTCATTACCTTATATATGGAATCTAAAAAACACAAACTCACAGAAACAGAACAGATTGGTGGTTGCCAGGTGTGGGGAGTAGGGGGATGGATGAAGATGGTCAAAAGGTATGAACTTCCAAATAACAGATGAATAAGTCCTGGGGACGTAATGTACAACATGGTGACTATAGTTAACAATATTATATTGTAAATTTGAAAGTTGCTGAGAGAGTAGGTTTTAAAACACACACACACAATATAACTATGTGAAGTGATGAATGTGCTAACTAACCTTATTGTGGTGAACATTTCCCAGTACAGTATATACATATATAAAATCACTATGTTGTACACCTAAAACTTACACAATGTTATATTTCAATTATATCTACATAAATCGGAAAAAGAATAGTGCATTTACAGAATATTAAGGACCAGGCTGGAGATTTGTAAACCAGGGCTGAGGAATAAAGTGCAAAACCCAGAAGAACTTTAAATACCAGTACAAGACAACCTTAAGGCAATGTCATAAAGATAGGAGGGAATATGGAATGAGTTATAAAGAGGATAAAAGCTCAAGAGACACATACACTACTTAGTGGAATAGTTAAGGAAAGTTTTGTGTTAGAAGTCAAGCCCAATTCAGGGATAAATAGGGAATTAATATGAGGACCGTAGAGATCATTTTCGTTGTTGATCAAGTATATATGTATAGACATGTACATGCACACACAAGCAATGAGGCCCTTGGCATATTCTGGTGAGTAGCTCAATCTGTTTGCACCAAGTGATACTGTCTGAGCCAAGGCTGTAATAAGATATGGAAAAAGATGGAGGCAAGATTGTACTGGAGCTTCAATACCCAAAAACTGTTTACTCTAGTCTATAGGGCATGGGAAAATATTGAAGTGTTTTGAATAGGAGATTGATATGATGAAACATAATATGTTTATTTTCTATGTTAATTATCACAAAGGCTCTGGTCAATGATATAGCCTCTCAGGCAATCTGTCTAGTAGTAAATATTCATTGATTAAGGTGTTTGTAGTCTGCTCTTTTAAAGCCAGACATCAAAGAAAATATTCTGAGAATATTTTGCCAAAGGTGACATATTTTAATCACCAATTCAGATTAGAGGTTTGATAGGTAAGGTCTTGACAAAATCTACCCGACTCCCTTAAAAACAGCAGCTTTTGTTTTTTTCTTGCCTACGCTGGTACACCCGTTAAGCCACCGAGCCCCTAACTGCTCAGGAAACCAACAGTCAACCAGCCTGGAAAACATGCAGTCTCTCCCGGAAGCTTAAAAGTGGCCATTTATTAAAATGTGAAAGTAGATTGCTTCAGTTTTGCTTGCTGAATTTGACATGGATCAGTGGCAATTTCCAACATGGAGCAGTTTCAGAGGGTCAGATAAATTGTTTCAAGTTTTTGTTTTTAATATACCTGATTACTTTTTTTTGTTGTTACTTATAATTTTAATGGTCCAGTATTTGCAAGATAAAATGAATAATAATGAAGATGGAAAACAGCTTTGCTTAGTTCCTTTGCCAGGTAAAACTGTTTGGAATGCAAAACAAGTGTGTGTGCAATGATCTTAGCAGACAGAAAGAAAACGGCAATAATAGATGAACTTTGGTCTTCAGCCAAAAGACCATAAAGGGTGAAACATGCAGAACCAGTCAGAATGATTGAAAGTTGTTTTGGTGTTTAAAGAGGGTACAGTTTTATTCAGTGGTTTGTCTTTACTGTCAGATAGTAAATTACAAATTTTCTAATACTGCCTGTTTGCCATCTGCTTTTGAGAAATTATATCTGATAATAGATGATACAAAAGCATGACCTTGCTAAGCTTCAGTGGAAACCGCCCAAACAAAATGCACTGCATATTTTTTCCCTTATTTCTAGAGAGATACTCAGAGAAGAGACAGGGAAAGGAATTTGTACAATTATACCATAATAATATTAAATTTTGTTTCATTTATTCAAGGGGAGATCACAGAATGCTGGTCTTATGAAGACTCTATTTCATACTTAGCCATGATTACATAAGAGATAGTTTCCATAAATATCTTTAAAAGGCCTTAACAGACAAAACAGAAAATCAACTAGTAATACATTTTCCATGCCTATGTTTGTCAGAAACACCTGTTGTATTACATTAGAGTCCTCATTTGTGTCTATTTTAAGGAAGTAATATCCAGAATGATCAATTATTTGCTATATTTACAAGCTTTGATTTTAACTGGTATTTATCTGCTTCCAAAAATCAAATACACCTTGGAATGGAAAAACCTTTTCACTAAGGAAGATTTTCAAAGGAATGTATCTGCAGACAGTGCAAAACAAGGCATGATTTTAGGCAATGAAAGCGATGTTGAAATAAGTATATCCTTTAAAAATGTACACATTTAGAGAAAACTGTATTCATATCACATATTGTGGGCTATGACTTGAGTATGCTTGGTAAATACCTGTCACATAAATTTATAATCATTAAATATGTAAGTTAATAACATGCTATGTTGACATGTATAATTATACATTTTCCATAAATTTGTCTATTGTGTAAAAGTGCATTTAATTTTTATAAGAGAAATCCACTTAATTTTCCAATGAAAATATTCATAAATGCAATTTGGATTTTCATCAAAGTTCCTAGTCATCATATGATTTCATAACAAATGCCTAAAACTTGTCTTAGAATTCAAGAAAAATGGCTAGCTGTTGAAACTCTTGGGATATAAACAAGAGTCTAAAAGGAACTGTTTCTACTATACACCACCTTATTTCTTAAACTGTCATACCACAAATTATTTCATTCAAGAAAATGGTAAATTAAAAAGCCACAACATAAATATTAAAATATGTAACCAAATCGATATATGAAACTAAATTCAGTCAATGCTTCAACAACAAATTATGCAACTCTAAATACTTGTTTTGGACTAATTCTGTATGTTCGTACTACAAATAATATTATTCTTAATCCTTAATATTCATGTCATTTTATCTAGCTGCAAATTGCTTTCACATGAATCATATATACTTCTGGTTAGTCAAGATATTAGGCTACTTGTCTCTCACTAGAAACAGAAAGATACATTCTAGAGAGAGTTATGCCTGCTACAAAACCCACACAACTCAATATAATGATGCGGACTAGGAATACCACACACACATTCATCAGTGTAAACACAGGTGACCTAAGCATGCCAGGCCATCTATCTGCTTTGAGCTGCCATCTTGCTGAGACGGTCCAGCTCCCTGACAGTAAATCTTTACACCATTATTTTACCCCTGGTGCTGACATCACATGCTGTGAGTAGCCAAATGTTTATGTGCAAGGACAGCACGTCCATTATTGTTATTAGTTCTCTGCCCCCATGCATGCGCGAGGAACATTAAAGCCCAAATGGGTGAGAAAGATAGTTTCCCCTGAGCCTCCACTTTACAAACGGAGCCTGATTCCTACGGAATGTGTGAAGGGATTTACCTTTTAAAAATATACAAGCAACTGTTTTGAAACTCTAATTTCTAACCAGGCAGTCCGTGGAAAAAAAAAATTCAGAAGAGCAGAGTAATGAAGTTTGTACTAGATCAAGTGGTGAGAGATGTGATTTCTATTTCTTCCACTAACCAGCTATGTGACCTTAGCAAATCCCTTACTGTGGTTGTTAATTCTCTTCTATTGCTTTCTCTTTAAATGACAGGTTTCCTTTCAGCCTCTCCAAAAAAATGTATTAAAGGCTAAGTGCTCAATAATGCCCAACCCATTGCTGTCTATAAATAAACTTTCAAGATAATTTCCAATAATTCCTAAGGTAATTTTGCCAAGTGATTAGGATCTAAGGGTACTCAAGGAAACCCTTGTAAATTGTTTTCAATTACAATCTTTTCCTAGTCATTTTCCACTGCATTGGCATTCAACTATTGAATAATTTGGGCTAATTTTAAAATGTAGTATTTCTTTTCCAAAAGACACTTTGAGATTTTGTATTCTTTTCAAAAAGTAGTTTACAAGTGTTGATAAGTGTCAATACAAATGCTCCATTTCTGTTAAAACAAAGGATTACTCTAATATTTACCCAAAAGCTTGTGTGGGAAGCTCTATGGAGGCAGTGGCCATGGGTGTCC
This sequence comes from Lipotes vexillifer, assembly GCF_000442215.2. Lineage (NCBI taxonomy): Eukaryota > Metazoa > Chordata > Mammalia > Artiodactyla > Lipotidae > Lipotes > Lipotes vexillifer. The sequence goes on from NW_006797758.1 coordinate 168,150, forward strand.
CGTTCACTGTTAAATTTTTAGGTGCCTAACAAAATATCTGACACACAGCAAGTGCTCAATAATTTTTTTTTTTTTTTTGCGGTACGTGGGCCTCTCACTGTTGTGGCCTCTCCCGTTGCGGAGCACAGGGTCCAGACGCGCAGGCTCAGCGGCCATGGCTCACGGGCCCAGCCGCTCCGCGGCATGTGGGATCTTCCCGGACCGGGGCACGAACCCGTGTCCCCTGCATCGGCAGGCGGACTCTCAACCACTGCGCCACCAGGGAAGCCCTACTCAATAAATATTGATAGTGGAAAGTGAGGCTAAGCCACTATGATTAAAAGTGAAGGTTCTAAGAACCAAACTAGCATCCAAGAAGAATGCGAGCTGTCCCAGTGACTAGAGAAGTTAAGGAAAGTCTAGCATGGACCAAAAATATAAAAAGATTACTCAGTGAGGAAGAAAAGTACATAAACTAGCAAGCCTTCCAATCTTTTTTTTTTTTAATTTATTTTTGGCTGCGTTGGGTCTTCATTGCTGCACACGGGCTTTCTCTAGTTGGGGCGAGCGGGGGCTACTCTTCTTTTCGGTGCGTGGGCTTCTCATTGCGGTGGCTTCTCTTGTTGCAGAGCACGGGCTCTAGGTGCGCAGGCTTCAGTAGTTGTGGCCCACGGCCTCAGTAGTTGTGGCTAGCGAGCTCTAGAGCACAGGCTCAGTAGTTATGGCACATGGGCTTAATTGCACCGTGGCAGGTGGCATCTTCCCGGATCAGGGCTCGAACCTGTGTCCCCCTCATTGGCAGGCGGATTCTGAACCACTGCCCTACCAGGGAAGTCCCAAACCTTCCAAACCTTAATCTTCTTTTCATCTGAAAGCAGTCTGCAGTTTTTGTTGCAATCAAAACACTGTCCTGTGAATTTGGACATCCTGCCAACTAAAGTGGAAAGGCTTTTTCCATTAGATTGCTTCCGGAAAGGAGTCCTCATTTTCCATTCTCTGGATGGTAGCAAGAAAGTGAGCGTATAGGCAGGCTATCCATCATTTTTCACCACAGTTAAATGTCATAGCTACTTATATATAATTGCTTTCTTTTTCCTTTTGTCTACAAAATTGCAATGCCCAATAGAAACAGACTAAAATAATACAGTTCTATCACTTCATTGTAATTCCACCCTTCGACCCATGCCATGATCTATTTAGTCTGAAAATATCCCTATGTTCAAATACTCATTTTTCTTAAGTTCAAAGTTATTTTACATGTCTTGACTTATTATGAAAGAAGTCTATAATATCCTTCTATTTCTCTTCCCTTAAGAATAAGTCAGTCTTTCGCAATTACCCAAACTGAAAACCCATCTCCAGAAGTAAAAAGATTTTTAAAGGGGTCATGACAGTAAAACTTTTCGTAAAGTCAAATGTCTTGAAATCTCATTTGCCAATAATACTTGTCAAGAAACTTTTGTTCAAAAACCTCAGAGGAATTTACACATTAATTCTGACAGCAGCCTGGTAATGTGCCTACATCACAAATAATGATTGGAAATAGAGGTAGCCCACAGTGAGATAATCAGAGAACTGATAATCTTAGGTCAGTATGGAGGTTCCTTAAAAAACTAAAAATAGAGCTACTGTATGATCCAGCAATCCCACTCCTGGGCATAGATCTGGAGAAAAACATGGTTTGAAAGAATCGATTCCCCATTCTGACTCTCTTCTCTCTATCCTTCAGAAAATGTTCCTCTTTAGAGTTACTTCCACTTTGTGCCATGGAAATCACAAAATAGGGTAAGAAGCCTTGGAAGTTTTCCTAAATTCCTGTGATCCCAGCAATATGTTATCTAAAATAATATGGTAATCTATTTTACAGAGGATTTAGTTGTTTTCTAATGTAAGAAGCTTTCAGAGTAACTAATGTACCCTCCTGCCAAAAGCCACAATTACACATTTATGCTTATTATCACTACTGTTTCATTTTCCCTTCAACTGAAATGTACATCTTATCATCTACTCTTTCTAACACATACTTGGGTGTAAAATGATCAGTTTTGTATTCAGTTGATCCTTGAACAACAGGGGTTTGAATTGCACATGTCCACTTATACGTGGATTTTTTCAATAGTAAATACTACAGTACTACACGATCTGTGGTTGGTTAAATTTGCAGATGTCGAACCAGGGGTACAGAGGGCTGACTATAAGTTATACATGGATTTTCGATTCTGCGGAGGGTCAGTGCCACTGATACCCCCATAATTTTCAAGGGTCAACTGTATTTCGTTTTAGGTTCTCCCAGACTGTAGTTTGGGGAAAACATGGGAAGACAAGAAATAGGAAGAGGAAAATTCTGTTGGACGATGAATATAATAGTCCAGAAGAAAAATTATGGCAGTCTAGACTAAATGACGTCATGAAAGATAGAGAGAAATCAGCAGAATTAAATAAAGGACACTTTTCCCATTGAGAAAATGTAAATTGGGGGAAAAGTTTTAAGTGAGCTTATTTAACAAGAATGGTTATTCATACTAAAAAATGTACAATATTCACTTTCTTCAAGTTTATTTTGGGATAATATTTTTTAAAAATCACAAAATTTTAGAAACAATAGTGAAGAATTCCTGCATTCATTTCACTGAAGTTTGAAACTATGGCAATGTGTAGCTACATGAAATTAATCCTTTGGTAAAGTAGTCAGATTATTTTAGTTCTGTGACTTTACACATTCATCACAGTCAGTATAAATAAATGTTTCACGGTATACTGCAGAGATTTTCATTACCATTTTATTGGAGACTGCCATTGATCAATAGAATTGGTTTTGCCAATGTTCTAATTATTCAGCTAAACTTATCAGCTGGAAAACAGATGAGTAGCATAAAGTCTTGAAAATAATGGTCACTCAACAAATAAATATATGTATCGACATGAATATGAATGCTTTACAAACTACAATTAGTTTTCTAATTCATTTACCAAGTTTTCATTTGAGAATGCAAAGGGGCAGTATCTCCTTAAGAGGTTCATTTTGGTTTCCATTGTCAGTTTACTCTTTGATTCATCTTACTGACATTCTGGCCTTTTCTTCCTGTTTCTCTCCCTCTCTCTGCCACAAAGCAAAGCTATATTTCCTATCATCTGTCTGCTAACAATTAGAGTTAATATGATTAAATTGGGAATTATCCTGTGAACTACAGTAATCAGCCACTTTCTCCCCTCTGTTGATTTGATTCATTCTTTTCTTCTATTTCCATTTTAATAATTATTTTATCATTTCACATTAATTTGCTTCCAATAAATTAAATTAAATACATCAAAGGGCCTCAAAGTAAATTAGCTTTTTGCTAAGTCAGATCTTAAAGATCCAGAATGTGATTTTGTTTTTCACTCTAAATTATAAATATGCATTACACGTTGGAGAAAGCACTTTCAAATTAATTTTCCATTGCTTCTAAAATATATGAGAATTCCTTCAAGGACAAAAGAAGTTTCATCATGAATCCATTATGTCATTTAGACTCAAAATCTTCATGAGAGAAGTTTATTTTAGAAAATATTAGCTTCCTTGTAAAAAAAATTTAAAAAGCATTGCATGACAAAAATTTCACTGACAGACTAAAAATCTGACTTTTAGCTTTTTCTCTTTCTAGGGAA